>NC_056040.1:908506-1277256 GCF_004379255.2 Salvia splendens
TTAGTTGTGTGATTGGCATGTTCATGTTCAAGCTCATGAACTGAATTAACGGTTTGATGAAGTCAATACATATTTACGTTTATACTTGACATGTTTCATTTTTAGAGATCCGAACTAGTTGTTTTGATTGTGAGGTGGTATCCGTCTGAATTTTTTGGAAATTACTTTGTATGAGTTGTGAAGTCATTTGATAACTTTATTTTCGATGTGGACATAGATATAAAGATTTTACAAAGTATTAGAAGTTAGATGGTTTGCTTATAATATGGTTTCTATAAGTGTAGAAAAGACGTGTTTGTAAGCTATTTTGACTCTAAGTTAAAACTCTACTCAGACAACACTCTCTTTAGTCATTAAACTGAAATAATTGATATAGTACGATTTTGGTGAGTGTCCTTAAATGCTGTGCACACATTTTCTACTTGTGTTGTGTGAACTTTCCATTGAAAATAGCACACACATAATTGATTTTAAAATATGGATATTGTTATACTTATAATAATAACTTGTGAGGCCCAGTGTGCGGAATATATTTAATACGATAAAAAATATTAATAATATTATAAATGGGGGTATAAATAAGCATATGCATTATTTTCTCATAGTAGTATAATTAATTTTCAGAAAGGAGAAATAAATATTAGGAGTAATACAAACAAGTCATAACCTTCCATAAATATAAAAAGTAAAATAAGATTAACAAGATACGCCACTAGATTCTTAAGAGCATCCTTAACGCACCTGGGTCCCGGCCCGCGGCCCCGCGCGATGGAGGTGACGAATTTGCGGCCCAGGCCGGTCCCGGGGACTCAGTCGCAGCCCAGGGACGTGCCTGGGGTCCGGCCTGGCGGGCGATGGAGCTTCCGGTTGGAGGGGGTTCGGGCCGCCCCTGTGCCCCAAGTTCTGAATTTTTATGCATTTGGAAGAGGAAGAAGAGGGGGGGAGAGGAAGAAGAAGGAGGAGGAAGAGGAAGAAGATGGAGAGGAGCGAGATTTTTTTGCACTTTTTTTAATATTCTAATTTTTTTTTACACTTTTTTAATATTCTAATTTTTTTTATATTTTTTAGTTTATAATTTATTATTTTTGTATTAAAAATGAATTTCTCGTGTTATAATTGCTCAACGTTTTCACTTTTTACGAGTAATATAGGCTGGAGTTGTGAATAGTGTAATTTAATAGTTGTGGCTCGGGATGAGGCCTGCAGGGTTAAAGCAGTTGTGGCCTGGGACTCAAATTTAAGGGAATGATAACGTGGAGGGGACTTGAATCCGGGTCGGGGTTAAGGATGCTCTAAGCGACTAATGGAAAATAGTGACTAAATTATAGGCTGAAGATGATAGTATCATAGTAAAGGATGTGACAGCCCACGTATTTTTCTGATAATACTATACCTACAATTTATAGTAGATCTCTATTTTTTCCCATATGCTTTAAATTTCAATCTAATTCCTGATACATACATTTAATTTTTTTATGAATGTCTTAGGTAAATGTGATTTTTTAAGTATTGATCAAATTGGGAGTCATAAGAAATTAATATCCATGTGCAAAAGGTCAGAATAGATAAGATTGTCCATTTATTTTCCTAAAATACAATTATTCTTGGCTCATTGATGAGAAAAATCTAATTTTATCATCCCTTATTTTTTTTTTGAGATCACGCACTAGTGTCACTAGTCACTTAATTCTAATTTCAAATCAATCGTATCATTTCCAACTAATTAAAGTACTTTAGCTCTACATTGACAAACAAACTAATCATTTTGCCATATGTAAACATGCTAATTTTGTGAAAAGAAGAAAATAAATGATACTACTACTGATTTACATCTTTATTTAATAATACTAGTGATTTAATAAAGATATTATAAGATATAAATTTTTCAAATACCAGCTCCCCAACACTTATAAATAAAACGGATAATAGTTGTGTGTGCACATTTCTCTCTCATACTAAAGGGGCGTCTGGTAGGTGGTAAAATATTTAACATGGGTTTATGGTAAATGGGCTTTCATGATTTTAAACAGAGAGCATAAAACTAAGAAAGATGAGTTTATTTTCCGAAAGCATTTAAACAGAAACTTCAATTTCAGAAATTTTAACAGAGCTGCAGCAACATTAAACAATTCAATTAAACGAGCAGAAATAAAGTGTTTACTATTATGACAGATGCACAACAATCTCCTCACCAATGAGTAATAGTTTTTTGCAGAACGAAATCAATTATGCAAGACAACCAAATCGAAGCGCCAAAATTAAAGCTACAGATGCACAACAAAATTGGCTCAAATCGGACCGAATTCAATTAAGCAACCAGACCAAATCCATCTTCAAAAAATATGCCAACAGATCAAACCCAAAAACACCACAAATCGACACTGCAAACAATAATCGAACATTCGAATCAAAACTTACCCAGACTACGAACGCCGATCTGGATTGAGTCGAACCGGGGAGAGACGGCTGTCGAGCGTCGAAGTCGCCTCGACGGAAAATGAGTGACCAACGGTAAGAAAAACGAAACGCTTGAAGAATTCGGAGGGCAAAATGGTACAAATGAAACGTTTTCAGCCTAATCGTGAAAAGCCCCACCCTTATCCATCTCTTAACTGTTTCATCTCTTAACTATTCATGGGTCACACTGTACTTTTCACTTCATCTCTTAACTAAGAGACAACCGACGTTAACCCTCATCTCTTATCCATTTCTTAACCATCTCATCTCTTAACTATTCATTCAATTTCATTTTTTATTTTTATTTCCAACAAATTCAATTCATAAAAAACACACATTAAATAAAATAAAAATACAACTTAAAATTTAAAAAAAACAAAAAAAAATACATAATTAAAATCCTAAAAAAAATAAAAAATACATAATTTAAAATACAATTTTATAGAAATGGAGATGATTTGAGAAGAATAGATGTGTGTTTGTGTGTATAATGAGGATGAAAGATGAGTATTTATAGAATAAAAAAGAAAAAAAATAACCGTTGAACGGTCATATGACCGTTTATTAATTTTTTTACTTTTTTATTTTGTTATTAAAATCAAATTTAAAAAAATGATTTATTGCGTCAGCGTGGCGAGCTGTCTCGCGGGACGAGACGCTCGGCGAGACGGGACCGGGACGGAAGGCTGCAACGCTGTCTCGCGGCCGTCTCGTTTCTCCGAGACGCGTTGCGGATGCTCTTATACCTGCTCACCACCGTGATGGAGTTGACACGGAGAGGCCGATAGTAGTAGATGTAGGGCTGAAACCCGACGGATGAATCCCGGGTCGCTGGAATGGTGTTCGGGCTACCAAACGACAAAAATAGCGTGAAGAAAATGGTGTTTCACGCTATTTATGGGCTACCAGACGAGCCCAAAGATGCTAAAGTGTCTTGACGCAATCCAAGACAGTCTTCATGGAACCAGTTTGCAGCGTCTGGAAGCAACATTCGGTTCGAAAATAAGACGAAGACCTTTCACATTATCATTATAAAGTTTTAAGTTCAAATTAAAATAATATTCGATTCAAAAAACAAGGTGAAAACCATATGTATCAAATAGGCTTTAGCAATTACTCTTAAAATGAGATATTTAAATTAAAAAAGCGTAGAAAATAACAATACAAAAACGATATTTATTGTTTCAAAAATCCTAAGATAATTGTTAATTAAAGTTGGAGGGAAAAACAAGTAAATAGAAAATGACTTTGGGTAAAACAGAAGTAGTCATGGCTTATTGGGCACGTCACCACTGCCGCAAGATTTCATGGAAAAAGACAGGAAGCAATATATATGCTTCCTCTAGTTTTCATAGCTTTATTAATATTTTAGCTAATAAAGTTTTAAAAGCTAGAAATTGGATTGATTTAGGAAAGTAGGTGTGTTTATGGGAATCATTTTCCTACAATTGGTAAATAAAGAAAGAATCACTACATTAAACTTTAATCTTTAAATCAGTATTTTGTTTTACTTTTTTTACATCAAGAGAATTGAAATAATGGAAATTTCTCTCCATCAATGTTAATGATAAACTGCTACACATTTATTAAAAAGGTTGTTCTCTAACTAATACTAGGTCGGTTTAGAGTTTGAATCATCTCAAATACATACTACTCCTACAAACAATCTAAATATCAAAGTAAATTTGCATACAAATGTTATTTTCTCAATAATAAAATGCAACTCAACTGCAACTATGTTTTTTTCTAACTAATACATCAATTGAAAGTTTAAGTCTACTTGAATGCGTGTTAAAAGCAATCTAGATATCACAATAAAATTGCGTACAATTTTTTTGTCCAATACAATGGGCAAAGCCGAGGAATAACTAGCTAAATAAATGTACTCCTTCCGCTTTTAAAAGTGTCTAAATTTGTCATTTTCATTTATCCCATAAGAATGTGCTTATTCTTTTTTGAAACCATCTATTATTCTTGTACTTTTATGCTTTCAGTTTATTTAGCATAAAACCAAATATCCTCGCACAATAATAAATGTGACCATTTCTCAGCTGTTGAAGTTTAATAATAGCATTAATTTCCTGATTTTCAGTACTTTTTCACGACATTTCCTGTTTATGATGGATTTTAACAGTTTTCGGCTGTTAAAAATTCATGAATCGGAACTAGACCAGTGGAACTGATATCCAATTTCAGTCCAATCCCAAAAGAATAAGTTATATAATTTGAAACCGAAACATGCAATCCAATTCCGATCAGAACCAACAATTCTCATTTAACAAGGCATCCGCATATCATAGTAGTATACAAAATTCGATTCCAAACAAAAAGAATGCATCGTATATTACTAATATACAATCCGATTCCAAACAATATCGACAATTCTAATTTAACCATACATCTAGATACATTCTTGCAAAAGGTTGAAACCCCAACCCCAAGGCTCCTCCCACATCCTGGTCCGACTGTATTGTAAGGGGTGTTCAATCAAGATATGCAGTGGCCCACTAAGGGGCAGTAAGAGCATCTCCAAAGGAAAGGGTAAGTGGAGAGGTAAAGAGAAATAACTATCATATTTACCTCTTTTCCATAAAATTTCATGATCCAATGGAAAGAGTATTTGAGGAGGTATTACACCTTTTTTCATTTTGAGAAGGTATACCTCTTCCTGATAAAAAAAAATAAAAAATTAATTATTTTTGTTTGCATTTTAATTTACCTTATTTCTTTGGAGTTCTTTACTTTTTAAGAATGTATAATAATGAGAAGGTAATGAGAAGTATACCTTCTGAATATACATTTCCCATCCAATCCCCTTTGGACAACAAAGACAAAATAAACTGAAGAATACACAATTGCAAACAAGCTCCAATATTCAAGGGAAATTGTAAAAAGAAAAGCCGAAAAAGGCAAAAGAAGAAGAAAAAGTAGCTTAAGCTTAGAGTAGAAAACTTGACACCACCATTATCTTATAAACATCTCTCTGAGCTCCTCACACATGGCTGCAGCAGTTACACTTACACCACCCTAAAACCCTAACGAAATATGGGAAACACTCTGCAAAAGCTCCCCCAATCCTCGCAGCAGCAGGAATTACAGCTCCAGAATCAAAATGCTCATGCAAAACCGCCTCAATTGGAAGAAGAATTGCAAGCGGAAGAAGGCGAATTCACCTGCGAAATCTGCATCGAGCCGGCGTCAGAGAGGTTCTGCAACGCCGGGAGGTGCTCGCATCCCTTCTGCACCGACTGCGCGGCCAAGTATGTCCGCGCGAAGCTCGACGACGGCGCGGCGGGGGAGATCGCCTGCCCTGCGATCGGGTGCGGCGAGGCGCTGGAGCCGGCGGCGTGGGTAGGGAAGGAGCTGTTCGTGCGGTGGTGCGACGCGCTGTGCGAGGCGGCGATTATGGGGGAGGAGAGGTGCTACTGCCCGTACAGGAGCTGCAACGTGCTGATCGTGAACGAGTGCGGCGGAATTGTACGGAAATCGAGGTGCCCTAACTGCAGGAGGTCCTTCTGCTTCGAGTGCAAGAGAGTTTGGCACGCGGGGTTTGGGTGCGAGGAGAGCGCCGAGGCTAGGGATCGGAATGATTTGGCGTTTGGGAGGCTGGTGGAGCAGAACAGGTGGAGGAGGTGCCCTCGCTGTAGGCATTTCGTCGAATTGGTTGAAGGTTGCAGGATCGTCAAATGCAGGTACTCTGTTTTTTTTTACTGTTTTTTGGGGGGAGAAATGATCTTGTGAAGAATTCGATTTGCATTTTTGTTAGATCTCGTTGATTCTAGTTTCAATTTTCGAGGTATGCATAGAGTGATTGCGATTGATCAAATGAAACGTAGTTTTGGATTTCGATCAAATTTGTGCACGAAACATTGATTTTGAGATAAACTCTCCTGTAAGTTAAAGAAACTATGTAATCTTTTTTGGAATTTGGAGACTTGTGCTTCCATCAACTGCACTTTCCTCGTATAAAATTCAAAACTGAGTCGAAAATTGATGTTTTTTCAAGAAAACGTAGGTAAATTGTGGGATTGTAAACGAGATGGAGAAGCGATCATTGTTTGCGATGCTTCAATTATTCCTTGGGCTCGAGTTCTTGCCTAATTTTCAAAAATTAATCAAAAATTGATGTTTTTTCAAGAAAACGTTGGTAGATTGTGGGCTTGTAAACAAGATGGAGAAGTGATTATTGTTTGTGACGCTTCAATCATTCCTTGGGCTCGAGTTCTTGCCTAATATTCAAAATTTAGTCGAACATTGATGTTTTATCAAGAAAAACATAGGAAGATTGTGGGCTTGTAAACAAAATACCGTTGTTTGTGATCCTTCAGTCATCCCCTGAGTTCGAGTTCTCGTCTCGAATTGATGATTGTCTAGAAAATGTAGGTATATTGCAAGGTTTGCTAACAAGATGGAGAAGTGACGATATTATTGTGGTGCAGATGTGGGATTAGCTTCTGCTACAAGTGTGGGAAGCAGGTTCACCAGCACTGGTGTCACTGCGACCGGACCTCGCTCTGCTGCGAATGGTGTTTCAGAGTTTCCATACTCGTCATTTTCATCATCTTCACCTTCTTCCTCTTGTCCTGGGAGACCCGAACGCGCAAGTTAACTCATACCACATGATATACTTACTACCAAGGTGGACATTTTGTACAGCTTTATTCCATGAATATGGATATAATATGGTGAAATTAACCAAAACCCATTTGAAATATCTTCCTTTATTCTGCTCCAACTTGAATCTGCTGCAAATTGTCATGCTTTCTTTTTATGGGATGTATATTTGGCTTCCCAGCAACTTCCAAGGAGGTCATTCCAAGGAGGGGTAGTTTCGTCATTTTATGTGGTTTGGGGGATTATTATGGAGATGGGCCATTTTAATTATGTAGTGTAGGTAAATTTCGATTTAACTCCGAGAGTTGAGTTACATTGGATGTTATCAGTTTTATCACTATATAAATATGAATATATATTTGTTGACTAGAATGTCCTGCTCCATTGACTTTATGAGAGTGATTAGCATTTACTATAGCAACGAATTTTCCAACTTGCTTTTAAATTAATGCCATTGATGCTTATTTATAATTAGGTATTTGTTGGGGAGTACATAAATTTAAAAACTGAGTAAATGAACTTTAAATGAAGAAAACTTCACTTATGGTGGCCCAATGATGCAGTTAATACACATGTAAACAAAAAAGTTAAAATTAAGATCAGTAGTGAGCAAAAAACTGTGTAAAATCAATGAAGAGCTTGGACAAAACTTAGGAGAATTATTCTTGATTCGAATAAATTGTGATTTTTGACCTAAAAATGAAGTGGGTGGACTTACTATCTTATGTTGACTTGAATTTAGAATAAAGAGCCAAATATTCTCTCTCTCTCTCTCTCTCTCTCTCTCTCTCTCTCTCTCTCTCTCTCTCTCTCTCTCTCTCTCTCTCTCACTCACACACACACACACACACACACACACACACACCAGCATACAGGTTGATATTGCTTTCAATATTAAAGTTTTGCCCATTTTCTAGAATACTTTTTAATGTTGACCCATTGTATCTAATATAGATTACAGTAGTTTTTTTAAAAGTTCGCATGAATTACTTAAAGAGTTGGCCGATCTACACTGGGTTCGGGTACGAGGATACAATGACTTAAAGAGTTGGCCGATCTAAGAAATCAATCAATCATATTCTAACTCGGTATTCTAAGCAATCATTATCAAAATAATAATAATAATAATAATAATTTAGGCCCCAATTAAAATATTTTCACAGCTCCAATAGAATAGATGCGTTTATCCACTTAAAACACCATCTTCCAAACAATATTTTCCAAATATTCATTAAAATTCATGCCGACCCGAAATGATTCACTAACTTTCGGTGAATATAAAGAGATTAATATTGGTGGTATCTTCCTCGGATTTTTTGTAACTAAAACATCACTAAGTAGTGATTACTGACCACATTGTCTCTCAATTAGGAACTCAAAAACATTTTTAAAAAGAAAGCTAACAATCTGCAAAAAACTTAAATAGGAGTAGAACTTACATAAGAATAAAGAGCAGTGAACTAGCTTTCTAAATTCTCTTTACAGAGTCACCGTGAACAGCAAGGAAGCCTTCAGCTGAAAGAGTCGACAAAGCAGTTCGAAGCTGCCAAAAACACGCACAAAATGTTCATTGCTTCCCTTTCAAATAAGCCATGAATGAATATACTCCCTCCGTTCCATAAAATAGCTAACTTGAAACGGAACGGGTTTTAATATAGTAGTAGTGTTAGCGATTATGATGTCCACGTTATTAGTAGTTTTTAGTTGTTCAAAACTTTTCTTCTTTAGAACTGACTAATTTTAAGGGATAGACCAAAATGGCAAAACTAATCTATTTTATGGGACGAAAGGAGTAATATAGATGGGAGAGAGAGACTCACATCACTAAGATGCACCTCAGCACCACCACCAAGATTCTGCTTCTTCAACTCTTCAAGTAACTGCGCATTACAATTCTCACAAAAATCAGCCAACGCCATCTAATGATCTCATCTGTAACTTGAAGAAGTATTTGATTTAACTGTGAAATGTTACAAACCTCCATCACGCGAGCTGACGACCCTCCGATTGTCAACTTGTCCATGATGAGGCTGCGAGTGGCAGACACCAGATTCTCCCGCCTCATTCTTTCACTTGCGGATACCCCCGTCGTGATAAGGTCCATATCGATGGTTCCTGTTCACATATAAAACTAATGCCTCAATACTAGTGTAGATAACTACATGTAATGAATCTGAATCGAATCCAACTACATTGGTGTTGATTTCTTCATTTAAAACAAGTCACCCTTTGATCAAATAGCCTTGTGAGACGGGGGGAGAGGGAAAGAAATATGAAGAATCAAAATTGGGACTACAAGTATTACCTGTTGAATGGTCTGTTGCAGATTGCTGCATTGCCACCTCGAGAAGCCTAAAAGCCTCGATTACATCTGACTTATTGACCTGCAAGTTCAAGTGCATAATCTTGGTAAATAATCAAGCACTTGAAGTTCAAACTACTGAAGAGAGCTTGACCAACCACTTCTGAGAAACGAATCCGGGCCAAGCCCTCACTAAGGCGTATCAAACTTTCAATTTGCCTTGGGGTCGCAGTTATGACCTGTAGTCATAAAATTTAAAACATTGAATCCTCCAGCTAGATTCTCAATATCCCTTAACATCAGAAAGCAAATAAATGTCCTAATTAGCTATAGATCTTAAAAAATTTAATGCGGTATATGACCTTTTTGCTGCTTCCTGGGAAATTTCCTCGTTTTCTCATCTCCACATACCCCCTTGTCAACTCCTCTGCAGCTTCATCTGATAATTGTGGGTGAATATGTTTTCGTGCATAGTTTATGTAAGCAGTCAAAGTTGGCAGGTCAATGACATCAAGCTGAGAGCTCTTGAGAATGAAAGGCAAAACCATGACAGATAAATGAGTCTCCAGAAAAATATACAGTAAAATGAGAGTGAGAGAAGGTACAAACATTAGGATTTTCAAAGTGTAATGCCACAATGTGCTTCGCCAAGCGTCTATCTGCCTCCTCATCAGCTTTGTCAAGAATTAAATAGATCAAATCAAACCTGGAAACCGAATCCAAGTGTGGCGTAGATAGTTTTAGTATCAATATTAAGCTATCATCCATATCTAGGGATATAACACCAAAAACTAATATCATTCCACATCTCCCCATATATCGCACGAATTCTGAAAATGAAAGTAATTACTAAAAAGAGGAGATTATCGAGTCTTGTGCTACTGAAATAGTTAGAATTTGTTTCCAGGACTTCATAAATAGTAACCTTGAAATACAACTATATGTCACATGTACTAAACCCTTACCTGGACATTAAAGTTGGAGGGAGGTGGATATTTTCAATCACTGACAAGCGAGGGTTATACCGCGAACCAATTGGGTTGGCGCAAGCGAGCACTGAAGTTCTTGCGTTTAGGGAAGCAATTATTCCTGCCTTTGCAATTGAAACAGTTTGCTGCTCCATCACCTGATGGCAAAAGCTTTATTGAGTTCATATACCCTCCTACTTTACCTTAAGTAAATATCATCTACACCTAATATGCTTTAACCTCTTATCTTAATTGTGTCACTGGTTAGGGAAAGTGGTCTAATTGAGTTTGGTAAAAATATTAGGAAATAGGCATTAAGGTCATGTATTTTATTTTGGTTACGTCGGCAACATCAGTAACATTGTACAAGACTACACGCATAAAAACCAGATTATTGGTCCATATTGAACTATTATTGTTGTAGACTATCTTTTCTAAGTATGAACACAATCAAAAAAGTGTACTTGATTCACACCTCATGTAACATGCTTCTAGCATTGTCAGACATTTTGTCGAATTCATCAATACAACAGATGCCTCTATCACTCAGAACCAAGGCTCCACTCTCCAGGACCTGCAAAATCACAGGTGAAGTTCAATCCTTCCAGAGTTAGTTAATGAATATTGGTAATAGTTCTTGAAATTTACTTACTGTTTCACCAGTCTCAGGATCCTTGGCCACATAAGCAGTTAGCCCCACAGCAGAGCTTCCTCTCCCACTAGTGTATATACCACGAGGAGAGAGCTTATGAATGTACTGGAGAAGCTGCGATTTACTGGTTCCAGGATCCCCAACAAGGAGAATATTTATATCACCTCTGAAGCTAGCACCAGATGGCAGCTTCAATGCATTCCCTCCAAAAAGCTGAAGAGCCCCAGACAAAATGAGAAATACAAATATTATTGATAGACAACAAATTAATCACAAGACTATGTGTTGCAGTGATAATGCACCTGGCAAAGAAGGCCTCTCTTCACGTCATCCAACTCCCATATGTTTGGAGCCAAAGACCTAGTCAACCTCTCATATATATCAGGCTGTTTTGAGAGTTCTTTTAATTGTTCCACCTGCAATATTCTATATAAAATTATCCTCAAGAGAAGGAAGATTTTAACTCTTTATTGTAAGTAAGGCGTTATTTAAAGTACACTAATTTCAGATTTCTGAGTTGAATCATCGTCCCCTGTGCTTGCTTCATTTTCAGTTTCCATTGGATCTTGTACATCCATTCTTGACTTATCCGTCGTCTTTAGATGAAGACAATCAATGTAAGTCTGAAACAAAAGAACACATTATTAACATGAAACGTTGTATACACAAAAGTGACAATATTATAAACAATAGCATACACAAGAGATACAAAAGTGCATACCTTGAAGATCGACTTCACAGTCCTCTGTGTCTGACCAACTCTGACACTCATAGCCCTGTATATTCCCGTAACCTAAAAGCAAAATAGCACCTCATATCAGATTATATGATGTGATAATATAATATCAACATTGAGAACATAATTACATGCGACCTCACCTCTACCCTGTCACCGGGCTTGCCAGCATCAACCAACTTGTCATGCATTAACAATGTCACGGTGTGTGGCGTTCCTCCATCCGGGATGTCATCTGGTGTCTCTTGGACTCTCACTACTTGCTTATCAGCAAATCTTTGTTTGATACATGCAAGCAAAAAAGAGGTCAGTAAGGTAGAAAAGTAGATTACAAACATCCCAGTAAGGTAATGTTGAGCTTCAACCATTTTAACCTGCTGGTGATTTCAATAATATTTTGTCATGAAAATACCAACCAATCAGTAGTAGCAAACAAATTTTGAGACACACCTGCACCTATTGTGAACAAGGGTCATGGAGTTCCTAGAGAGACATTCTTGCTTCGCACAAACTGTTGGCTCACTGATTCTTCCTGATAGATTCAAAATGTTAGAAAGTGAAAATCCAATGAGTCTACACGTATCGAAATCACACATGTTGTATGAAAAGTGAAAGGCCTAATCAAGCAATTACCTCTTTCAACAACAACTGGGTCAGAGTAATATCCACAGACCAAGCATCTAAAAACGGCTTCTCTGATTTCCGGTATAACGGAGCTACAACGAATAATCATCCCTTTCAACGAAATCATCTTTTCAACATCTGACAAGAAGACCAAATAGATAAACTCAATGCTAATTGTTCACCAGTAATGAAAGGTAAAAAACATTAAGAGAAGATACAGATGCCAAAACTGACCAGAGGGGTTAAGACTTCTCATTGAAATTGAACTTTTAAGATTAAATATCCTGGCTTGTATGTGCTTCTCAAATAAAGGATTGATTCTCCCGACCATATCCATCAACACCATATCAAATATAGCCAACACCTCAAGAGGATACCTAACCATTTTAGTATACAGGTCACTGTCATAATCATACACATCGTGTGCATCAACATCGATCGAATCACCTTCCATTTCAATTACATGATTAATCATTCTCATGTATTTCCCCTCAATTTGCTGAGGATCTTCCCGGAAATGCCTTAAGAACCTCAAAATCGCCGCATTAACATCTTGCACACTGATATTCGTGCCCCAAACGTACACTACCGGAGCATCATCCTCATTCCCTTCACCAACATCAGAAGATGGCGGCACGTCATCGGTCGAGGTCGGGGTGGCCGAGGACCTCCTAGCTCGGGCACGGCGTCGAGCGTTGCTAGAGGACGTTGGAGTTGCCTGGGGTGTTCTTGCGCGTGAATCTGTCGGCATCGGCGACGGCGTAGCGTAGCTGGACTGACGGCCGCGTTTCCGGCGCGGGCGGTCTCCGGGAGACGACACTGTGTTGCTGACTGGACTCGTCGGCCAACCATCCGGAGACGACTGACCTGTAGTTAAACCAATTATCGCCCAATTTTAGGAAAAATCGTATTCCACTGATTAACAGTGGCGAAACCCTAACTCCGCCATTAGTAAAACTGAGCTTAACAGCTCGTGAATCAAAGTAAAACCGACACATCTAAAACAGGTTTAACTCTACAGATCTCAACAAATTTCAACAGATTTACCTCTACAGATTTCAACAAATTTCAACAGATTTAAACAAAATTGCAGCTAGAATACGGGGAGTTATACATTAACGATTGAAAACATACCGTCGCGCGTGTTGATAGGAGAAGAATCGGAAGCCATGACCTTCAGCGTGGCAACGAGTTCCTGTATGGTGATACAGAAGCTGAGAGAGAGAGAAAGAGAGGCAGTGAGTGAAGACAGAGAGGGAAATTAGTGCCTAATTGTTTGCAGCAAATTGGCGGGAAATAGTAGATGGTAACTGTTCATTTGGCGCCAAGTGAGAAGGGGGCGTGGCGTTTGGGCTTCATATTTATGATACGGGTAAATTTAAACCCATTATTTAACAACTAATAAAAAATAGTAAAAAATAAAATAATTTCTACATGGTGTATAAATAAATTTAAAAAATAAAATAAGTACTCTAAGAGCATCTCCAATAGCACTGGACGTCAAATAGCCATCAAATAGCCTTCACACTGCCACATCATCAGCACTACAATTCTCCTGCCACATCAGCTTACCACATCAACTGGACATCAAATAGCCCTCACATAGTCTTCACACTACCTTTCCACATCACTAATAACAATTATATAATTTAATTTACACTTGTATCAACATACGGAATTTAATTTACGAGACAAATACGGAAGATTCGAATAATAATATTAAAATTTAAAAAGTACATTAATTATAAAAAAGTACAATAATATAAAAAAAGTACAAAAATTAAAAAGTACATTAATTTAAAAAAGTAAAACAAAATCACTCATCGCTGCCGTCCTCGTCTCCGTCGTCGCCCAGCGCTTCTTCACCGTCGTCGCCGCCGCCTCCGTCACCACTTACGCCGCGGCTATTCCCGCCGGTGTCCCTCCTCATCGCCTCCAATTCTTCACGCTGGCTCTGGAGCAATACACGAAGAAAATCCTTCACCTCGGGGTCCACCGCCGCTTGGAAGTCGGCTAAGGTCTTCACCATTTGAGCGCGCGTTTGTTGGATCGCGAAGAATTTGAGCTCCTCGGTAGACCTGCCGAGGGGGGATGCCGAATGGACGTCCTGGGAACTCGGGGTGCCCCCCCTCGCAACCTGCTGCGCCCGCCTTTGCCCAACCGGGCGAGGTCGGCGACCGAACGACCGAGGAGTCGGGACCTCGTGGGCCGTCTCAGGGAGGTCTGACGAACCACCGCTGCTGCCTCTATAATCTCCGGTATAGTTCAGTCTCTGCCTCTTCGGCCAGCCAGCGTCGACGCCTGCCCGGAATTTCTCCGACTCGTTGAGCACAACGTAGCAGTTCCAGTAGGTGAACTCATAGTACTTCTTATCCGGATCGGGGTAGGCTCTCTCCGCAATCCTCCTGCAGTCTTCCTCTGTTTGGCCACTGGTCTGCATGCGGAGGGCGTTGGCGTACAAACCCGAAAATCGAGAGACGCCAGCCCTGATTCGGTCCCAGCACTTCCGGACCTCCTCCCCGGTGCACGGTCTCCCTTCAGGGCAAAATGCCCTGTAGGCTGCGGCTATCTTGGCCCACAAGTTGACGATCCTCTGGTTGTTCGAAACCAGAGGATCGTCGCAGACACTCACCCACGCCTTGGCAACCGCAACGTTCTCCGCGTCTGTCCACTTCCTCCGGCCCCGGATTTCAGCTTGGGGCTGCGACGACTCGCCGACCTTCTTCGCCTTGCCCTTCTTCTTACCCCGCCCTACTCCCATGGCTTTGAATGAGAGTTTCCGAAACCTCGTTAATATCAAAACCCAAGTCCGCTAAGGAGAAGGTCTCTGTATACTGTGCATCCGTTGGGGTCGATGTGTGCGAAGAACCGGTGGAAAAATCAAAAGTCGGCCGATAGGCGTTGTCCCCCCCGTGCGTCCCCTGCGCCGGGGGAATAATCTGTTGCTCCGGTGGCATCATCTGCTGCGCCGGTGGCTGCATGCCGGGTGCCCACCCCGGCATCATCTGCATAGGGTGCTGCATGCCGGGTGCCCACCCCGGAATCATATGCTGCCACGGGTACATGTTGTAGTACCCGCTCATCGGAGGCCAACCACCTCCCCCAGGAGCCGGGGAAGTATGGGACCCTGCCCCGGGAGTCGGGGGCGTCTGAGACCCTACACCGGGAGGCGGGGGAGTCTGAGACCATCCCCCGGGATTAACTGGAGTACCTTCGTAGTTGTTCTCCATTGCTCGTTATTGATCTTGTACAGAAAGTAAGGTAGAGAGAGAGTACTCGTTAAAACAAGTTGTGCGAATGAAAATGAGGTTCAACGCGCGTATATATAGTGTGTTCGAAAAACAAAAAAAAAAATTAAATCCGACGCCGGTTTGGCGCCGATCTGGGACGCACAATGGCGCCCGTGAGGATCGGCGTCGAAACCGGCGTCAGCGCGGGAATCGGCATGGCGACGCCGATTTTGACGCCGATTTCGCCCACGCCGGTTCCAATGGTTCGGCGTCAAACCGGCGTGGGCGAAAAATCGGCGTGGCGGTGGTGACGCCGGTTATTGTGGATGCTCTAAAAGCTCCTTCTGTGGATTGCCTGTTGGTGCTGCAGGCTTGCTAGCGCGAGCCTTAGCCCGCCACCACTTGCTCGTCTCGCCCAAGGAGACGAAGAGGGGCACAACACTCGTGAGTGAGTTGCACAATTACCGTTTCGCAATTTTGTTCTTTTATCTAAAATACAAAAAATTGATTTAAATGATAGTATAAATTTAAATAAAATGCAATTGGAATTAAATAAACTTATTTTTTTCAAAACCCGAAATTTAAGTGTGGGAATTGGGATAACTTATATGGTTTTACACAATTGGAGTATCAAATAATATGTTCAATCAGCACATAAAACAATATACTAGTAGTAGTATGTCTTAGTGGTAGAAGTGGTTTCAAACCCATACTGACCTACATTATTATTCTGCTTTTTTTTTTATCATTTTAATTTATTTACCTTTTTAAATTTTTTATTAAATACGGAGTAAGAATTTAATTAGCATATAAATTTAATTATGTAAATTTTCATATTTAGAGAAAGGCTTGCCTCAATTGTGGGTAGATATAAAGAAAAAGTTATATTATCGGACCTGTGAACTAGTATATAAGGGAAAAACAAAGATTTGACCCCTGCTGCGAATGCTTTAGCTCAGGTGATAATAAGAAGAAAAAGAACCAGCAGAATCCATTAATATCCAGCAATTTATTTCAATCCTCGAAAGCAACTAGGCAATTCTTCGCTTATACACATCTGAGCATAGAAATCATCGTACAAGGTTCAATGCAGTCGGTACTACTCAAAGCATATCAAAGCTCTCAAAGAATATCTTTCTTTGGAGGGCAGGCACAAACTCGTAGGGTCAAAACTTTGCCGGAGCCACATGGTAAAGATTAAAAGGCTGAGTCGCCACCGCTCTTAGACTTCCCAAGCAATATGTCTTTAGCTTCATTCATCTTAGAAGCAAGGTAATGGCTTCCGCCTGCATCGGGATGATTTGCGACCATCACCTTCCTGTGCGCTTCCCTTACCTTATCTGGCTGAGTGCTTTCCCTAATCAAGAAAATTAGCAAGTTAACACCATTAAATATTGCACGTAATCCAGGTACGAATATGTTAAAACAGAAAACAGACAGAACTTTTACATGATAAATTGTATTCACACTGGCTGGGTAAAAGATGACAACCATGATCATGATAATTATATGCATATCAATAGAATAAAAGTATATCAGGGTACCTGGTATCTAGGGCTGGGTATTCGGTTTGTCGGTTCTCGGTTAACCAAGAACCGAACCGAAAATATCGGTTAACCGAGAACCGAAAATGTCGGTCACGGTTAGGAGACCCGCTTTGAAGTCGGTTATCGGTTTAAACCGACTACCGAACCGAAAACCGGTTAAGCCCAAAGGCCACGAGCCACATATATTTAGACTCATATTTATATGGGCCACGAGCCACATATATTTAAGCCCAAAAGCCATGATTAATTTCACTAAGGAAGAGGCTTATCTTTTATAACAAAGTTTTGTATTCTTGTTATGATGTAAAAGTCGATGTGGGATAATCTTAAGATACATAAGTGATTTATGCCATTTTCTTAAATTATGTTTTTAATGAAGGTGAACTCGAAGGTGAGACATAATTTAAATTTCAATTTAAATAATACCAATAGATTAATACGATTGTTTATATAGTTTATAAATTAATTTTTATTTTATTTTGTGAGATGTTGGCAAATAGTTTCAGCCTTGCTTGTTAATTGCTTTTTCATTTTTAAATTTCCTTTTCTATTTTCTTGGAATAATATTTCCATAAAATCCTAGATTCTATAAATATTAGTACAGTAGATTAGATTAAATAAATCTTAATAGAGTTCTTTGTCAACTACAAATTTAGCCGAGATTAATATATATTACAACTATTAAATATTTTTAGTAAGGAGGGCCACAAAGAAGTATACCACCTGACGTATTCCAACCAACATTAGGCAACATATATTTCCACTTCCTCAACCGGATTGCTGCACAGATTATATATTCTTCACATCTGAGATCCTAGTACTTGGTCAATTTTTAAAATGAAAGAATCACAATAAGATTAAAACAAAACAAATCATAAGTTGATGGCACTGAAGCTTCATGATCTGTAACTCCTAGATTCATGTACCTCTTGTTAGCAACAAAGGATGCTCATCAAGAAAGAGTTTTGAAGAAATAAGTTTTGCACCAAGATCAAGATAGCTAGTGATGTACCCATGAGGAAACCACACAACTAAACTTGCTTGTTCATTCACCTATCTGTGATGGCCATGTTCCAAACAAAATTCAGAAATTTGAACTTCTATTCTAACTAAACTGGAAAACGAGACCCTATACGCATAAGATTACTTCAGTTTAGCATCCTGGCAATTCTATATATACTAATATATTACATCCTAGCTAAAAACAAGTCAAACTAGCCCAAGCATATAACACATTATCAAATCCATAGAGATATATTGGAATTGCAGAGTTAGATAGGTTATTAATCTGAAGCTATATTTACGTACTCATATACAGACCATTGTAGGTACATTATACTACTCATCTCATGGGCCATGGACTTTGGAGTAGTAAGGAAAGACCATGATACAGCAGAGATAACTAGTTCAAATTGTATTCCCATCTAATCACCAACTGCAAAATCTCCAATTACAACTATTTAATATTAATATTTAATATTAAATGTAAGCATAAACTTACCATTGTCCCACATCGTTAGTAACAACAAAGAAAGGAGAGAATAGGCCATTATAAAAAGAAGAAAAATGGAACAAGGTTTTGAATTAATAATAATCCGTTGATGCAATGTGATTGGCTGTATTTGAGTTTAAATCTCATGAACAGCAAAGTAATTTCGGTTCCATTGGTTAACGGTTAACCGTTCGGTTCTAACCGAAATAACCGACTCTTTGTCGGTGCCGGTTTCGGTTTTTGTTTTGGAACCGAGACATGATCGGTTAACCGACTTGTCGGTTCGGTTAATAACCGAACCGACCGAATACCCAGCTCTACTGGTATCAACTTAAGTCATCCCAGATCTTGAAATGATGTAAATAGCATATTTGAGTCGTCAATAATGGAGAAAACTTGTACTCCATAAAACTGAACTCGAATGAAGGACTACCAACATTAGAGTTATTCAGTCACTACCAACTTGCAGACTCTAGCTCAACTGATTACTGGAGCTTACCGCTCTCCGATGAACTACGTATATGATCACTTGTTTAAACTTTAAAGTAGCTCAACACAATAGAGAGAGAAACTGATTCATACAATGAACAAGCCAGCCACAAATTCAAGAAAAAAAAGTCAAGAAAAGATCGACAAAGTGAAAATCAGCTTGTTGTGACCTGATTATATACTGCCCAATTCTTACCACGGAACTTGCATATGAACAAAACCATATTGAAAGGATACTAAATTATTACAAAAAGACTTGGTCGACATATCAAGCTTGAATAGGCTAAGGCTTAACTCTATTCAGTTTCAAAAGAGTAACATCCTCATGAATCTATGATATGTTGCTGTGCAAGACTATAGTCACAAAATTACTACTTTTGCACTACAAAAAAGAACGGCACAAGAAAAGACAGCATCGAAGTTCTGTTACATAATATTCACTCAGCAATCAAACAAAGGAAAGTGTAGATGTACCTGACTCCAAGAGTAAGTGATGCCTCCCTGCGAGTCATTTTTGGTTGGAAAAATGGAAACCTCCCTCGTAGAATTTACGCATTCTAGCCGTCGGCGGCCTTGCTTTGAATGCTTGCCATGCCCGAATACTATATTTACCTGCTAGAGCAGCAGTCGCAACAGCAATTCCCGCTATGAGTGGTGAGCTCTGCATAAGTCATCACCCATCAGATTTCAGTTTCCAATCGGATGGGTAACGAATACAGAACAAACATCAATAATCAGCAAGCTATGAACAATAACCATCGAAAAAAATAAAATCGCAATCGTTGCATCATGTTACATTGCTACTGCTATACGCAAAAATTGCCAACTTCTAATAGGCTAAATTTTTTTAATTCTGAATACAAAAAAATATTGTTATTGTAGTTTCACATTACATCAGATTGGAAATAGAAGCAGTGTCTACACTATCCATTTAAGAAGGGAACAGAATTAATTTCCAGCACAGATTTCTTGGTGGTATGCTTTCAAATCACAAACTTTGTTACAATGAAATATTTCACCTTTCTTTTGCTGCTCTTCTTAATAACACACCTAACTAGAAATCTTACATTTATAGTTTGAATGAATATAATAGTAAAGGAAAAAAGCTAACTGATATCCACAATCATGATAACAACGAGCGCAATTTTTGTTCAATTTCCAGAACGAAGGAGAGCAGCTAAACAATCACTTTAGGAGCTAAATTTATCGGCGGAAATCAAATAAATTACTAAAACCAACGAAACAATAATGCGGAATACAGTAAAAGGCATAAGATTTTCGAAGAAAAGCCACACTTCATCATTTCACGCTCTTTAATCTATAAATACACAAAACAAATAAGAAGATGGAGCGCTCACCATTTCTGATTTTAACACGGCCTCAGAGATGAAAAATATGGGAATTCAACATTCAAAAATATTTCTCAAAGAATTAGGGTTCTTTAATTGTGATTGGGAATGAGGTCGGAAAAGGTCGAATTACTGGAGTCCTAAATTATATTGTCACGCGAGATGCACGTGACATATTAGAGCACGAGCATTTTTGGTTTTCTTTTTTCTGTGCTTTGTTTTAAATTTAAATTTCTATATTCCTACATTTATCTTTGATTATAAAAAATTTAATTTGTCAGTACATAACCGGTAATATATTCTTTTCGTCCCACAAGAATATGCACTTTTTTTCTTTTTAGTTCGTTCCCTAATAATATGCACTTTCTAATTTTGAAATTTTTTCCTATCTAATAAGGTGAGACTTATTATCTACTAACAATACTTTATTTATTTTTTCTCTCTATTTCTCTCTTACTTTACTAATTTTGCTGTAATATATAATGATTATTCTTAAATGACAACTTTGAACTTCGATCCTACCAGTACTTTTTAACCCAAATTTATATATTACAACAAATTTCATATACTTGTGTTCGTTGTTTATTAATAGCACACGTTAAAGTCCGGTCAACTACATGCCAATTAGACTAGAAAATAAAATAAAATAAGCTTGTTTATTGTAATCAATAGTGCAATAGCATGCAAATCACACACAACTAACTATTGATTTGATGTAGCATACATATATATTTATGAACACATATAAAAATTACATAAACACACACACAAGTAAGGGAGTAATGTAAGCTGAAAATTGAAAAACGAGGGATTTGAGCCAAATACAATCATTAATCAAAGTTATTCAATGATTATCACAACATAGTTATATATGTATGGTATAAAATGCTGTCACCAAATTATTAATCTCATAAGCCATTAACAAACAGTACAAAATCTTGTCATTACATATTTCAAGATGAAGTTTCATAGTTGAGATCCTCAAATAGAGCCAGCAAATTCATCTTGTATTCTTCGACTTCCTTGTACTCGCTGGAACCCGGGGTGCCCTTGATCACAGGTATCGCTCCAGCTTTATGTATAGCATCCACTGCTCCTTCTGCCAAAGCTATACAGTGTCAGGAACGGGATGGTAATATGACATTTACGGAGCAACAAATTGGCACGACAAAAATGTTTTTTATTTAACTCAGAGAAATAATTTACAATGTTTATCTCCTGTGAGAAGTAATTGACTGTTCTGGTGCAGTATATGAGAAGAAGGAAACTGATATTTTAACGGGCTAATTTGGAATCGAATAAAATCAGGTGTTACTGAACACGATCATACTAACAGAAGCAAACAATATTGTACAACTGACCTGACTTTGAGATGGCAACAAGAGCTTTCAGAGCTAGCCTTCGTGTGCGGTCATCTTTAGCACCCGCTAGCATATCCACAAGCAACTGAGCTCCGCCTAATTCAACTATTTTCATTCTTCTTTTATCTGATAACGAAAAGAGCATTATAAGCATGCATCCAAGGTATCACCAACGACATTACTTCATGTATCAGACAGGTTATAATAGAAGTCATCAGCACCCTTAAATCAGAACATGCTACTCCGGAGCTACATGAGCTCTGTAAAAAGTCAAGCATACACACATTTTTGTCAGTGTCTTATTTTCGACTGTAGCTTTACTTGTTTTACTGTAACCTATTTTTCCTACTTTTGTAAGGTTGCTTATGTACCTATCTTGTTATTCTTGTACGAAATGGCTGGCTAAAACCTAATACATTGGGTCATATGATTCATAGAAGCTTGTACCTCTCACACAACAGAAGGTTTTGCATTCATTTGACAAATCATAGAAGGATCAAACATGGTATTTATTGCGCCTGAAAGTTTAAGCATTACCATCTATTGAAAACCGTGCTAATCTGGACGCCCCCATTCTTTTGAATAAAGGATCCTTCACTTGTAAAAGTTTAACAGACTGCTGCATCACATTTTCTCCTACAAAAGTCCAATATCATAAACATCTGAGTTTTGAATTTTGATTCTTGATACAAAGGGCTGAAAAACTACATTTGAAATCGCTATCCTTTTCAATAGACATACCCATGTAGGGGAATAAGTGGTAGCCGATGACAGTTGCAGTTCCAGCAAAAAATAGCTTCAATAGCCATCCGATTTTTCTTTCTGCATCCTGTTCTAGTGTTTTCTCATCTAGTACTGTAGAAAGTTAATTTGGTATCAGAATATAAATTGAAATACAGAAATCTAAATAAACTAACATATGATCTTTTGTATGGCCAAAAATACGAATAGGTCTAATAGACCCACACTTAAATGAGGAGCTCAGAAGTCCGTACAAATACCTCCCACCCCAACCATCGCCCCCACTGCACCAGACCAACCAGATATACACTCGCCCACACAAATACAAATGTGCATACCCCCTGCTTCTTGAACTCCAGAATATACATTGATATATAGAAATCTAAATGAACATATTATCTTTTTTATTGCCAAAAATATGAACAGGTCTCACACTTAAATGAGGAGCTCAGTAGAGCATACAAACACCTCCAGCCCCAACCATCTACCCAACCGTACCAGACCGACCAGATTTTCATACACTCGACACATACAAATACACACACCACACAAAATACCTACACATACTCATCTTTCTAGCTTATCGATCCATGTTAAGTGTATTTACAGACCTGTTACTTATCCAAGAGGAAGAGTTCAGCATTTACCCAATTTACATTAATTTGAGTATAAGGACTAAGGAGACATCATCTACCTCTTTTGTAGGCTGATGAGAAATTCCGAGTCTGTATCACTGCATTCCTTCTGCATAAATGCTGCATTTTCATTGTGGAACAATATAATAAGAGGGAAAAAACAGATAATATAATAATAAGAAGAAATATATTAATTCATTCTTCCAAATTCCACAAACTGCTGAGTTTATTCAAATGATCCAGTTACAGTATAACAGTCACTGAAATGAGAAAAGAATCAAGCTTTTTCACACTCAATAAAGGAAATGCAGCTAAATTTACGGCCAAAAAGTAAACATTGATCCGAAGAAGCAAAAACAGTACGATTCCCGAGCTTGAAGAGCATTTCGATTCATCAATTGACTAATCCGATCCTCGATTAAGCTAAGGCAATATCAGATCACTTCGACTAACAAAATACACACACATACAGAGGATAATTAAGCTGTACAAGTACCTTCTGTCCAAAATCTGTTTGTGTGTTTCCCTTCTGCAATAATGAAAACCCGCGCTGCGTGGATTTGGGGCAGCTGGAGATTGCTGTGGAGTAAAACAGCCTAACAAATCGATTCATGATTGCTAGCTTCGAACAGATGTTAATGGTGGCGAACAGCTTCTATCACCATTTCCGATTTCGACAGGAATTCAAAGCTTCACCTTTCTAAATTCTTCTTCGCACTTCGGAAACTTCATATAAACCTTGTTTCCGCATTTTTGTCATTTATTTGTAAATAAGAGAAAATGGTTTATTAATTTAGTCAAATTTATAAAAATCACAAACTTTGACCTTGTCAATTATAACCCACGATTTATAATTGTCACTATTTTTTACTTTTTAACAAAAAAAATATCAATAATTGTTTCATATTTATCCTGACCTCAAGGGGCTTACCAACTAAACTGTACTTCACCGTCCACAATTTAGGATTCTGAACAAATGAAACTACAAACTCGAATGTGCATGTGTTGGCAAATTTATAATTTAATTAACGAGTCAATCTATTAAAATATACTTGAATCATAAATTTTTGTTCAAATCTGGTATTTCAGTATTGCCACTTCAGTTTCAATTTTTCCGAAATTCTAAATCGTGAAAAATCAGCTAGAAATAAAGATTAATCATACATTTGAAGTAACTTATGAAGAAGATGTAGAAAAAGGCAGTACCACCATACATTAAATAGAATAAAATTTTAATATAACACACAGTCCTAATTTTTTTGTAATCCTTTGTGGCTCCCAAACGAGACAAACCTAACAATAGTATAAAACAAAATAAATTTGTTGAAGACTGGATTCTAGATCAAGTCCTCAAATACAATAAATAAACAACAATTTAATATCAATGCAGCATCAATAATCAAATATATATAAAATATGAAAACAACCTCCCACATTTCTTCTCTGGATTTCAGCTCCTTATTGCCGTAGCATCCTTTAAAGTGATCAGTTAAACTCATCCTCCATTGGCATTATCGTTCACTAAGGTGCTCGTGTCGACCTTTGGAGGGCCCGAATGTCTCCTAGCCCGGCCCGGTGAAGGCGGAAAAGAGAGCCGTTTCTTAGGAAAAGCAGTTGTTTCTTTCTCCACCATGCTGCCATTTTCCATCCCCGAGGGACTGTGAGACTTCAACCTGGCCTTCGCGGAGCGAGTTGGTGTCATGTAACTCGGAATGGATGGAGAGCTATCCAAGCTCTCGTCGTCTCTAACTGAACCGGCTATGCTATGCCTCCTCCTGTTCCTCTCTGATTGAACGCTGAACACGCTCCTAGAGTCATCATCTTGGCTCATCATGCTCACCTTTGGGCTGGCGTTTCTCAGTTTTCGTGCAGCCAACGAAGGTACAGCCCTTGGAGAGGGAAGGTGGGTATGAGATGGCTTCTGACTAGCTGCTGGAGATGGATTATCTGAGTTTAGCTGATGGCGGGCGAAGGCCTTTGTGATTTCTCCTGCAGCAGTGACAGTGGTGGAGCCTTTGATGGATGAACGATCACCGTTGAGATCTTTCCCTGCTGTGCTTTTCGTATCAAGAGGAGTAGCAGCCATCCATCGTTCCAGCCAGCTCCAGCCCCAGTGAGGATTTGTTGGGTCCATGAACAATAAGTTGTTCAATTTTGATGATTTCTTCCACGTTTGCTATTTTAAGGGACATTTTCTCAAGTTAATGCTGGATTTTTCTCATAGATGCCAACTTTATTAAAATGAAGGTAATTTTTTTTATCTAGATTGCCATGTATAAGTAGTACCTGGTGAGTGTATGAATAAGCGAGAGCTCTTTCGCGTCTCATTGCTGCTTCGTATTTTTGGAGCAGGCTTGCCTCAGTTTCCTCTTTCGTTTGTGGACTATCATCCCATTCCTCCTCCATCTGCACCACCATTGAAGAGACTTTTAGTCACATGGATACAGAAACCTCAATGAAAATTCGGAAGAAGTAATCAAAGAACGCATATTACTCGTGTAAGCTAGATGATCTCTGACTAAGCTACTAGTCACATAATATCAGATATCAACATATGCTATGTTTCCAAAGAGACATAAGTGCATCAGTGAAAGAACTCACTTTCAAGCTATCCAGCTCTTTTACACGTCTCTGCAAGAGCTGTCTCTGCATCGCCCTGCTTTCATCCAACATTCTGGTTCTTCTTGATTGGATCTGAGATTGCAAGTGAGATAGAGTCTGCAAACATTTCAGAGTGCTTGATGTCTGGCGTTCTGCTGCTGGCCCGTCAACAAGTGACTTCAATCTGACTAACCCTCTCAAAGCTCGTAATGCCCTCCTCGCCTAAACGTAAGAACAATTAGTTATGCAAGTACAGTCAATGAGGCAAAGAAAAAGATCCACAAGTCACAGTTATTGCCTCATAACTAAAATCTTCATCTCACCGAAATGCTTTGACTGAATACAACATATCAGACAGTAATTTAGCTAGTTAAATTATGTATCAGCTACAAACTAACAGAACTAACCAGATTCAGATTGAAGCCAAACAAATAAGCACGGATACGATCATATCCATGATTCACCTTCAGCAATCAAAACAGTCAAATGATGAATAAAGGAGTATCAACAACTCAATTTGACCTCAAGTACATAGGTAGAAACATTCCTTAAATATTGAAGTTCAAATCAATCACTATCTTATCAAGTCATTGATGAAGTGAAAAACAGGCCAAATTTGCATTGCAGTATACCATATCTGCATACAGCAGGAATATCTGACCATATCACATAAATAATTTAGCTTGTTAAAACATGTTTCAGGTAAAAACTAACAGAGCTAACCAGATTCATATTGAAGCCAGCAAATAAGCATGATCATACCCAGAATTCACCTTCAGCAATCTAAACAGTTAAATCTTGAAAAAAGGGCTATCAACAGCTCAATTTGACCTCAAGTACATAGGTATAAACTTTCCTTAAATATTGAAGTTCAAATCAACCACTATCTTATCAAGTCATCGATGAAGTAAAAGACATGGCAAAGCATACCAGGTAACCACGGAATGCTGTCTGAATTTTGAGTGCTGCAACTTCCTCCTGGTGTTTTTCAGAAACTCGAGTCACTGTTGGCAGTGGAACCACCTCAGGAGTAGCCTCCTCAGAAGCTATTTCCGCTTCAGAAGCTATAGCTGCAGAAACTGCAACGGAGTGAGCATGCTTCGTCTGCTCATTCTCCACCTCTGTCGGCCTCATGTTTACCAGTTGTGGAGGAGGATGAGAATTAGGAGCCTCAAAAGGCTCCGGATTTGGTGCATCAGAAACTGATGGCAGTTCATTCACAATTAGTATCTTCTTCGATTTACTCGATCTCTGGAATCATGAACCACAGCAAAAATCAGAGGCATCAACAATCCATCATCAGCCGATCATCAAATTTTAGCAAACGATCAAACCATAATCTCATCATTCGAGCCAATCTTGGCTTCTTTCTTTACCTTGGAACGCAGGCCTAGAGCCTTCTTGACTGATGAAAACCAACCTCCTTTCGCCATCCTCCTATCACTCCTCAATGATCCCAAAATCTACCAAGCAAAGAAATCATTTTCAGATTCAATTCGCCCCAAAAATCCTAAACATCATAATGCACAATCACAAACATAAAGTCAACATGCGGATGATTTCAAATCACTTCCTGAAAATGTGAAAATGCAAACCACTACCAAATAATCAAATATTTGCAAAAAAACAAATTTCACCTAAATCAAATATGAGCAAAGCTATCAAGTGTAAGCATCTAGATTCCATACATTGCCATCTCCACATAAAACTTACTCCATTTCTACCGACTTCGCCAATTCGAAGCAACACGTAATGAACACACAAATGCGAAAGAAATCAAACATAGACATAACAAGAGAAATCATCCACATCAGTTAATTTTCAACCAATAATCTTACTTCAATTGTGGTTGCCAATCAAATCACCTGCAATGCGAAGCTTGTCAGATCTCAGATACTTACAGTCTCCTCACGATTGAGTCCATTCAGGTCCACTTCTCAAACACTAAAGGAAAGATTTCTAGATTCAGTTTGAGGAGTTTGGGATGAGAGAGAGTGACGAGCAGATCTTGCCAATTCAACGAACAAGTGCAGAATAACTAATTAGTTACCGAAATAAGAATTCACAGCTCCATTACTGTTTATCCACTGTGGGACCCACCCACATTTTTTTATTCTTGTTTAATGCTCACCAAAATATCCGTAACGTATTAATCCCAAGTTTAAAATAATAATAGTAGTAATAATTTGCGAAATTCAATGGCTATTTTTCTAATTCAATGTTTTTCACAATAATACTATACAAAACGCAAAACCGTACCAATTAAATACTTATATTTTAGAATTATGAGAGTGAGGAAAAGCTAAGTTGAGAATAGGAATCCCATGGGCTATGTTGCAGTAGTTTATTTGTTTTTAAATTGTTATAGTACTAGTTTGTTTGTTTTATTAATAGTCTACAAAATACAAGAATTTAAATTTTCAAACTTAGATATTTTTCATGACAGAATTTTGGCCAACCAATTGGGGCCACATGTTATCATTATTTTAGCCCAATCTAAAAAAGTGTTTAGTAAATACTTTGCAATTATTCATTATGTAATTATGAGAACATGTTCTAAACTTTCTCGAAGTGATATGCTTAACATTAACTACAATTGATTATTAGTATTCCTTTTAAATTTTACAGGTATGTAATATATTATAGCGTAATAATCACAGTTCAAATAATGATAAATTTGTAATTTTGATTAATGAAACATGAAAAATCAATTGACGATTAATAGGAGTACTATTTACATATATTAAAATATTGAACAAATTAGTCAAATAAAATATTCCACAAGTTGCACTTATTAAAAATTAAAAAAAAATGTATATAGAGAGAAGTGAAGAATACACTATTGCAGAAATAATTGTGAAGGGGTTTTGAAGCTAGCAACATGTGGCGCAGCGATTTCAATTTTAAAATAGCATATAGTTGTATACAGTGGAGTATTAAATATCTTTGGTTGCAAAAACGGACTACACCGACACAAATTAAAAACAGAGAAAGTTGAATAATAACAAAGTTGGATGAAATATTATTAGTTACTAGTAGAAAGTTCTACCAACTGAAAAGTTATGAATATCAAAATGTAAAGCGACAAAATTTCGTGGACTAATGAAAAAAATATGGCATATTTTTTCGTAGTCACAATTTTCTTTTTTGATGTATTATCCATTTTATCTCCCAATCCTAGAAAATACTTAATAAAGATATTTCTCTTTTGCATTAAGTTACGAAAATAGTAGTAGTACTTTGTGAAAAGAAAATAAAATATCAGAAAAATAAAATAAATAATTAAGGAGAAAATATAAGAGAGGATCACATAAAAGAGATTGAAAAAAATTGATTTTTAACAAGAAAATGACTCATTTAATCTAGGACAACTTTAAAATAAGTACGACTCAATTAACTTTAGACGGCGTCTAAAGTAACAATTTAACTAAACCCCATAAAAAAAGCCTACGAACATTAATACTATTTGACATGAGGATCAGCAGATTAGACTGATACAACAGAAATACTGTGAATATTATGTACTGTTATATTTCTATACATTTTACTAACTCACTCAAATTCACAATGCATGCGCCTCATATCTCAAACGCGAGGCACCAGCACTTTTCCCATATCTATCCCTCTCACAGTGATATACAAAGCTGTAGAATACATACAGTTGAACTAATGAAAGAACGGCACCTGCTGTTTTTCAGGAAAACAACGAGCAGGTAACGAGGATCACGTCCCTGCACGCACGAATCAACAGGAATTATGAACAATTTTGAAGCCAGCGTTATCACTTAGTTGAATAATACTCCCTCATTCTCAACTTAAAAGTTCAACTTAAAAGTGTCAATCTACTTTCACTAAAACCCGTGTAAAGTCAAACCGAGACTCGTAAGTTGGGACGGAGGGAGTAAATAAATAGAAATCGAACCTTAAGTAAAGGCAAAAATCCTATCAGAAATTTTTGATCTGCAAATAGGACATTCTGTACAGGCAAGGGAACATGACTTGCATACTGCAGTAGTAAAGCATAAAGTTAGGAGTAGTATTTTAATATAATTATAAAAAAATAAATCAATCAAACTTACAGCAAAAATGACGGCATGGGAGAAGCATTGCCGCACTAGGCAACTCGAAACAAACTTTACACACGTGAGAATTCGTGTCACCATTCACGGTATACCTCATTTCCTTTTCTTTTATCTCCTGCATACGAGCCTGAACGAATACGCAGGGATAATGCAGTGAGCTTCAAATAGCAATGCGAAAACATGATGATCATCAAAATGCATGGGATAACAGTAATGGACCTTCAGGCGGACTACGAGAGGTTCTTCTTTGGGAGCATCTATGTGAGGTATTAAACTATCAGAAACTTCCATGTTATCCGGGATTGGATTTGGATCCGTCTCAACACTGCCAATTTTCGGGACATTTATTCGATTGTTGTCCTCAGGCAGTCTGTCATTCGTTTTCTGTTCTTGCAGAGCACTCCCCTCTTTCTTTAGTTGAGCAACGAGCACCCACATGTTTCCTAGATCGTTCTCTAGTGCTGCCTCTCTCTTCTGTGCCTCTTCAAATTTTTTCCGGTATTCGTTTTCCAAAACTTCCTTCTCAGCCAAGGCAGCCTCGAGAGTCACCTCTCGTTGCTTCCTTGCTTGCAGCTCCAACTTCAGATCATCAGAATCAAGGCTCCACGATTCAAAGTCGCCACTAACCATTCCAGAAACATCATTTGATCGGCTGGAGGCCCGACCTCTTCGGCCAGCCCTTTGTATTTCACTAAGCCTGCGGTTACCACTATTTCCCGAGCTTCTAGAGCTTAACTCACGAGCAGCCAATAATTCTTTTTCCAACTTGGCATTTTGTACAGACAGCTTAGTAACTTCACCAGCTAAGTTCTTTAGCTCAACTGCGGCAGCAGATGCTAGTTCTTTAGCGTAAGAAGCTTCCTCGGATAATTTCTGATTCTGGACACGTAGCCCACTATTTTCCTCTAAATTCTGAACATGCTCTAGCTTTAGTTTCTCATTTTCAATTTCCTGTTTTGAACAGAAAAGGTTTCAGTCTAACACCTAAGCAGAAATACTGTGTGTAAATAAATCAACAAAATTGCCATGAGTAGTTGTAACCTGTGATTGCACTTTCATTCTCAACTCATCTGCACATTCGTTAGATACACACATTCCAAACGCGGGTGTCTTCTTGTCATCAGATACTGAAGATAGTTGGTGTTCCAAGAGCAGGATTTTGTCTTGCAGTTCCTTGTTCTCAGCACACTGATCGATCAAAAAGCAGATCCACATTATAAAACAGGATAATCACTTAAATGCCAAACGGAAAATAAAACAAGTACTAGTGGAGTTAATATGTAACTGAGTCTTATTCCTTTTTTGGTTGTCCCACTGTAGCTGAGTCATTTCCTATTTTAGTAAAAAGCACCAACTTTTCTTCTCTTACTTTATTCTCTCTCACTGTATTCTCTCTCCATCTCTCTACCTTTTTCCTTTCCTACTTTATTCTTCCTTCACTTAACCCACTTTTAACACAATTTCTTAAATCCCATGCCAAAAAGAAACGCCTCTACTAGGACGGAGGGAGTATAAAAAATACTCCATATACCTTGTTCTGCAGCTGTTCTTGAAGAATACGGTTATCTGCTGATTTAATCTGCATTTCAAGGTTAAAAGGTGTCAAAAGGTGCACCTATTACTCTAGGCAAGTAGCAAAAGAGAGATACTTTAGTATAAGAAAGAACAATAAAAAACTTTTATAAATTGTCGTTTAATGAAACACCTCAAGCTCAAAACCCTTCTCACTGCATTGTGCCATCAGTTTCATGACCGTCTGCCACAGGAAAGAATGAAAAGAAACTGTCAAGCTAGTACCAGAGGACTTCACATTCAATCTATAAGAGAACGGGGCAGCAATTTTTGAAATGATTAAGGATGACCTGCTGCATTTCAACCATGGAAGCATTAGCAACAGAAGCTTCACTTCTCTCAACTATCCGTTGTTCTAAAGCTCGCATCTGTTTTCTCTTTTCTTGTATTTCATGCTCCAAGTTTTCAACCTGAGAATCAAATGCAGGAAACATCTTTTAGAATTCAAACTCAAATGCAGGAAACATCGATTCTAGCATGTACAGCATATAACAAACATACTTCCAAGTATCATACAGGACCATATTTGCAACTTCCTAATGGCTAGTGCCCTCTTGTGCGGTGAACTTCAGAAACATAAGCTTCCATATTTGAGTATAAGATAATATATTCAATATATAATGAGTTTCACGTCAGGAAAGATTTCACCTACTAATACTGTCTCATGTGCACGTCTTGTTATTAATATTATCAGTAACAGCAATTTGACAAACTGATACTGACATTGTGAAGAGCTAGATTAATGTTCATCTAGACAATTTTTTTTTTGTTGAACACGAATGAATACTTAAAATAGACACATGGTACTTTAAGAAGAAAATTGAGAAGTACCTGATCTTTTGAGCTATTGGGATCATTTACAGATTGGTCTACCAGACGCTTTAGAGTACTTGTGCCAAGTGCAATCTCTTCTGCAAGCATCTTAACTTGCTCAACAAGGAGATCCATCTCATCTGATGACATACCATCCTACATCACAAATAAATAATTAAATGGCTGGGAGAATCAAACGAGTATCCAAACTTAAACATTGTACATATGCCAGGATCTCAAGGGAGACAAAACATTTCAGATAACTTTAGAACACAACTACAAAGCAAATTTAAGATCAGCGAAATCAATTGTGGGATAAAAGCAAATAGTTTAGAGAATAAAGGTTGGATACATACAACATGCAGCTTTGACATGGAGGACAATCCACTAATAAGTTCACCCGCTTGAGTTGTTTCAGATGTAGTACTGCCAGCTAGTGATATATCCTCATTCCATCTGCTGGATGATCTTATGTGCTTCAACATATATGCGTCCGATGAGGTTGTTAAACAAGAGGATGGAGAATCTTTTTGGTTCTCATGGTAGAGTTTCAAAGAGCCATTATGCACGGTATCCAACTTCTGCCATAGACAAAAAATGTTGAACGAGTGACTGTGAAAATTGATTTCTGTTAGGAGCATCCTAGAGGCTAGAACACATGTAGAATTCAGAGCAAATAAACCAATAAATTACTAGTATTTAGTGCAATTAGTAAAGCAAGCTCTGATGACGGTTATCCAGTTCTATAGCGATCTTAACAGTGTCGTTACAGTCACATAATTTATGAGTACTTTGTGAACAATTTCATTTTGAGAGAAAGATAGTAAACAATTAAAGCTAAATCACTTGGAGAGAAAGGCTAATCTGACTGTATCTGTTACTGACAAACAACAAAGTTTAATTTCAAGGCAATGACAACCACCACAAGGGCAAAAACAAGAGCAATTGCATTTGCTTGAACATTCCTTGCAAAATAAGCAAATGAGAATAACAACTTACTTCATCCTCAGCAGCAGAAAGACTCCTTTGATGAGAGGGAATGTCGTTTATGTAACCCGGGACCGTGTTTTTCGAGGAGACGAGGATCAGTTTTGTTAGCCTCTGAATTCTACTCATTAGAGCAGCCTTGGCATCTTCCTCCTCCTCTAGTCTTGACTGCATTTTAAATTGCCCTTCTTCTAACTGTGAAATGAATATAGATGGCAGTAATAAGCTAACCATTGATACTATTCCACCAAAAACAGATCAAGACTCCAGAAACAATGGTAATGATTTGGCAAGCATTCACCACCCCAAGCATTTTGAAAATAAGAGTAAACTATACCTGTTGCTTTAAAACAATAATATCTTCATGGCTAACACCTTCAAGCATCCCCCTCTTAAGTTGATCAAGTTCTTCTTTGAGAGATGATATTTCTCTTTGATACTTCTTAATCAACGATTTTTCATCAATAATCTGAAATTGAAATATTTAAATAAATACCAAGGCAATTGACCACTCTAAATATGAATATAACTACAAACATACATGTTTACAGACTCACCCTATTACGCGAGGCATTGATTTCAACACGTTTTGCCCTGCTGGCAAATTTTAAGGTGTTATGAGTCTCCTCCGTATTGCTTGATGCTGGAGTGATCGTACAAATAAGCTGAGGATATAAAGTATCATGATTTTAAAACTAAGCATTTCAACCACTATAGTCCAGTCATAAAATTTAAAACTCAAATCGAGGCTTGAGATAACTAAGTAGATAAAAGAACAAAATAAATGTTGGCTCGATCTCTAGATAAATGTTTTAGAAATAAATACGTGATCGAATGATAATTTCATAATTAAAATTGAAAGACAGTACAATTTTTTTGCTATAAATTAAAGTTATCCCATGCTCACCGAAACATGTCCTTGCCCACTTAGTGAGGATTGTAGAAGGCGTGTAAGCTTTGAATCCCGATAAGGAACATGGGATGCCTTTCCTTCACTAAGTTTTCCAATTACCTTCAAATTTTAGAAAATTGAGATCATCAAAGTACAAAATACACATGGCAACAAATATCAGAATTCAGAGAAAATTTGTATGCCAATGCAATTTTAAATAACTTGCTATATGCCTGTGCATGTGACATGGCAATAAAAATAAGAAAAAGTGTAATTGTACCAAACAACAAGTAGAGGAAAATGGACCAACTACCAACAGATCTTTGCCTTCAGCTTAAAAAAACATAGCAAAGTAAGTTCCGATACTCACAGTTCCAAGAGTTAGAAGACTTTTATTGATATACGATCCTTCCTTTCTCCTTATCCCTGTTGTTTCAGTTTTTGAACTTTCAGACCCCGCAAGATCAATTAAGTTCTGCATAACAAAAGTAGGAGTATGAGTAGCTTTTCATCAAAGACTGAGGATTTGAATGTAATAAAATTCCTTTATGGACAGAATATCAAATTATCAAATATAGTGTATGGCAAGAAGAGAGGGGTTGTTTCCAGCATTCAAATGCAATTGAAGGATATGCGCACCAATTGTGAGAAAATAACTCCATCATAATCATCTCCATGGTTACTACTCTCGATCATCTGGAACAGTATGAACAAGCATACTCAAAGTTAGGTGGTGGAAGATCAGAAGGCAGAATAATAACAAAGACATCAGTGCATCAATAGATACCATTGAAGAAGAATATATGCTATTATATTACTAACAACCTACAAAGTAAAGGGGGATCATGTATAAAGGAAAGGTCAGAACAAAATCTGCATATTACCCATACATTCAGTTGAGAAATATTAATGAAAATAAATAGTTTTAAGAGGCATCAAACTTGATATTTCAGGTTTCCAGTTCACTAACAATTCATGCTTCACTCTGCACTCATTTGCCTAATTTTTGCAATTTATATTGGATCACTTCCCAGTTACTCTCATTCAATTACTACCATGAAATGGACTAGCCTATTTTATGCTGAAAATTAAATATAAATGCCAACATGCAAATTGTCACCATTGCCCTTATGGTCCTATGCTCAATTTCTCATAAGGAATATGATTTCCCATTCACCCTGAGAAGATCAAATAAGATGACAAAGTAACTGATTATGCAACAATTAAACCAAGCTAAAAAATGAAATGAATGAAAATGAAAACGAAAACGAAAACGAAAACAAAAACAGTTAAATTTATCTTTTCATTAAAGAAAGCAGGTATAATGGAACTTAATAAAGAACTAATCCGAACAGGATATGTACCAATGTGAATATAGTATGGCTACGGCTGCTAAAGAGGTTGAAATTATTTGATCCAACGTGTCGATGCTCTGCAATTGTAATGAGCATAATTGTTGCCATCAGATTGAGATGTAATGTAATAATCATATAAAATTTCAATAGTTGCACAATATGACGCACTATGCATGTAAAGCCCGAGGGGCAAATAAACACACAAACACGTGAACCGACATTCACACAGCACACTACAATATACCTTCTCCTGCAGCAATAAATGAAAGGACGTGGCCAGGGGATAAAACAACTTCTTCCTTTATGCCCTCAACGTAAGTTCCCTGCATATATTAAAAAGGTGGGATGAAATGAGCACAGTCCTGTGTAAGCGTTAGTACAAAAATAAAAGGTTATAATCTAATGAAAACTCAAGGATTTTCAGATTACAGCTAATATGCAAGAATAACTTCTACAAATAGAAGTACTGTAAAGGATTACTAAAGAGTTTCAGCTATTAAAAAGTGCAGTCTCATATATGTGGCAAAAACCATTACTTAAAGCTATTTGTGTGTCCTGAAACTTTGAATGGAAGATATAACATGGATGAAATTCACCAATTGACCTACAGTAAAGGGTAATGTAATCTACATAAAGAGATAAAGACAATTAGTATGACATAAACCTGCACATCTTCTCTCACACGCAAATTTTGGCCAGTGGGATCTAGTAAGTCATTGATCACCTGATGAAAAAGGTATTCAGTATCGTGAAGTTTTAACAATCCACAATAATTGCATACATATTGTTGATTCAAATCTCAAGAGTTAGCAGTGGCATATGTGACTGTGTCTGGTGAGAATGAGTGAAGTGGTTTTTCTTTATTAAGTAGTATTAATTTAAACTACATGCAAAGAACATGAATACGAAAATTTTTAAAATATATAACTTACTCACATGATGATATGATAATCGTTAAAAATATTACTAACCTCGTTGTAAATTTCAAGATATGACACTCGGAGTAGGAATTCGCGACCTGGCGTCTGAAAGGAAATTACTATCAGCCATTATACATTGATTTTACACTATATTATCTAATTGCATCAACAAATGAATTAAAAAACTAAAAACATAATATTGTTTGGGCAAGCACAAAAGGTTATGGGCAAACATACATCTTGGATTATGCTGAAGACATCCTTTATAGCCAATGGTATGATCCCTGGAGAATTTTGATCTCCCTGATAAGAAATGTTGAGAAAAATAATGAAACATCATATCCATACCTCCCAAATTTCTTTTGTAATTTTCTATTGATACTTGTAATTTCAATAGAAGCCCCAAGACAATAAGAAAACAGAACAAGCAGAGCAGAACAGGTAGAGAACGGTGACAGTCTTTATATTGTAAATAATTGATAATTAAACATATCCCATGCTTCATGCTTGGGAACAAAATGAGTTATATAATGTCAGTTGAACCGACAAACAAACTAAAAGGCACCTAGGAGTCTACTACACTCTCAAATTTCAACCAAATATTCCCCAAAAAGGTTCTGTGCAGCGCAATCACACAACATCAAATCAACATATATCTACTGCTTATGTTTTTGATAAGGACTATAACCTCTGTAAAACTGAAAAAGAATACCATATTCCTCTGTGTACCAATTTTAACTTACATGCATAGTGTGTGTCTTCCCACTACTAGTGACACCATAAGCAAATACAGTTCCTGCATATGGACTTTATCAGTGCTAATTTGCAGAAAATTTAGATTATAAACTATAAATCAGTTAAGTAATCTGCCCAATGGGGACAAGAACAGCTGGCATGCAAGGCTTAAATCATGATTCAATAGCAACCTAATCATGCATGGCTTGAAAAGGTCGGAGTGTAAGTGAGTTTGGCATACCATTTACACCGTCCATTGCAGACTTAACTACAGGTCGAGCAGCTACTTCGTAAACTTCCAGAGTATTTGTATTCGATCCAAACACTCTATCTGTTAGGAAAACGAATATGCAAATGGCAAAACATCCCAATTAGATAGTATAATTTCATTTTGTTGGATAAAATTGTCCCCCACAAAACTATTAAACTAATGTGCACTGGCAATCACTAGTCAATCATTTTTACTCCATAACCTAAATAACAATGGATTCTACGAGTTTATGCATCACAATACAGCCATTTCCACGGCTCAGCAATTGCACTGATTGCAGTTCACAGAATTGAGAATGCGAAATCCAGAAAGCAATGACGATCTGTAACTCCAAAGTATCATAATAGGAGTAAACAATATGGACGGACCAAAAGTAAACGAACTTTACCGAATGCATATGCCGTCATTGGATTAAACTCATTCCGCACGATTTTCTCACCATCTACATACCATGCGACCTCATCCCCTCTCTGATATTCCCTTTCACTGCATCAACACAGCATAACAATGCAAATGAAAGTTAATTGGCTCAGTTTCTTCAAATTCCTGAACCTAACCTCAGACCTTTCCCCAAATTCAGAAGTTTAAAATCAACCAAAATCAGATCTATCATTCAATTGAAATCACCTCAGAGGTCGAAATCTAACTGTCACTGAAATGCTATCCCCCGATCTCGAAGCACTCTCCAACGGCTCACCAATCAGCTGCTCCTCCATCGACGGAAAAGCCACCGGCGCGCGGCTTCGCGAATAGTCGCCACCTTTGCGATTAGACGCCGTGGATCTAGAGCCGTAACCTCCGCTGCCACCGGCGCCGTAGAAAGATGTCGCCGAAGAGGAGCATGAGCGCGGCATTAAACGACCGTTCATCATCGATGACGACGACGACGTAGATGAATAAGGAGTCGACGGTTTCCGATTACCGAACGGAGAGCTGCTCCTTCCTCTCGAAGACGAAGCCGCCATTTCTTCAAACACAACAAATTGAATAACAACTCACGGTCTACGACTATAAACAATTGCGCAGCTTGCCTTAGTCAATGCAATTATGCAATGCAAACGTAGGTATCAGAGTTTAGGAGAATTTTCAACAACACGAATGTTGTGTCAGAAATCACATGGCACGAATCAGCAAAGTGAATTAGATTGCTCTAATTTTGGAATTTCGTAACTCCTTTTTCCAGCCCAACGCCTTGTGATGTACACAATCTTCAGCAGTATTCACTCACACACACGAATGCGTGTCTGTGAGTGAACAGAGAGATGAATTAACTCGTTGTTTCTTCTTCTTAAAGACAATGAAGAATTGCAGAGTGTATGGAGAGAGAGAGAGTAATGAGTGATGAAGATGAGAGGTGGACTACTAGCGAGGAGTGAAAACCACGGGAGGTAAAATTATGTATTTGAATCAATTTTCTATTGTATCATTTAAATTTAAATTATGAAGTATAATTAGAAAAATACAACTATATGACTTTCACTTCTCTTTTATTTTTGGATAAAATATTGATTTTGTTTGGCCAGATTTTTATATTTGAATCTATTTCCTGTTGTGTGTCATTTGTATTTAAAGGCCTTCAATAATATTAGAGAAAAATTAAGTTTGGCTTTTCTTTCATTTTTGGACAAATCACTGATTTTGTTTCGCCAAATTTGACTCCTAACGTTAAAATTAACTGAAAAAATTATGAAAGATAAAGTTGTTTGCAATTAATATTTTATGTCAAATACGTTATTAATATTTTTCAACTAAATTATTTTCTATATTAATAGACGACATTATTTCTTTCACTATTAGGTGGTGATGTTTAAGAATGATATCCTGATTCTCAAATAATTTCACTAAAAAAATTCATCATGAAATGATTACAAACAAATCCATATATCACAATTTTTTTTACTAAAGTTTAAAATTATAGAATGAACAAGAATTTTACAACAAACGGAGTAGTACTATTTTTATTGCAATTTGCCTAAACTATATTTGATGGTTTTTAGCATTTTATTCGTGAATCTCCACCATACCCATCCTGGTTAAATACGACGGCCCATTAAGTTCCAAATTTCCAAATGTATTTAAAATTGGGCTAAATACATGTGAAAGTACTAATCCATTGGGCCCTAAGTGAAAGAACTTACGAAGCCCATATTAACAAGGTAATGATCAATTTACTTTTATTTTTATTGGAATTTAATTGAAAATTAAAAATTAGTACGTTTCACAACTTTAATGGAGTAATCATTTGCAAAAATAATGAATATGGGAATTTAGCCCAATTATCCCATGGCAAAAAAAATCAATCGCTTTTACAGGATATATTGCTTGTATTTTGTAATCAAACAATGCTATGTTTTCTTTACAAAAGAGGGTATAGGGGGTACTATAATTTAATTTATCGATGGTGGCGTGATCTCACACGCCTAGATATATATTCACCAACAAAAAATTGGTACGTAAATTAACTAAATTAGTTGTGAACAAAATTAACTAAGCTTAATTTAGTTGTGAAATAGATCATAAATTAACCAAAATTATGCTTTTTTATGCTAGTTTTCCTTTATAAAATTCAGTTCATTGTGATCAACTCCAATGTATATCTTCAGTACAAAGTAGTTTGTAAAATTTCCCCACCACTCCTGTCCCATCTGTTCAATTTTTTTATAATATTAAATCCCCACCGTCGTAATATTTAATTGTGAAATCAGGATTAATTAACACACTAGCTTTTATTTTTTAAATGGCTTAAATAAGTTCGATATGAGAAGCTGGAAAATTGTTTATCGCTCATGTCATCAAATGATTATTACTCCAGTATATAATTACAAGAATTGCTCACTAACCCAGACACATATATAAAGCATGCATATTATATCGAGGATAGTATATTTCATAATGAATTACTCTAAATCTTAATGATTAGATAGATATGGTTAGATTTAGAACTATGTTTAAAGAATATAAACTTATTTTCTTGGGGAGAAATTTAATTATGAATTAGTACATAATTAATGATCGGGCCTAAGATTGTTTTAAAGGTCCATCAGTAATTATAACACATAAAATTTATCTAAAATTATTTCTAGTAATTTGCAAAGTAAACAAAGAGATTTGCATTAACTAAGAGAATCTTACCATGTCCCAAAGTAGGGAGTTTCTGTTATTTAGGAGATAGTTCTTTAATTTATACGTTAATTTATTTTTCATAAGTAGTTAATTTGAATTCGAGTAGATTTCAATTTCCTTGACTAATTTGTTTACATTCATTAGTAAGTATTTCCTTTTAGTATTAGGAATTCATATGCCTATATAAACACCCCTCCCTCCCTCCCTCCCTCCCTCTTGCAATTCTTAGAGTCGCTCGTTTCATCATTCGAACTTGTTTTTGCCTAGAGTTGTTCAAAAAACTTTTCATAAACCTTTTAATTGTAATTTTCCTAAATTGATCTTTATATCACAAATATTGCCTTTTTCTACCTTTCCTACGACCTATATATATATATCACCCCCAAACCCAAAACAAATCATTGTGATCATCTCTCTCTGCGATGGCACATCAAAATTCAAAAAACCTCAACCCTTTCGCACCGGAATACATTCCTATGACCCCTTCCCTCCCGCCGTTGCAACCCCCGTTTCTTCCACCACACCAACTCCCCACATACTCCGCCGCCCCTCAAAGCCAAGCCTTCTTCCCCGCCCCACTCCCGCCGCATCAATTCTTGCCATACTACACCCACAACCCCTCCGTTGCCGCCCCTCCGCCGCCGCCGGAAACTCGGGGAAGGAGAGAGAGACGCCACGAGCAGTTTTCGCAACGCGGCGTGCGCAATGCGGAGAGCAAGCACCAAATCGTGCCTCTAACGCGCGATCAAGAGGCTACTACTGTTATGATCAAGAACATCCCTTACAATTGCAGGTAACATTACCAAAAAAAAAAAATCGTTACTATAATTTTAGTCGAGACACCAAGAATGAAGACGTATACTTAGGGGGTGTTCGGTTGACAAGATTAAATCTCATGATTAAATATGTATCATGTTTGGTTCATAAGATTGAACCCTTCAACTTAATCCTAGATGAATAGTCTCATGATAATTAGTCATAGTCTCCCCCTCCAACTAAAATAATCCCACAACTTAATCCTAGATGGATAGTCTCATGATATTAGTCATGGCAACCGAACGCCACTTTAGAAACACAAATTAGTAGTAGTATCGAAAATATCATTAGCTATTCTTTTTTCAGTGTAATTTATGCAATTTCTTTCGATTTGTTGGGGTTTTTTAGAGTTGAATAAGTACCAAATTGTGCTTAAAACTTTTAAAAAAATAGTTACCATAATTTTAGTTGAGATAACAAGAAAGAAGACATGTACCTAGAATCACGAATTGGTATATAAAATATCATTAGCTATTTTTTCAGTGTAATTTATGCAATTTGTTTCGATTTGTTGGGTTTTTTTAATAAGAGTTTGAATGTTTGATTGATTTTTGCAATGTTTGTATAATAAACTTTTCTCTTTCTATCTCTAGACAGAAAGAGCTGATCACTATGCTTGATGACTTCTGCAAAAATCAGAACGCGAGAAACGAGACACAAGAAACTCCCTCGCCTTACGCTTACGATTACCTATACTTGCCGATTGATTTTTGGTACGTAAATCTATCTTCAAAAACTAGGTTTAATTGAATTTAAATTAAATTTTATTATTTCCTTATTAAACTGTCCATCTTATATTACTCCCTCCGTCCCGCACTACTCGCACTTATTTCCTTTTTGGACGTCCCAAGTTACTTGCACTCTTTCCATTTTTAGTAAAAAATTTCACCTACAGCCGGCATTTTTGACTTTCCTATACACTCATTCCTTAATTTCCGTGCCGAAAAGGAAAGGAGCGAATAGCCCGGGACGGAGGGAGTATTAAATATCAGTAAAAGTTATTTTAAGGATGCATGTTTTCAATTTAATTTCGAGATTCAAATTAAGATTACTACTGCATGTAAGGAGTACTATATTATTTCCTTGTTATATTGTCCCTTTATAGTTTTAAAAATAATTTCAAAGATTCATGTTAAATTTTCCAATTTAATGTAGAGATGAGAAAATATCCAAGGAAAATATCTATTCCATATGAAAAAGTTACTACTACTATTTTTTTTATGAAGTTATTGCAAAACAATATATATGTGGAGTACTAATAAAATATTACCAAAAAAATAAAAATAAATTAGTACTCATATTTATAAACTGATTTATATAGTATACTAATTTTTTACACACATCATTATTCGGGTTTGGATCCCCTGCTGTGCTCAAATTATTTTATATAAAATAAACTTATTTTAAAAAAAAAAATTATGGATAAAATGTGTGTATTAGAGCACAACATCCTCTGCTATGGCTTTTAGCACAGCCGAGAATCCAGATCCTCACTATTCCGATTAATACTCTTACACATGCATATTTTATTAGATTTTTTTTCCTTACATGCATGTTGCTGATTTACTACAATTTTGACCATGACAAAAAAAAGGACTAGAAAAAGCAGAGGTTACGCATTTGTAAACTTCACCACCTCAAGAGCTGCGTGGGAATTCCACGACTGCGTTCACCTCACAGATTGGGGTTTTCATCACCGACCAAGTTGGCAAAAGAAAATCGAGATTGTCTGCGCCGAAATCCAGGTACTGTATAAATAGTGTGTTATCTTAGTTAAAATCAAAATCATAATATCAAAAATTAATGTGACAAATTCTTGTATGTCTATATAGGGCATGGAAGGCGTGTTGAGCCATTTTTCGGAGTCGGTGTTTGAGTGCGACACCGACGAGTATCTACCGGTGTGCTTCAGCCCGGCAAGGGATGGCTCCGGGCATCCCGTTGAGCTGATCATAATTGGAAAACGGCTGCCCGTTGGTGAACGCCGGAGCTACATTAATCAGAACTAAGATGCTACGGATAATGATGTAGTTTAGTGAGTATGCAGCTAACATAGGAGTAGATAATTAGTTGCAACTTAACTATTTAATCTCCAACGGTCTTTCGATTTTAGCATAGCGGGATGATTCCGGTCCTAGTTGTGGTTTTAGTCTAGGTCGGATTAGGACCGGAATCATCACCGTTTGAGTGTTATGCTACGATCGAAAGATTGTACTCCTGAAAAAGTGTGAATTGAGTTATACTCATTTTTTAAATTATGCAAAACTCGAGTCATGTTTTTTTAGGAAATATAAAAATGTGGAATTTAGCCACTTTTAAGGTTTCCATTTGAGAATATTTTTTCCTTGTGCATACGTATAATTTTTAAAATTATAGTAAATGTTGCTAAAATAGTGAAAATTTTCGTGTTATTGTGACAAGAATCACAAGATTATGGGACAGAGAATTTTCGTTGTCGAATAGTAAAAATAAGAGTATAGCACAATTAAATGTAATTACACTCATTTTCACTCTTTATTTAGCCAAACAAATCACGTGTACAAGGGTATTTCTTCATTAAAAAAATAAAAATCTATGTATTAAGAGCTACATTAATTTATATACTAAAAAAAATATTCTTTATTCACAAATTAGTTTTAGATCATTATGGACTGCTGCTTCGATTGTTCTTCCCTTTGCAGTCTGCACTTCGCAGTCTTTCTAGATCTCTGCTCACATCATGCACACGTTTATTAATCATTATACTACAACCGTAGCTCTCTCCCACTGTGACTACAGTCATCTCCAGTTGATTAGTGTTAAACATGTTTTACAATATTTTTGAAAAGGGTAAATTGAAAAAAAAAAATTATTGGTGGTTAATTTTACAACTTTAGCTAATTTTATTGTAATGTTGACATTTTTATTAATTATTCCATTAATTTAGATTTAAGGAAAATTTTGGTTTGGAATATGATTTTTGCAAATTTGTACTCACAAAAGCTATTGTATTTAGTGTATGATAATAGTATAGAATATAAGATTATGTTAAAGTTCTTTAGCTTTCGAATGATACATAATTTCTCTCAAAAATCTAAAATTAGTTAGAATATCAAAAAAACATCAAAATTATTACAATTGACGATTTTTAAAAAAACTATTAAATTGACTAAAATTTAACTAAACTTAATAGGAGTAGGTTTTTTTTTTGATAATTTGTGCTTTTGCAAACACTATAATAGGCGCCACAAATTGCAACAACCTGAGCAATATTTAGTTTTTTATAAGAAGAAAAATAAAACTTAGGCCCGTCGAAATTTGTAGAAATGTGATATGGATGCATATGTTGATATTTCAAATATGTAGTGGCTGTTCATATTCCATTTAAGTGATAAATAGAAGTAATGACGTAATTAGTCAGATAAAGAATATATACAAACATATTGGTTATCATGATTGTGCATGCTTTCCTCTCTCTCTTTTCAGACACTCACTGACACACAATACAACCTCTACATTGCACACGTCACAGACCCTAAAAACATCCACACTAATATTAGTACCAACGGACTTCCCAAAAACACCTTCTCTCATATCATAAAGACCCACTGCACAATAGCAGACATCTCCAAGTACATCTCGACGGACTTCCCAATATAATAAAAATTCACAAATTCACAAAATTAAATAATTTACGGAATTAAAATTTCGATACAAATATGGAGAAAATGCAACCACTTTATTTAAACCAAAAAACATACATAAATACTAAAAAAATACATAGTTAAAAAAAACCTACAGCTTCGACAAATGCGGCCCACGTCTCACTCCTCGTCGTCCCCGCCACCAGTCCCGTCGTAATTCTCGGGCATGGGTGGCATCCCCAAATCGCGCCGCAGACTGTCGATGACATCCTTCAGCATAATCTTGTATAAGGGATCAGTCGCTAAAAGCCACTTCTCCATGGTGATTAAAAGTAAATCATGTTGTTGTATGCGGGCGAGTGCGAGGAGCTCGGGATCGATTTGGGAAGGAGATGTCGATTGGACCTCGGGTCCGGAACCGCTGGCGTTTCCCCTAGCCATCAGCATCGCGGACTTTTACCCAACCGGGCGACGGCGGCGGGAATGAGGGGTCAGGAACTCTGCCTCGGCTTCAGGGAGTTCGTGGGAACCGGCACTACTGCTGTACTCCCCGGAGGGGTTGATCTTCGTCCACTTCGGCCAGCCAACTTCAACACCCGAACTAAACTTGGCGGAAGTCTGCACCACAAGATAGACCTCCCAATATTTGAAATCCCCGAAACCCAATTCACTGTCGGGGGTACTGCTGGTGAGACAGAAGCTTCACATCATCGGCGGACATGCCGCTGGTTGCCGTGCCGAGGTTGTTTTGGTAGATGCCGACAAATCGGCTGAGCTGCCTCCTCAGCCGCTCCCACTGTTTCCGGCATTGCTCTCCATCGTGAGGCTTCTCACCTGGCGGTTTGAATTGTAGGTAGCTTCGGCTAATGCGCCACCACATTCTGCCGATACGCTAGTTAACCCCGACGTAGGGATCCTCGACTACACTGATCCAGACCTTCGCCAGGACGACGCACTCCCCTATGCTCCAGATGGTCCTCTTTCTCATTCCGGCTTCCTCCCCCTCCCCCTCGCCCCACCCTCGTTCCCCGCACGCGCATACGAGGTAGTGGCCTTGCCCTTGCCCTTGCCCTTGCCCTTCCCTCTCCCTTGCCTCCGCGTCCTCCCTGCCGCCGATGGCATCTCAGTGGGAGAATCCCTGACCGGAGATAGCCCCAACTCCTCAATAGAGAAAGTCTCGATGCCGGTGAACTGAGTCTCCAGATGAGTACTCTGGGGGAAATCACCTGACAATAGATCCATGTATGGGCGATAGACATTGTCCCCATGTGATTGGGGGACCCCCTGCCTGCTCCTCCCGCAACGGCAAGCATGCCCTGCATCATCCCGGGCATCATCATCCCGGGCATTTGGGGCATGACAGGCATCATCCCCGCCATCGCGGCACTCATCTCGGGCATTTGGGGCATCATCCCACACCAAGGGGGGAACATATTGTAGTACCCGGGCATCATCCCGGCCATTTGGGGTTGGGGCATCATCGGTGCCATTCCGGGCATCTCCCCGGACATCGGTGCACTTCCGCCAGCATTTTTCCCAACTCTAACTGGAAAAGTCGGCGTTTGTGACTCGCACGTGGCGTGGGAATCACTATCGAAGTGCTCCATTTATCTTCAAAAGAAATGAAAGTAGAGAGAGAAACTCGTTAAAAAAAGTGGTGTGAATGAAATGAAGTTCAACAAGCCGTATATATAGAGTTTTTTTTAAATGAAAAATCGGGACGTCCGTCGTGTCACCGCAATGGCGGACGTCAACGGATGTCCCGACGGACGTCCCCGGAATGTCGCGGAACTCCGATGTCCGCATCACACGTCCGCATCCGCCTGCTGCCTAATGGCGGACGTCCGCCGGGACGACCGCCGTTGTGGATGCTCTAAATCCAAATAGTAAACCACTAAAAATTAGGATAAAATAAAATTATGTAGACTTGATCCTGTTACTATCATAATTATTTAAAATTTCAATTCGGATACGAAAATGTAATGGTATAGGTGCAAATTTTAATTGAGGTACTAAGTTAAGAAAAAGTTCAAAATACAAAATGAAGATTAAAAGAGGCCCACGAGACCCAGCCATTGGGCCAGTTAAAAGTTCTTTTCGTAATCCAAATTAAATTAAAGGCCTATGAAAATTATTGGAGAGTACACAATCTCAATTGTCTTAATACTAGTAGTAGCATGTTTTGAAATCTTAAAATCCAATCACCAAATATTGTTTTTTTTCCTAAAAAGACATAGATTTTAGGTGGGTACATTTACAATATAATTTACTAATATTACGGGTTATGTAACAATCGATTGCCATATAAACAACCACATATCATTGTCTATGTGGTAATTCAGATTATAAATTACTATGATTGATTACCAAAATAATTGTCTATGTAAGTTTGTGACACCCAATTTTGATAGCTTATCGATTAACCATGTTATTACATTAATTCAATCAATGTTGCTATATATATTTTTTAGATATACTTTGATTTCCTATAATTAATACAGTACTAAGTTCTTGGCTTCATAGCTACATCAAGTGCAATTTCAATACATTTTTTCCCAACTTATTTATTTTACCTTCAATTTTTTTTATTGTTTTTTGCACTGTATAACATGTACTAGTGCTTCTGAATTTTTTTCTGACTCAAAGCATAATCTAATTTTCTTAGTCTTCACTCATAATATCGATTCGAGTCGTTATGCTAAACGACCTAATTTTATAATTGGTGACAAAACCTCAATGATTTGTAAAAATATCTTATTTATAACTTTCGTTTGTAAAAATATCTTATTTATGATTTGAACTTTCCACTAAGGTCATGTTTGGTCGACGGGAAAGTAAAGTTGACAAGGAAAATGATTCATGGGAAAATGAATCCTGTAAATATGATTCATAATAACTTTACTTTCCTATGTTTGGAAAATATCAAGATTTTAAATTTTATACTATTGATTTAAAAACCAAACTAAAAATATACTCCTACTTATTACTATTTTTATTTATAAAAAAGAATAACAACATAAACTTTTTAATAAATTATTAATTACAAATGATAATATTATATTGTTATATTTATTATTAGTTTAAATATGCACTATTTATAAAATATATAATAACATAATTGTAATTATAGTTACGTGGAGTATTATAATCATAAATGATTATAATAATAAATATGATTATTATAATTATAATTATAATATTTACGGATAATATAATTGAATAAATTTTATAATTTAAAATTTTACTACGACTTTATTGATTAATTATTAATTTATAAGATAATTATTATTAATTATTATCATATAATATGTACTATTTTCTAATTATATTTTAATTATTTATTAAATTATTAATTATTATTATGATAATTACAAATATATATAAATATTATAATAATATAGTTATGATTAGGATAATATTAATTATAGTTATTTATTATACCGAAATTAAGTATGGTTTATAATTTTATGTAATTTTTAATACATTGTAATAATAATAATAATAATAATAATAATAATAATAATAATAATAATAAACAATTGTAATAATAAAACTATACTTATATTGCATTAAATATGTAAGAATCCTAAAATATGGAAAAAGAATACCTAAGAAAAGTTAGGATTCAGAATCCTAGAAAATTGTACTAACTTTCCATGTTCTTGGATTCTGATTACTTTTCCAGTTTAATTAAAAACTGAAACAAACACAATAATTTAAAATTTAAGGAATCAGATTGTAGTATCTGAAAAAAAAAAAATAAGAATTTTTACTCTTTTAATTAAGGTTTGAATTTTGTGAATATCTTGTTTAAGATATGGTTTGGTAGTCTTAATTGATTTATATTATTTATGTATGTGAATATTTAGATTTTTTTGGTTAATTGAAAAACAAAATAAAATCCTAATTAACAAATTATATCTCTCTCTCTCTCCCCCTCTCTCTCGGTTTCTCTCCCTCTCCCCACTACTTTCTCAACCTCTCCCCACTCCCACATAACCGATGCACTCTCTTTCTTTCCAATCTCTCCCTCACATCGGTTCCTCTCTTTCTCTCTCGCAATCGTTCTCAACATCACGGTAAGGTCTCCCTCTTTCTCCCCCTCGGTTCTCACTTTTCCCCGTTCACTCCCTCTCATCGATTTCTTGGATTCATCAAGGTGTTACTCTCTCTCGTACTGAATCGGAGTCGGAGAAGGGAAAGCTTTCGACCTCTATTTGAACTCTCCGGGAAAGGTAACCCAAGACCCTAACTCATGCTAATTTCGAAAACACATGCATATAGGACGTTTTGAGTTGTTTAGATGCTGTATAGGACTTGTGGTTATGTGTTGGTGTGAGTTTGATTTTGGTTGTGACCGATAGTGGGTTCCGAACCCTTTTTGACGAAGCAAACGATCTCCTTTTGGTATGAAATTTTAACTGTGTAAACTTGGGTGTGTCTTCTGTGTGGTGTGTAAATTTCAGCTTCATTGGACGTCGGATGATTTTATAATGATTTTTGTAAGTAAACTGCGCAGTTCTGCGAGATGTATGTTTCTGGGTGATGTGTTTTTGTGCAATGGGTGTGAATCTGGGTGTTTTGATATTATGATGTATGTGGGTGTGTTTGGCCAAGGGATGGCTCGGAGGAATCAGTGTTTGGTTCGAGTGTTTTGTGTGTGTTGGCCGAGAGTTTTAGGGTTTGGCCTAGGGTGGTGTTGTGGAGAGTTTTGGAGGGTTGATCTCTTGTTTTCGGGTGTGTTTTGGGATGTAGAATGTGTGTTGTGATTGTCGTATAAGGTTTGAGAATCGTTGGTTGGGGGAAAACTGGTGTGCACTTGATCGGGCCAGCGGCCGAGACGCCGAGCCAGATGCCGAGCTAGTGCCGAGAGAGGTGCCGAGACGGGCGCCGAGCCAGATGCCGAGCCAGATGCCGAGACAGGTGCCGAGCCAGTGCCGAGACGGGCGCCGAGCCAGGTGCCGAGACGGGCGCCGAGCCAGGTGCCGAGACGGGCGCCGAGCCAGATGCCGAGACGGTGCCGAGTCAGTGCCGAGACAGGTGCCGAGCCAGGGCCGAGCCAGACGCCGAGACAGGTGCCGAGCCAGGCGGCCGAGACGGTCGGCCGAGGTGCCGAGCCGGACGGCCGAGACGGTCGGCCGAGGTGCCGAGCCAGGCGGCAGAGACGGTCGGCCGAGGTGCCGAGCCAGGCGGCCGAGACGGTCGGCCGAGGTGCCGAGCCAGACGGCCGAGACAGCCGGCCGAGGTACCGAGCCAGGTGGCCGAGACCGCCGGCCGAGATGCCGAGCCAGGCCGAGACGCCGAGCTTTTTTTCCGAACCTGTCCCGAGCCAAGTGAGCCGTTTGCACGGTGCGGGTATACCGGGAGTACTAGTGTTTCGGTTGTGTGTCGTGTGCGCGTCGTGGGTGCGTGGTATGCGTGTCGGGTGCATGCGTGGTGTGTTTCGGACGTGTGTTTTTGTGTGATTGACTTATAAGATGTTGTTAAGTGTGTGTACGTGTAATGTGCTAGATGTTGAAGTCATCCACGTAGGAATCATGCATTGTCGTTTAAACCTCGTCTTTCCTGACTCTAATTATGATATTTATTTATCTTTCAAAAGGGTGATCTTTTACGAGGAAATTGTGGTTGAAGAAGGGAACTATTTAAAAGCTAAGCAATTGAGGTGGGCTTTTCTACCCTACTATTTTATGGGTTATCTTTAATACGGACGTTGTTCCGGAAATGTTTATGGAGATGAACTGTTTGTCTTGCCAACTGTTTTGTTTTGAAACCTATCTGAAGTGGTTTACCACATATGTTTAATCGAATTCGGGTCTGTTGGGCTGCGAACCCTCAGGCTAGTGTACACGAGATCGGGAGCCATCTGAGAGCAAGTTGGCCGGTCTAGTTGACCTGGGGTGTGGCCACGCCCCTTGTCACCCGTTGGATCAGATAGTGTATGATGGTGGGAATAAGGGTGGCAATATCTGAAAATGACTGCGCAGTCGAATTTATGAAATATGTTTTAGTGTACTTGGGTTATTTTCTTACACTTAAAACCCCAAGGTTACACTGATATGGCATGACAAACTATGACTTTGGCGTGTGTCCACTGAGTGCAATAAGTACTCAGCCCTGCATGTTGTTTTCTTAATGTGCAGGTTGAGCGACGATGGGGATGACGGATGTTGAGCAATTAAAGTCAAAATTGTGTTTTTACTTTGCCTTTTGGATGGTGTCGTGTCGTCATACCCGGCATTATCTATCTCTTGGTCTGTTCCGCTGCTTTGTAATCCGATACAATGTTTTCATTTAAACTCTGTTTACTTTAACTTTAGAAATGTCGCTACAGTACATTGTTTTGAAGTGAACTTCCTCTAATTAAACGTTTTCGGTTCAAGTATTCTTGTTCTCCCCTTTCTTCCCCGCTTCTTTATTCCTCCCCTAGTCGCGGTCCACCGTACTTCCTATCCTTAGGAAATGCGGGCGTGACAGAGTGGTATCAGAGCCTAGGTTTTCTTTCTGCTCTGGATCCAAGAGTCTTTTTCTGTTTTGAGTAAGTTTTCAAAAGTGTCATTGGCTCAACATCCGACTCATCGCACTCAACCTGAAATGAGGTAATGAAAATTTTGAATTTTTGGAAAGTATATGGAAGTGGAGGAAATTGTGATTTTGGGTTTTGAAAATGATTTTTGTAAAGTTTAAGTAAATGTTGATGCATGTAGAAGGGTACAAAATGATGTGAAAAGTTGGAAATTATTTGAGTTACAAACTGTTATGGTATGTCATGAACTGTTAGTGTGTGTCGAGTGTACATGAAAGCATGTGGCTGATGTGTGATGCTATGATGACGTGAATGTTGATGTGAGCTTTTACGTGTGAATGTGTTGGCCTTTTGAATGTTTGAACTTAGACGTGAGAGGTTTCACTAGTGCTTCTTGGACCTATAGTAGATAAGGACTTATGGCCTTTGAACACCAGCGGGCTTGGAATTAGAACAGTGATACGTCTGCATACACATATCTCTCTCTTCTTCGGTTATGCACCCTGTTTTTATATGCGAGGCGATTGTTTCTGTTTTTCTATAGATGGCGCGTATGTTCCGAACCCCGCGACGGAGTGATCGTGATAGACTTAGGGCACAGAGGGTGCTCAGAGAGTATAGAGTGTATCGAAAGAAGGATCACATACCGTTGATTGAGTTCGTAGCGCACTTCGACACCCTCTGGAGGGCAGCTCAGGAGTTCGGAGTGACAGAGCTTGACGGCATTGAGAAGCTAATAGAATTGCTCCCTGACAGCTGGAAGGAGTGGGCTGAAAGAACGGCGAGGAGGTACACGTGGCATGAGCCCGTTACCGATGACATAGTGGGCGACATGGCTGGCTTTCGGAAGGCCGTGTATTGTGCACTGGTAGACTCTCGAGAGGAGCAGCCCCCACAGGATGTGCAAGAGAGGATCGTGTATCAGGACAAGTACGTGAGTATGTACGAGGGTGAGCAAGGGTTTGAAGATAACTACGAGGAGGAAACCGAAGAGGATCCCGAGGAGGAACCCGAGGTGGCTCCGCAAGGGAATTCCGAGGAGGGCGATGACGAAGATCCGGAGGAAGGGCCTATGGATGAAGATGATCGAGTCGTAGTCTAGAATTAAAATAGTTCGATGTCTTTTTAGTTTTTGCTTTTAGTACGATCTGCTCTTGGGAAACAACGTTTGACCTCCTTTCTTTTAATGAGAATTTAATTTTGATATATATCCTACGTGTTGCATCTTATACTACATGAAGATTTTATAAGAAAATTTTGAGAAAGTGGTAATTTTGGATGAGAATTGTAGTAACACTTTTTGGATATTGAATCAGAATGCCGCCAAGACGTGTACGCCAACCACGACAAGGACCCAACGTGGAGGCACCACCTCCACCACCACCTCCACCCCCGCCTCAGCAAGAAAGATTCATAGTTACATTCTCCAGGCAGAATCCCCCTAAATTCGATGGACAGGGAGATCCCTCAAAAGCCGAAGAGTGGATACGCGGCCTCGAGCATATTTTCAGGGTCATGGAGTGCACAGACAGGGAGCGCATTGCTTGCGCCACCTTTCAACTATCAGGTGATGCCGATTACTGGTGGGAGACTCGGCAAAGAACTATGAATCCTGCACGCTTGGACGCGTTAACATGGGAGGAGTTTAAAATGGAGATTGATAACAAGTATGTCCCAAAGACGTACAGACGGGCCAAGGTGGTAGAATTCCACACGCTGAGCCAAGGCCGAATGACTGTAACTGAGTACGACCGAGCCCTCGCTCAGATGGCACGATATGCGCCCGAGTTGATGGACACCGACGAGAAATGGGCGGTGAAGTTTCGGGCCGGGCTCAAGGATGAGATAAAGGCCGCATTGGCTTGTCGAGGAGAACTCTCCTACTCGGAGATCTTGACTTGTGCACTGGACGTGGAAGATGCACTCCCTAAACCAAAAGTGGTGGCGACAACAAACGCGACACCCCTACAAGCTCAGTCAGGTCATCAAGAGAAGAGGAGGTGGGATGGTGATCATACTCAGTATGGTGGCAAGAGGCCACAACACATGAAGAACCCACCCTACAATGGCGGGAGACAGAATACCTATCACCCGAGGGCAAGCTTTCCGCCGAGGAACCCTCAATGTGGAAGATGCTTCAAGTACCACACCGGAGAGTGTCGAGACCCTAGATGCTTCAGCTGTGGTGGAAGTGGCCATTACTTCCGAAGTTGCCCAAATAAGAACATGGGAACGGGGACGAGACAGAACCAGTTAGGCTTCCGTCCACAATCTCAGGCACTACCTGCACCTCAACCGCAACAACGCCGCCAAGGACTGCCGTCGCAAGCAAGAGCCTACGCCTTGAAGGGGAAACAGCCGGCAAACGGGAAAGAAACCTTTGGGCAAGGAAACTTGGCAGGTATGGGCACACTTCTCAACATGCCTATAGTTGTCTTGTTTGATACGGGTGCATCGCATTCCTTTATATCAACTTCTTGTGTGGATACATTAGGATTACCTACTGTTAAGACCGAACCCACTATGAGTGTGACCTCACCTGTAGGCGGGACTATAGATATATCCCGATCTTGTGCGTGTGTGAACTTTGGAATAGGTGAACTCAGTTTGTTGGCTCATAATTTACAAGTAATGACGATGGGTAGCGTAGACATAATCTTGGGTATGGATTGGTTAGCGGAGAACCACGTTACCCTTCATTGTAGAGAAAGGGAAATTTCGTTTGAAACCCCAGGAAAAGAGCCGACGAAGTTTTACGGAATCTCAATGAGCCGATGCAAGTCCATTGTCTCCGCGCTGCAAGCCACTACAATGATGAGGAAGGGATGTCCAGCGTACCTTGTTTATTTGAATGGGGAGGAGAAGAAAGACAGGAAGATAGAAGATGTGGCGATAGTGAGTGAATATCCCGATGTCTTCCCCGATGCATTGCCGGGACCCCCACCCGACAGGCAAGTAGAATTCACGATCGATCTGGAGCCCGGATCGGCACCAATATCCAAGGCACCTTATAGGATGGCGCCAAAAGAGTTGGAGGAGCTTAAGGTGCAACTACAAGAGCTACTGGAATTGGGATTCATTAGACCTAGCGTGTCGCCATGGGGAGCACCAGTGTTGTTTGTGAAGAAGAAGGATGGAACGATGAGGATGTGCATCGACTATCGAGAGCTAAACAAACTGACGCTGAAGAACAAGTATCCACTACCAAGGATAGACGACTTGTTTGACCAACTTCGAGGGGCAGGAGTCTTCTCTAAGATGGATTTGAGGTCTGGGTACCATCAGCTGAGGGTTCGGCGAGAAGATGTACCCAAGACAGCTTTTCGAACAAGGTATGGTCATTATGAGTTCGTTGTGATGCCTTTTGGACTGACGAACGCCCCGGCAGTGTTCATGGATCTTATGAACCGCGTGTTCCATCCATATTTGGACCAGTTTGTCCTAGTTTTCATCGATGATGTGCTCGTTTACTCAAAGAACGTGGAGGAGCACAAAGCGCACTTGAGAACCGTCCTAGCAACTCTAAGGGACGAGAAACTATATGCCAAGTTCAGTAAATGCGAGTTTTGGCTCAAGGAAGTGAATTTTCTTGGACATGTAGTAACTTCAGATGGAATTCGTGTAGATCCGGCCAAGGTGGAAGCGGTGCAGGAATGGAAGTCGCCTTCTACACAAAATGAAATTCGAAGCTTCTTAGGACTGGCGGGCTATTATCGAAGATTCATTGAGGGATTCTCGAAGATAGCCAGGCCAATGACACAGCAACTGAAAAAGGGAGTCAAGATGAATTGGACACCAGAGTGTGAGGCGAGCTTTCAGTTGTTGAAGGAGAAATTGACCACCGCACCAATTCTAGCTGTACCGGAGTCAGGGACTGACTATGCGGTGTATACGGATGCGTCGAAGGTGGGACTTGGATGTGTGCTTATGCAGAAGGGGAAAGTGATTGCATATGCATCGAGACAATTGAAGTCCCATGAGCTGAATTATCCGACACATGACTTAGAACTGGCAGCCGTGGTACATGCATTGAAGATCTGGAGACATCATCTCTATGGAGTCCGTTGTGAGATATACACGGACCATAAGAGTCTAAAGTACTTCTTTGAGCAAAAGGAGTTGAACATGCGCCAGCGTAGGTGGCTCGAGTTGGTGAAGGACTACGATTGTGGTATAAATTACCATCCGGGAAAAGCAAACGTAGTGGCCGATGCTCTTAGTAGGAAGTCTCAATCTCAGCTGGCCACTTTTCTTACTATCGAGGAGAGTTTGATCCAGGAGTTCAGTAAGATGCGGTTGGAAGTAGTGAGAATGCCCGAGACTGTGGAAGGAATAGTAGCCACGTTGGTGATGGAACCCGACCTAAGAGCCAGGATTGTGGAAGCTCAACGGCGAGATACGTTACTAGAAAAGATTCGCTCAGAAGTGAGGACGGGTGAACTCGGAAATTTTCGTGAGGCAGCGGATAAGGGTCTCACATACAAGGGAAGGTTGTGTGTGCCTAAGGATGAAGGCCTGAGAATGGAAATCATGAGAGAAGCACATGAAACCCCATACGCTGCTCACCCAGGAAGTACCAAGATGTATCAAGACATGAAGAGGCAATTTTGGTGGAACGGTATGAAAAAGCATGTTGCAGCATTTGTGGAGAGATGCCTGGCGTGTCAACAAGTAAAGGCGCTACACCAACGGCCCTATGGGAGATTGCAACCCCTTGAGATTCCAGAATGGAAGTGGGAACATATTGCAATGGACTTTGTGACAGGACTGCCAAAATCCCAGCGAGGAAACACTGTGATTTGGGTGATTATAGATCGCCTCACCAAATCTGCTCATTTTGTACCGGTTCGTGCTACCTATGGATCCAACCAGTTGGCTAAGATATATGTGCGGGAGATTATACGCTTGCATGGAGTACCAGCGACAATTACATCCGATCGCGATGCCAAATTTACTTCTAGGTTTTGGACGAGCCTGCAGCGCGAGTTGGGGACTAAATTGAATTTTAGTACTGCCTTCCACCCACAAACCGATGGGCAGTCAGAGAGAACGATTCAAGCCTTAGAGGATATGCTGCGAGCCGTGGTGCTAGATCGAGGTTGGGGTTGGGAAGAAGTGTTGCCTTTGGTTGAGTTCGCTTACAATAATAGTTACCAGGCGACGATCAAGATGGCTCCATATGAGGCATTGTATGGAAAGAAGTGTAGATCGCCACTTTATTGGGATGAAGTGGGTGAGAGAAGAATTCTCGGACCAGACTCTGTAGAAGAGATGATAGAGATTGTCCGAAAAATCCGTGGGAGGATCAAGGAGGCACAGGATCGACAGAAATCATATGCGGATGTTCGAAGGACCGATTTACAATTCGAGGTCGGAGAAAAGGTCTTTCTGAAAGTTTCCCCTTCTAAGGGAATAACTCGTTTTGGAGTGAAAGGAAAGCTGAGACCCCGATTTATCGGTCCGTACGAGATTTTGGACAGAGTCGGCGCGGTAGCATACAGATTGGCCCTACCACCAAACTTTGGAAATGTGCACAACGTCTTCCATGTGTCACAATTGAGGAAGTACGTGTTTGACCCCACACACATAGTTCACCAAGAAGAGATGATGGTCCTAAATCCCGATCTAAGTTATGAGGAGAAGCCCGAGGCCATTTTGGATCGAAGGGTGCAAGAATTGAGGAATAAGTCAATTGTTTCGGTGAAAGTACGGTGGAGGAATCATGGGGTCGAAGAAGCAACATGAGAATTAGAAGATAAGATGAGAGAGAAGTTTCCAGAGCTGTTTGAGTGATCTAGGCAAATTTCGGGACGAAATTTCCTTTAAGGTGGGAGGAATGTAGTATCCGAAAAAAAAAATAAATAAATAAGAATTTTTACTCTTTTAATTAAGGTTTGAATTTTGTGAATATCTTGTTTAAGATATGGTTTGGTAGTCTTAATTGATTTATATTATTTATGTATGTGAGTATTTAGATTTTTTTGGTTAATTGAAAAACAAAATAAAATCCTAATTAACAAATTATATATCCCTCTCTCTCCCTCTCTCTCTCGGTTTCTCTCCCTCTCCCCACTACTTTCTCAACCTCTCCTCACTCCCACATAACCGATGCACTCCCTTTCTTTCCAATCTCTCCCTCACATCGGTTCCTCTCTTTCTCTCTCGCAATCGTTCTCAACATCACGGTAAGGTCTCCCCCTCGGTTCTCACTTTTCCCCGTTCACTCCCTCTCATCGATTTCTTGGATTCATCAAGGTGTTACTCTCTCTCGTACTGAATCAGAGTCGGAGAAGGGAAAGCTTTCGACCTCTATTTGAACTCTCCGGAAAAGGTAACCCAAGACCCTAACTCATGCTAATTTCGAAAACACATGCATATAGGACGTTTTGAGTTGTTTAGATGCTGTATAGGACTTGTGGTTATGTGTTGGTGTGAGTTTGATTTTGGTTGTGACCGACAGTGGGTTCCGAACCCTTTTTGACGAAGCAAACGATCTCCTTTTGGTATGAAATTTTAACTGTGTAAACTTGGGTGTGTCTTCTGTGTGGTGTGTAAATTTCAGCTTCATTGGACGTCGGATGATTTTATAATGATTTTTGTAAGTAAACTGCGCAGTTCTGCGAGATGTATGTTTCTGGGTGATGTGTTTTTGTGCAATGGGTGTGAATCTGGGTGTTTTGATATTATGATGTATGTGGGTGTGTTTGGCCAAGGGATGGCTCGGAGGAATCAGTGTTTGGTTCGAGTGTTTTGTGTGTGTTGGCCGAGAGTTTTAGGGTTTGGCCTAGGGTGGTGTTGTGGAGAGTTTTGGAGGGTTGATCTCTTGTTTTCGGGTGTGTTTTGGGATGTAGAATGTGTGTTGTGATTGTCGTATAAGGTTTGAGAATCGTTGGTTGGGGGAAAACTGGTGTGCACTTGATCGGGCCAGCGGCCGAGACGCCGAGCCAGATGCCGAGCCAGTGCCGAGAGAGGTGCCGAGACGGGCGCCGAGCCAGATGCCGAGCCAGATGCCGAGACAGGTGCCGAGCCAGTGCCGAGAGAGGTGCCGAGACGGGCGCCGAGCCAGGTGCCGAGACGGGCGCCGAGCCAGGTGCCGAGACGGGTGCCGAGCCAGATGCCGAGACGGTGCCGAGTCAGTGCCGAGACAGGTGCCGAGCCAGGGCCGAGCCAGACGCCGAGACAGGTGCCGAGCCAGGCGGCCGAGACGGTCGGCCGAGGTGCCGAGCCGGACGGCCGAGACGGTCGGCCGAGGTGCCGAGCCAGGCGGCCGAGACGGTCGGCCGAGGTGCCGAGCCAGGCGGCCGAGACGGTCGGCCGAGGTGCCGAGCCAGACGGCCGAGACAGCCGGCCGAGGTGCCGAGCCAGGTGGCCGAGACCGCCGGCCGAGATGCCGAGCCAGGCCGAGACGCCGAGCTTTTTTTCCGAACCTGTCCCGAGCCAAGTGAGCCGTTTGCACGGTGCGGGTATACCGGGAGTACGAGTGTTTCGGTTGTGTGTCGTGTGCGCGTCGTGGGTGCGTGGTATGCGTGTCGGGTGCGTGCGTGGTGTGTTTCGGACGTGTGTTTTTGTGTGATTGACTTATAAGATGTTGTTAAGTGTGTGTACGTGTAATGTGCTAGATGTTGAAGTCATCCACGTAGGAATCATGCATTGTCGTTTAAACCTCGTCTTTCCTGACTCTAATTATGATATTTATTTATCTTTCAAAAGGGTGATCTTTTACGAGGAAATTGTGGTTGAAGAAGGGAACTATTTAAAAGCTAAGCAATTGAGGTGGGCTTTTCTACCCTACTATTTTGTGGGTTATCTTTAATACGGACGCTGTTCCGGAAATGTTTATGGAGATGAACTGTTTGTCTTGCCAACTGTTTTGTTTTGAAACCTATCTGAAGTGGTTTACCACATATGTTTAATCGAATTCGGGTCTGTTGGGCTGCGAACCCTCAGGCTAGTGTACACGAGATCGGGAGCCATCTGAGAGCAAGTTGGCCGGTCTAGTTGACCTGGGGTGTGGCCACGCCCCTTGTCACCCGTTGGATCAGATAGTGTATGATGGTGGGAATAAGGGTGGCAATATCTGAAAATGACTGCGCAGTCGAATTTATGAAATATGTTTTAGTGTACTTGGGTTATTTTCTTACACTTAAAACCCCAAGGTTACACTGATATGGCATGACAAACTATGACTTTGGCGTGTGTCCACTGAGTGCAATAAGTACTCAGCCCTGCATGTTGTTTTCTTAATGTGCAGGTTGAGCGACGATGGGGATGACGGATGTTGAGCAATTAAAGTCAAAATTGTGTTTTTACTTTGCCTTTTGGATGGTGTCGTGTCGTCATACCCGGCATTATCTATCTCTTGGTCTGTTCCGCTGCTTTGTAATCCGATACAATGTTTTCATTTAAACTCTGTTTACTTTAACTTTAGAAATGTCGCTACAGTACATTGTTTTGAAGTGAACTTCCTCTAATTAAACGTTTTCGGTTCAAGTATTCTTGTTCTCCCCTTTCTTCCCCGCTTCTTTATTCCTCCCCTAGTCGCGGTCCACCGTACTTCCTATCCTTAGGAAATGCGGACGTGACACAGATTACTTTCCCAGACAGAAAGAATCCTAGCAATCAAACATGGCCTAAAAGTATTAACTTTTTATGCAAGTTCAAACAAGAAAAGCTTGAACTTAAATAAACAATTGGCAAAATTTTCATTATAAAGTCGGTGATGACTGATGAGAAGTGTGAAATCGATGGTAGCATTTTGGTTTTTAAATTTAATTTAATATGCTTTAGTCCAACTTGGGGAGCTCCCTTTGACCGAGACAGCAAATTGACAGATAATTACACTAATTATTACTATAATAATTGCTCTTTGTTTGATTATAGTAGTAGAGTTTTTAATCCAAGAAAATTCAACGTTTTTCATACGTTTTCCTGCATGTAATTAAATCGAAGAGACTTGCGTTATATAATTAATTAATAATGACAGTACTGTTTTATTGTGCAAAGAGAGTTCTTTGTCCTGACTTTTGTCCACGGCGGATGTCCCGGCGGACGTCGGACTGGCATGCGGGACGTTCGTGCGGGACGTCCGTCATTACGCAGCATGCATACGGATACAGACGTACGCTGCGGACACCGGAGTTCCGCGGCTTTCCAGTACGTCCGCCATTATATTGACACGACAGACGTCCCAATTTTTTATTGTTTTTTGTGGATGTCTTTGGGGATGTCCGCCATTGTGTAGTGAGATGTCCTTATGACGTGACAGTGCAGTGAGATTTCCTTATGACGTGGCAGATGGTGTTTTTGAGAATTCCGTCGGAATGTCCGCCGGGACATCCGTCCCATGGTGGATGCCCTCATAGTGAATTACTAATAACCTTTAAAATAGGTAATTTTTGTTAATCTGAATGAACTAAGCCAAATGAATGAATGATCAATAATTAAGTCATTGATACCTTTATTCATACTTATTACGCACTACATTCAAATTAAAGGTGAAAATTTTTATTAATTAATTACTATTATTTTAATCGACACCCAAATTTAAGATGAATATACTATTATTAATCTTTAAATATTATTTTAATCGACGATGGTCGTTCAATACGTGTTTTTCTTGTTCACACTGATCAAACGTGCCTACAATATTTAGTAGGTTTTCAGTTATAAAAAGAGTTCTTTTTTATTTTTATTTTAGTACACTAACAAAATTAGTTAGTTTTAGTTTTAAACACTATGTCATGATATATTATTCTTAATATTTACTATATATACATAATAATTTTTTTATTTTCTTTACAGTATGACTTATAGTTTTTAAAATTTTATAATCTATTTATTAATGTTCCTAATCGTTAGTAGTACTACTACTATTTAGTGATATAAGAGATATTTTTTCCATTCATATTGAACTAACCATTTTAATATTTTATTAATAAAAATGGGACCTAGCAAGCTAAAATTGACCTTAGAGACACACGACGTTTCTTTGGAATGGAGTAAGAAATAGTACAATGAAATTCACTACTCTTATTAAATAAGACAAAAGACCAAAATATCTTAAAGCTTATCCAAATAGAACAAAAATACCAAAATATCTTAAAGCTTTTCCAAATAAAACAAAAACACCAAACTTAATGTAAGATTTACCAAAACTAATATATACAGAGAAATATCATGTTATGCATACTATAATTAATTTTGTTCATCATGTATGAACTATGTAGGCGTGTTAGATGCGTGAGCAGAGCATATTTTAAGTTTTTTCTCCTTTGTTTTTTTAGCGTATGGCTTGTCTTTATTCAACTTAATTAAAAATCAAAGTATAATCCTTTTGAAATAAAAATTAATGCTTTTTTGGGGTGTTTAAACTATTTCTGAAAAATATATTAAATTCTTAGATATTTTAGTCAAAATTAGGTGTGGTTCATGTAGCCTTTTGATCAAATATTTATTCGCAACCTAGATTAGATGGACGATGCATGTCCTAATATGCTATCTCGTGAGAATACATTAATAAGCCATCATTTTAATATTAATTATATGATAATAATTACATACGTGCTTCCTATTTGTACAAATACTTGGAAAAAAGATTGGAATGCCACCATCGATCGATTTTTTCATTATAGTAATTAATACTCCTATTATTACACCCACCCTAAAATATGATAAATCCGTAACATTCCCAATCAAGATTAAATTATATTAACAAAATTCATAATTAAGATTCAAATTATGGAGTATTTAATTATTTATTTAATATCATAATAAAACAGAAAGTGGCTATAGTTTACACTTATTTCAACATTTTACCAATTTTCTTCCCTTTTCAATAACTTGCGACAATTCTAAAGTCTAATACGTTGAATATAGCAAAAGTGTGAACACCTTTTTCTTTCTTATAAAAATAATCGGTTTATTTTATCATTTTAACTTATATACTATTGATGAATCAAATTATGATTTGTTAATTTGAGAGGAAATATTTAATTTTTTAAAAATCAAAGGTGTGAACACCTTTCAACGTATCAAATTGAAACTTTTAGTTACACGAGGGAACATCTTTTATAGTACACGAACTTTGTCCAAGTATCATTTTAGGTTCGTGAAATTTGAAAATATCATTTGAGGTCTGTCAACTATGAATTAATATCAATCGAAGTATTTTTTTACTATTTTCAATTTTTTTATGGATGAAAATACCCTCAAGACCTTGAAGAATACATATTTTTAATAAACTTGTCACATACTCATATTTTTTATAAATATCTCTACTATATATTTTTGACGAATTTTCTAAATATAATTTGACCTTCAATATTATCACTTAATTTTGTGACATGTAAGAAAAGTTCCTTCTTCAACTTTTTATAGTAAAAAATTTTAAAATATTTTTGAGGTATGGATACTCGTAAAAATTAATGTCACTGTCAATAGACGACACTTGAATATTGATATACACCAAGGTATTGACGGTCAGTTTCAAATCTAAGAGAACATAATGGGATACGATGAGATATAAACAAAGTCATGGAACACGTTTCCTACTCTTAACGGTTTTCTATTTTTCATAATTGTATAGAATTTTTGTATTGGTCATTCATATTTATGAATCGTTCATTTGAATCAGCATTCTCTAATAAATCTGGCGGGATCAAGAAGTTATCAAAATTTGTTTAAAACTTTTAGTTCTTATCAATATTCAAGTATAGTCTATTGACTGTGACGTTAATTTTTACGAGTATCCATACCTCAAAAATATTTAATATTCTTTAATTATAAAAAGTTGAAGAAGAAACTTTTCTTGCATGTCACAAAATTAAGTGATAATATTGAAGGTCAAATTATATTTAGACAATTAGTCAAAAATATATAGTAGAGATATTTATAAAAAATATTAGTATGTGATGATAAGTTTAAAAATATGTACCCTTACAGGTATTGAGGGTATTTTCATTCAGAAAAAACTATAAAAAAGTACTTCGATTGATATTAACTTATAGTTGACGGACATCAAATGATATTTTCAAAGTTCACGCACCTAAAATGATACTTTAACAAAGTTCATGGACCAAAAAAAATGTACCTCCAGTTACATTTATCTAAACCCACCTAAAATCAGCACCACACGTTTACATTTTCTATAATTATTGAACCCAGGGAAGTTTATTAGCCACCAATTATAAAGTAGACTATTTGCAGTTAAAATTTATTGACGAAAAACACTAACAGATTTTGAACTATTTCCTTAATTTCAAACGTTTAGTTATATATATTTAAACACAACTAATTAAAATCGGCACGTCTATGATTGAACCCAGGGAAGATTATTAGCCACCAATTACAAAGTAGACTATTTGCAGTTGAAAATTATTGACGAAAGACACTAACATTTTTGAACTACATTCCTTAAATTTGTTTTTCACTCTTCAAGGTTGTTTACCTATATGTATATAATTCATTATGAATTAAAAATGCAGAATCCGAAATTTGGCCAAATAAGTTATAATTTCGCTTCTAAATTTAAATATTTGTGAACCTTAATTTAACCCCCATTCTAGTTGTCTCATAATATAAAAATTACTATACTCATTGAGAATTTTCATCATAAAATAGAAGCTAAATTATTTTATGAGGTCAATTACTTTATAACACAGTGTTAGATGATCCAACAGTGTAACTGTATTTAATAGGAGTATTGAATATCAATTTGATAATAAAATTTAAAATACTTAAACGATCTTGCATAAAATACATGCGACAAAAATAGACATGTCAATTGACAACTCTCATTTAATCCCCCAAATCATTACCAATTTTTATAAACAAACAATAAATTAATAACTTATTTGATAAAATGCTTTCAATTTAATCCGAAAATACCCTCAGCCCGCCATTTGCATTTCAGATTATTATTTAAAAGTAGAAAATACTCCATAAAAGAAGTGGTAAACAGCGTAACTACATAAACTTTCGTCAAAAATTTCAGGCTCTTTAATTCCGCTTCAAACCCCACACAATTACACGCACTAACTACTTCAACAGCAATTACTGCCCATTGAATTTACAAAAGTCGTTTTTTGTTTGCTCGCATTTTTTCGCAACACGCACAAAATTCGTCATCGCAACTCGCTTATAAAGTTCGCGCTCGATCGTTGCTGGATTCTACATTTTCAGAATATAGAAAAGCTAAAAACTATCGGAATCCACAGGTAGTGCTCAATGCTGTGTCAATTTGTTTCAGCTCGTTATTAATTGGATGATTTTGCTGAATTGCTTGGACGTTTGTATCAGCTGCCGAGAACTTTTTGATTTTCTAATAGATTTGGTGTTGATCAGTGTAGAAATGGCGAATTTGCGGGCGATTTTTAAGCATCCGGAGGATTTGTTTCCGTTGGTGAAACTGAAGCTGGCGGCGCGACAGGCTGAGAAGCAGATCCCGGCGGAGCCGCATTGGGCGTTCTGCTATTCAATGCTTCATAAAGTGTCTAGAAGTTTCGCTCTAGTTATTCAGCAGCTCGATACTGATCTTCGTGATGCTGTAAGTTTATTTCATTTTGATCTACTTTTTTGAAAAATTGTACTACTACGTCAGTTTAGTTGTTTAATTTGGTGTGTGTGCGCTCGCTATGTCCTCGTAGTCATAAACTGGTGTGTTTAATTAGGTAATATTATTGTCTCATTGTTTGATAATTATATACTCCATGAAATTTGTTATTGTAAACACGAGTTAAAAAGGCTTGAGGTTAGCTTAAGACTTATTTTAGCTGATAGAACTCGTCGGATAACACTTAAGTCAACGACTCATATATTATTAGTTCAATGTTTAGTATATTGCACATATATATAAATAGAATGGGTGAGACAATTAGTTACCTTTGTGTTTATTAAAGGTGATTTGATTGTCCATCTTTTTTATAGACTATAAGTGAATTGTCCAAAGATGCTTAAGTTCAGGATGAAAGGATGACATGCTGATAATACGTTAATGTGCTCTTTTTTTTAATCTTGCAGGTATGCATATTCTATTTGGTTCTTCGAGCGCTTGACACAGTTGGTATGCTCTTTTACTTACATATGCTTTTGTATGTAGTTTTTTTTATACTATGTGGAAGAGCTTTGTGTGGTTTATCTGTAGCAATGCTCTTCACACTACTATTGTTTAAAATCTTTTATGTTGTGATTGCTGCTGACAATTTTGAGAATCTTCATGGAGCTTTTCACTCTACGGCTGGTCAGTTAGCTTATTGGTTGAGTGCTTACCTCCTAGAAACAATATCTCCATGCACACACAGTGAACCTGTTTACCGTCGTAAACCTCAACATGTCATATGATTGATTACCGGAACAACATATTCTTTTCTTCTCCACGGGATTCTCCGTATTTTTTAATTCAATGTATTTTAGAAAAGAGACGGTACTTGATTCTTACTGCTCAGAGATGAAGCCAATTTTCTAATCACAACACATTTGCTGCCTTATGATCTCTGTGGAGATTCCAGTCTTAGAAATCTTACTATTAAAGGATGCAGTTTTATTTGTCCATGCCAATTGTCATTCTTCTGGTGTTTATGGATCGATATTATTCCATTGGGACAATTTAAGTTACTATATTCTGCACTTATGTTAATTTGACAGAGGATGATACAAGCATAGAAGCAGAAGTTAAAGTACCTATTTTGATGGCATTTCATCAGCACATATATAACTCAGAATGGCATTTCTCATGTGAGTTTCTCTTTCTTATAACTGCTGTCCTCTTTCAGTCACCATCTTAGTTTCAAAAGCGATAACATGCTTTAAGTTTTTTCATAACACATGGATATAATACACAAATCTGATCCTTGACAGGTGGTACAAAAGAGTACAAAGTTCTCATGGATGAGTTTCATCATGTTTCTGTCGCTTTTCTGGAGCTTGGAAAAGGGTATTTAACTAGCGATTTCTTTTACCCAATGTTAACATAACAAATTTCTCTTGCAGTTGAAGCTAAAACTGCTTAAGAAAATTGATATGCTCCCCATGTTCATTATTCCACATCACATGCAATCTTGTTGTTGCATGAATAATAGTTACTGTTCACTTTTGCAGTTATCAGGAGGCAATTGAGAATATTACAATGAGAATGGGTGAAGGAATGGCAAAGTTTATATGCAAGGAGGTATGCCAGAAATATCATTCTAGCGCGGTTTCTTAGCTATTTTGATATAGTTGTGAGATTATTAACAACACTCTCTGTTGTCATTATATGTGAACGAATTTATGAAATACATAATACATGACTCAGGAATTTTGACAAAAATATTGTGTTCCCTTACATATGTGCTTGACAGAAACTGCTTTGACACTTTCTCTTTGTCTTGCCAGGTAGAATCAGTTGATGATTATGATGAATATTGTCACTATGTGGCTGGACTTGTTGGACTAGGTTTGTCAAAGCTGTTCCATGCTTCAGGAAAAGAAGATCTGGCATCTGATTCTATCTCCAACTCAATGGGTTTATTTCTTCAGGTACCGATCTATTGTTTTCAGCATTATGTGCACTACACGCTAAAATTTAGGTATCTCTCGCAATCTAACTCTTAATTTTTTGTTTATATCTTTGCACAATTGCAGAAAACTAATATTATTAGAGATTATTTGGAGGATATTAATGAGATACCAAAGTCGCGAATGTTCTGGCCTCGTGAAATTTGGAGCAAATATGCTAACAAACTTGAGGTATTAATAGCTTCATCTTGATAGATCTTTCAAGTATACAACTTAGTTGCTCAAGGGCAGTGTTACTACTAAGTAAATTGTATTCTGATCCGTAATTTTTGTTTTTTGCTCTCTTAGGACTTGAAGTATGAGGAAAATTCAGTTAAGTCAGTGCACTGCCTGAATGACATGGTTACAAATGCCTTAACACATGTTGAAGATTGCTTGAAGTACATGCATGCTTTAAGAGATCCAGCTATCTTTCGTTTTTGTGCAATTCCTCAGGTAGATATTATTTTATATTTTTTTCTTATATTTTATATGAAAGTACGTTTTCCTTGGGAACCTTCACACAGAAGCATCATATTTATATTGGCGTACGATGAGCTGGAATACTTTGGCTCATGGTTTGATAGCTCCCTCCTGCATGCATATCTATGTTTTAGCATCAGTTTGTCATTCATTTACCTGTAATTGCTGGTGGACAATGCTGTGGTGGCATATTAAATCATGGAACGTGGCTATCTGTTATCTTGTGTCTGATGTGTCCTGCTCATAAATGATTTGAGGGAATTGGAAATCCATATTCTGGTATCGGTTCATGTTTTCTGTGGCTGAATTGGTGCTTTTAGAATATGGATAGAAAGTTTTAAATAAAAAAACGACTAAAGCTTTAGAATCCGTTTTTACTATTGAAATTATCTGAAAACCTATGTGGTCATGTTTATCTACATGTTGGTTAGACATGATGCATCTACATCTTGGATTGGACTCTGACCTTGTATACATGTTATCAGTTGTAAACATCTAATATTTTTATATCAAATAATACTACCAGATCATGGCAATTGGGACATTGGCTTTGTGCTACAACAACATTCAAGTGTTCAGAGGTGTTGTGAAAATGAGACGTGGTAAGTTTCTAAAGCTTGCTTACCTGGTAATGAATATAAGTTTCTAAAGCTTTCTTAACTGGTAATGGATAGTATAAAGTATTACAATAAATAACAAACTTAGCGAAAAAAATGATTTTCCATTGAACGTTTGAAATTGAATTTTGGCCTGCTCCTTACTGATGATCACTGACTCCATCTTCCACTGTTTTTGAAATTATTCATATGGCCCATAATATATGCTCAGACACTGATATACTCTTGACATCGGGTGTTTCTTGTCCCAGGTTTGACCGCGAAAGTCATCGACCGAACTAAAACTATGTCAGATGTTTATGGGGCTTTCTACGACTTCTCTCTTATGCTGAAATCAAAGGTACGAGTTTTATCCAATAGTGATGATTTTTCAGAATCCCGTGTTTAAATGATTTCCTATTAGCATCTCTGATATAACAATTTTGTAAAAACAAACTTACTATTTGAATATGAGATTGCAAAATGTTGAGTTTATTAAATTTATGGCCACCATATGGACTGAAACTGATGATGTTATTATTTGCAATTAATACGTTTTAAGTTGCAACAATTATGTTTTTTCATCCAAATACATTGGAAGAACGGAATCTTGTGTCCAACAATCATGTTACTGAAGTCATGCTTACCATTTTAATGCTTGAAGATTCCTGTGGTCCATACAGTAGGCAAACTTCTGAATGTTATGTATTTTTTTTTGTTGCAAAATTAACTCAGCGAACCTTTGTGTGATTGGTTTCTCGTCTTCGTGTTGCTAAAAACCTTTTGTCTTATTGAACTTTCTAGGTTGATGATGCCGACCCTAATGCCAGGAAGTCCAAAGACAACTTGGAGAAAATCTTGAAACTTTGCAGGAACTCTGGAGCTCTAGGCCAAAGGTTAGTTACCTTGCCATCCCTCTCTACTCACCTACATTGTATGAGTATACGCTCTTCCTCTCATTTTTATAGCAATTCCTTTTCTTCGTTGCCAGGAATTCTTACATTATCCAGAGCAAGCCACGATACAATGCAACTATGGTTAGTTTTCGTCACATTCTTTGCCTATTTTTCGTATATGCAAAAAACTATTCAAAGTGGTCAGACTCGAGAAACTTTTTACCAACTCCTTGATCCCTCCTACACTTTATTCGTTTTAAGGAGAAAACCTAAAAACAAATTTGAAAAATTCATGCTCAGTATGTTTTATATGCCACATGAAGCTAAATTTTCCTTAATACTACTATTCAAAAAAATGCCTCAATTCAGCCTACAAACATAAGTATTATATCCAACAGATGATGCTCAAATCATTATGTGTGAATCTAATGCAGATCGCTGCCATCTTCGTCATAATCGCTATTCTTCTAGCTTACCTATCAGCCAATCGGCCAACCTATATGTGTAAGTTTTTTTTTTGTCCATGTCATTTACTCAAAAAATCGACCTCAACCTCGAGTTGTTGCTCATTTTTTTGCTCTCAATATGCAGGATTGGTTTCGTACTTTCGCGGAAAAACATAATACTAGTTGCTAATCACAGTAAATGTCTCGTGATATACAAGTGTTTCACCTCTCAGGCGAGCTCGGTTCCTGGCATGTATGTAGGCATAAGCCGGGAAGAAATTGGCACGAATGTACCATGTAGTGTGTTCCTATTTTGTCTAATGTTTGCACCCAATTATATAGTTTTATGAAGCAAATAATGTGCCACTGTGTACTGAACCTCACTTCTTGTTCATGGTCCCTGGTTTCAAACACCACGTTTTGAAATGTAGACAATAATTTTCTCAAGTAGTGTTTCGATTTATCAATAATCACTATTAAGGCGACCCATTTTCGAGGTTCTCTTTAGAGATATTGTCGATGATGTTCGAACTTTTAAATAAGATAATGAGATACAATATGTGATAAGTCGAGATCGAGTTTTGACTAAAGAAAATTTGTTTGGTTGAATTGTTAATTTTTACACTTGAAAGTATATTTGGATTGCAATATTATGTAATGCTATGTAAACAAATCAAAATAAATGAATGCATGCCTTGAATTTTAATTCATGTAACATATATTTTCTTTGTCCATAAAAAATAGACTAGTTTTATCATTTTGGCTGTTCATCAAAATTAGACTAATTTCTAGATATGAAAAGTTATAAACAATTAATTAGAGAGTACTAATAATGTGTATCCAAAATCAACTAACACTATTTCCACCATCATTTTTCCCTTTTTTTTATTTACCAATTATGTATTAAAACCCGTATATCATTTAACTTAGTCAAATTTTTTTGCACGGAAGGAATATACACGACAAAACTGCAAGATATATTGAACTGGTGAAAGGGAGTATTGGGCTTCCACACAGAAGAATTAGGCCGTATAGAGAGACTAGTACCGAATCATGTTTTTATACACACAAAAGATTGTTAGGATATGATTATTATAAAGGCAAAAGTGTCCCTCTTAGAGTTAATGCCATAAGTCCAAATATTTCATTTTCGACTCCCACCAATATTTTCATTGCTCGTCTTGAACTTGACTATACATTCGAACACTAAAAAAGTAGTTTTTTAATGAGCTACAATTATAGAGAACCTTTGGGAACATAGAGAACACTATAGATGTAAATCGGACCAGTTTATCGGATTAAAAGTTTTGGAATATATTGGAATTTTTAATCCTAATTCTAAATGTTTGGTTTTTGGTTAAATGTTTGGTTTTTGGGAGCCCATCAAAGTAATCGAGTTAAAAGTAACAATAAAAAAATACCTCTATACTTTTATTCATGCGCATTACGTATTCATAGGTGGTGTTCGGTTCGTAAAATAAAATATTACTAGGATACAATACAGGATAAGATAAGATGAGCTTTATTTGAGTTTAAGACAATAGAGAATAGAGAAAGGTAGTAAGATTAAATAGTCGGAGGGTCTAGGTTGCGATGGATTGTCATACTAGAAGAGTAAAAATGGTTACTGGCAAACGGGCCTATTGCGGGCTTTTAATTAGTAGTGGGCCGTGAAAATTTTATGTCTTGTCAACCGAACGCATGATTATGGCTTTAGTCAGGTTTTATCTTGGACCAGTCCTATTAACCGAACTGGGCCGTAATATATGAACAGGGGTGTGATCCGTTGCTAACTTTTTTTAAGTTGCTAACTTGCTAACTCATCAATGCAATGTATTAAAAATGTCAACACGATGATACTGAAATGTCAACATAAACTTAAGTTGATATTTTAATACATTATGTTGATATTGATATTTAAATGTCAACACAAATATGTGTTGACATTTTAATGTGATCGTGTTGACATTTTTAATACACTACGTTGATGAGTTAGCAAGTTAGCAATTTAAGAAAAGTTAACATTTTAACGCACATGTATGAACATATATAAAAGTTAAAAATATAAATTATATGGCATCATAAATTCAAAATCTAAAATATTTATGAAAAAAATCATAAAGTGATTCATGATCTCTCCAATAAATAAGAAGAAATATGCTCATATTCAGAGATGATATGATATTTAATTGGGAGATTTGGAATATAATTGAAATTGGGTGATTAATGTGTTGAATTAACCGTCAAATAAGTCGAAAATTATTTGCATCTTGGTCCAATCCAGTGTGTTCCAGGGTCACTGGTGTAATCAGATTGCAAGTTTATCGAGTTCAAAATTTACAACACTAACTCCATAAATTTATCTGATTGACTATTTAGATTACATTTCAAGCTGCATTGAAATCCATAACTAACACTCTTGACTTCTCTACCAGAAAATATTTAGTGGGCCTTCCACTAGTGAGCACTAGGCAAGCAAAAATAATTTAGTCAGAAGATGAGAAATTTCGAAAACTTTTTTTTTTTATCGAATAATTTTATCTGTTTAAAGAATTCTAAAAGTCTCTTTTCTATGTAAATTAGCAATAGGCAAACTTTAATTTAGGCAAACATAATATCGTTATTATAGCACATAAGATTTTGGCTATAAATTAGGTGACTGCTTACCTCGTAAAAGGAAAATTAAATCAATTGTTTATTCAATCATTAATTTGGAATTTCCCCTTTTAAACTTTGCAATTTGTTTGCCCATTTCATTTAAGGTAGATTGGTGTGCTCAACAGGCAACAGCTGCATCAAATTAATATAATCCACCTAACAAATTGACAAATATCACCATTTATTTTCCATACCTCATTTGTCTTTGTGAATAAATGTGATTGCGCAGCATTATATGCACCCCATTAATCTCAGTTAAATAAGGCACTTTCTTATTTCTTTGAAAAAAATTCGAAACATTATTTAAATATTGTAGGGGAATGTTTCAAATTATTCCCCACCCCTTTTTTATTTAATTGAACATTTTAACTAACTTCAACAAGTTTATGTATATGTAATTTAAAATTGTTGAATTATATAAATGGTGGTAAATCTCGTATTATATGAATTAGATTCTTACTAGTATAATTTAGATTTTCGAATATTTTCATTAAAAAAAATCCAAATCGAGCCGAATCTGAATTTTTGGAAAAGAAAATCCTGGTCCAAAAATCCAACAAATCTAACACAAACTTAATAATTAGGTTTAATTTGATCCAATTATTCGAATTATGGATACTTTTGTTCACCTCTAAAATTTCTACCACATTGAGCATAAACTAATAACAAAGAAATAAACGGCATTGTATAAATTCCCATTTTTGCACTTCTTAGAAAAGCTTAAAAAGGGACTTTCTCACCCGATTCAAATTTTCAGTTTCACATGCCAAATAGTCAAATAGATTCTACTAGTAATGAGACAAATACAATTCATAGGATCCTACTACTAAAGTATACTATTAATAAAAGAGTAAAGAGTAATAAATATTGTATTATCCATTGATACGCCGGGTCCAATGAATTGCTTGAACGCAAATTTTCATAAATGCAAATGACATAAACTTTGATGGAAAATTATAATTTCAAAAGATATAAACAATAAGCTGATGTACGATGATAATATGACAGTTGAAAAACAGCGTTATGGTTTAAAAATTTTTAAATCAGACCACATCAATTTTAATGCTAAAATGGTCAATTAAGAGAAGTAAATAATAGTGAAAATTATGACTAACCTTATTATAGAGGGAATCTTATGAAATAGTAGAGAATAATTTTAGTTGACGTACCAAAAACATGACTAATTTTCATGGACTAGTGTATAACATTTTTTTATATCTGAATTATTTCTATACTATATTTTTTAAAATCCGAAACATTTGTACCAACTTTACCCAAATTTCAAGCAATTTTTAAAATATTTGCAAATTAATTGAAATTTGGTTTTAAAGTATTTAATTTTTAGGCGATTTTCTTCGAGTGGCTGTGTAAATAAGGCCAAAATCTACCAAACATTTTTAGAATATACTCCTATATAGTTCAAAAACCTCTCAACACACACACACACACACACTCAATAATCATGGACCTCATCATCACTCCTCTCCAAAACCACCCAAACACGCCCTTAGCGTTAGCCGTAGCCACCCTTCTCCTATCCCTCGCCGTTTTGCTAATCAAATCATCAAGCAAAAAACCCCGCCTCCCTCCCGGGCCAAAGGGATGGCCTGGGATAGGCAGCATGGGCATGGTCAGCCAGCTCACGCACCGCGGCCTCGCGGCGCTCGCCAAAATCCACGGCGGCCTCTTCCACCTCAAGGTCGGAAAGGTCCACATGGTGGCCGTCTCCACCGCGGAGGCGGCCCGGGAAGTCCTCCAAGCCCAGGACCACGTCTTCTCCAACAGGCCCGCGACTATCGCCATCCGCTTCCTGACCTACGACCGGGCCGACATGGCCTTCGCCCACTACGGGCCCTTCTGGCGCCAGATGCGGAAAATCTGCGTCACGAAGGTGTTCAGCCGCAAGCGGGCCGAGTCGTGGGCCTCGGTCCGCGAGGAGATCGATGCCTTTACGAAGGACGTCAAGTCACGGGCCGGACGGCCCGTGAATGTGGGGGAGATGGTGCTGGGATTGACCAAGAATATAACGTACCGGGCCGCGTTCGGGTCGGTGGCCCGGGATGGGCAGGGGGAGTTTGTGGGGATTATGCAGGAGTTTTCGAAGCTTTTCGGGGCGTTTAATGTGGCGGATTTCGTGCCGTGGATGGGGTGGATCAACGGCCCGGGATTCAGCCGGAGGCTGGAGAGGGCCCGGGATTCGCTTGATGCGTTTATCGATAGGATCATCGATGAACACATCGAAAAGAGGAAGGAGAGGGATGGCGGCGGCGGAGCTGAGGATGATATGGTGGATGAGTTGATGGAGTTTTACTCTGAAAATGGGGAAAGCAATGAAACAAAGGGCCATATTACTATAACAAGGGATAATATTAAGGCTCTCATCATGGTAAGAACATTTTTATGTTTTTGTTTTTGGTTAATTACTTTATCCCATTTATTTATTTATTTTTTGAATATATTACTTATAACCTTTCTAATATATCTATGTTATAGGAGTATTATTACACGTGAAACGCCTTGTACTCGAAGTAAGAAATTTAATTAGTTTTGATAATATTTTGAAAGATTCGGTATAAAATTATAAAAATTGCAAAATATTAGAACCATATATAAGTAACCATTTTTCCCCCTAAATTATTTCGCATTCGTGATTATGTGATTATATGGTCCGCGGAATTTTTAACTCCTTCTACATATGTAATGACGTAGGAAATTCTTTTGCTGAACCAAGTATCTAAACTACTTTCTAAGATTAATCCTTTAAAATATTTTACTTGTCTAAATTATATTCATATATTTTTGGAATAAAACTGTGTATCCGTCTTGTTATAATATGTGACCCCATTAAAAGTTTAAAACACACACACTTATTTGGAGTTTATTTAAACTTCACTAATTAATTAATAAAACTAATCGACCAAATCTCTTGTGAAATATATTTGTCATATTATATCGTATGCAAATATATAAAGTATAAGCTATTACCAAATATGATCGAAAAATTAAAATTGTCTTTCTCTAATAATAATTAGTATCGTTTCAAAAAGAACTACTACTACTTGATTCCATTTATATATAGGAGCGTTACTTGACGTGTTTATACATTTTTGTATCCTCATTCGGAATCGGAGGTAGTTATATTCGTACCAATTTGTATTGAAAATAGCAATTTTATCGTTACATGTTACAAACAATATTGCCCTTATTACAATATCTCATATAGTAATAAATTTGTTTTTACCAAGGATGTCATGTTTGGTGGGACTGAAACCGTTGCCTCAGCCATCGAGTGGGCCATGTCCGAGCTAATGAAGAGTCCCAATGACCTCAAAAAGGTCCAACAAGAGCTCGCTCAAGTGGTCGGGCTCAATCGAAAAGTCCACGAGTCGGATCTCGAGAAACTAACGTTCCTCAGATGCGTCATCAAGGAGACCCTCCGCCTCCATCCCCCGATCCCTCTCCTCCTCCATGAGACATCCACTGAGACAATTGCCCAGGGTTACAGAATCCCAGCCAGGGCCCGTGTCATGATTAACGCGTGGGCGATTGGACGGGATAAGAGCACCTGGGCCGAGCCCGATACTTTTAACCCGTCTAGATTCTTGAAGGAAGACGCCCCCGACTTCAAGGGGAGTAACTTCGAGTACATACCGTTTGGGTCGGGGCGGAGGTCGTGCCCCGGGATGCAATTGGGGCTTTATGGGCTGGAATTGACTGTGGCCCACCTTTGCCATAGCTTCACTTGGGAATTGCCAAATGGGATGAAAGGTGATGATATTGATATGAATGATATTTTTGGGCTCACTGCACCAAGAGCTGTCCAACTTGTGGCAATTCCAAATTATCGTTTACATGTTTAATTTTTTTTAGATTTGTCCTGATTAAGTCATAGATTAATTATTGGGAATTGAACTTCTATTTATTTTTAAAAAGAATTGTTTTGATTGTAGACCAAATATTTTTTTGATTTCATTTGAAAGTAGGGTATGGTCTTATCAAAAGTATTCTCAGTGTTCAATTGTATGCAATATGATCAACTTTCAAATTTATAAATATAAATTATGTTATTCAACTAATCCACATACTTACATCACTTTCTTGACAACAAGTGAATGATGAAGAATATTCTTTCAATCACTTATCACGTTTCCGTAACCTATTATGATTATATATGTTAATCAAACTCGTTCGTGTAGCAACCGTCATTCATAATTTAAAGAACCAAAATGAGTTAGAAGAACAAAGAAAAAAACAAATGCTAATATGAACTTCGAGATAATCCAATCCATTCTATTTCATTTAGCAAATTAGCAAAATGGTGAACCCAGGTGAGCCGAGGGTAGGGTAGACCGATTCCACTATCGACCGATGAGTATAAAAAAATTCCATTAAATTTGGGTTTTGAGGTTGTTGTCTATCTCATGGTGCACAAACCTTGCCTCAACCCCAACAACCTTCGCACGATGTCTATCATCTGATACGGACGTCGATCTTCTTCACTTTATTCCATTCCACGAATTTCATTTTACGGATTCGCCGTTAGCATGCATTGTCAGAGCATCCACATCCATGCTTTTTGAGCATAGATGTGGACCCGGACCCACTTTTACTACTATTTGGCAAGAGCACAACACCCACCTCAAGAGTCCCACCATTCTATTATTCAATTTATATAATTCAATTACTAGAAACATTTCCACAATATTAAAATCTATTAACAATACCCGAAATACTATTACAAATTACTAAAAAATTAAAAATTACATAATTAAAATCCTAAAAATTAAAAATTACATAATTAAAATCCTAAAAATTAAAAATTACATAATTAAAATCCTAAAAATTGAGGTTGAGAGAGTTGTTTGGTATAGTGTGATTTTTTGTGTTGAAATGAAGGTATTTATAGATGAAAGTGTGAATTTTGGGATAAAAATAATGAAAAAATAAATTAAAAGTGTGGAAAAAATGAATATATTTTATTGGGAAGTGGGGTTTTTTTTTATTAAATCTGAATTTTTTCAGATATTTTCGAGTTAAAAAACAAAAATAAATAAATTAAAAGAAGGCCAATCAGAGCATGCCACGTCGGCTGCTCATGCTCTTGCTATTGGCACGACGGTGCTATATGCATCGAGCAGGGCTGTGCCACTGGCAAGAGCACAACGGCGAGCAGAGCTTCGCCACGCCAGCGGCACGGCACTTGCTCAATGCTAAGAGCACCGATGCAGGTGCTCTCAGAAAAGACTCGTCTATGCATGGGTTAGGAACTTACTATCTGAATTTTACTATTATATTAAATGTCGACCAAATAAAACAAAATCCGTTGTAGTCTAGTTGGTTAGGATACTCGGCTCTCACCCGAGAGACCCGGGTTCAAGTCCCGGCAACGGAAATTTATTTTACAAAATCCTTTATTTTCTATTTCTTTTATCTTCCTTTCGTCATTTCTTTATTAAAAAAATTAACAGCAAATATAGCTATATCATTGTGTATTTATAATAACATAATTTATTTACAATTAATAAAAATATTTTACAACCATTAAATACTAGGAGTAGAACTTAATAAAAGTTATTGGAGGCTAAACGGACCTTGGGGCGGGTCGCGTGATGTGCGTATTTCTGGATCCAATCCGGATTCAGGGACCCGACCCGTAGCAGTCTCGGTTGTAGGAACTCGTTTGGGGAAAAGATGGTGTTATTATTTCCTCAGTTAAACGCTTATTCGCCCGTCTTCTCCGCCGCCGTCCACTCAGAGCACCGCCGTCCTCCGCCGGCGGAATTGAGGACTCTCTTCAGAAGTTATCGTCTAATTCCATTCATTCACTTCGCTGTCACTCCTTCGGAATTTGATCGCTTTTGCGCCTCTGCACTTTTGCTCCACAAATAAAGTGAATACTCTCTCTCTCTCTCTCTCTCTCTCTCTCACACACACACACACACATACAGCATCTAGGCGTAATATTTTTCACTTTCAGGGTGTTTTAATACTCTGTAACCTTCTCCGGATTCGGAATGGTAAAACCTAAAACTAGAAGTTCTATGCTGGCTAGCATCTTATGTTATCTAGCGGAATGAAACATAATAAGCAATGGTTGATTATTTTGAGATAATGCTGTCAATTGTTTTGCTTAGTTGGTTTTGGAGCTTCAAATGTGTGAGATTATTGCAATGGGTTCGATTTCAGATTACTCTTTCAGTAAAAATTGAGCTGGATTAGATAATGGTACATTTGGTTTGGTATAATGCTGAACTGAATCGTACTACTTTGACTTGGTATTAAGCTTGGTAAACTCTGTATTGATTTGGTATCGCTAATGACTCACCTTTTTAGAAGTTCCAGACCTTTGTGTTACTGAACTGTCCTTGATTTTATGTTTAGCTTTAGAAGATCGTATGAGCTCCTATTGCATCCATTAGTTTATATTGTCCTCTTAAAAGGGCACTGGTATCCGGCCACTCCATGTCGAATCCCTTTCTTCTCCACACCTTTTGCTGGTTTCCTACTTAAATCATACTTATTCTTCCTAAAATCTTAGACACAGCTATGTGCCAACTGGCCTTTTTTTTTTTTGGATGAAATTTCTTACTTATTTCTTTTTTCTGTTGCCATTCCTGTAAGGTCTTTATTTTTCTGAGCGATGTGGCAAGAATTAGCTTGGAGCCAAGTCCTTGCCAGTTTGATACATGAAATTTCTAGTTGAACCACTTCTTCTGGATTAGTAGGGTAGCCAAACATGTAAGATGACTTGAAATAATTATACTCTGACTGATCGTTCAGGTTAAAAATAGAGAAGCCATTGGCCTACATGTGCAGTGTGATGCTATGTTGGAAAAACTAGCCGCTTCAAAAATTAGGGCAGCTGCAAGCCTGCAACCATCGGGACTGAGGATCATATACTGTAGCACATGACTGGAGTATTGGATAAGATACAAGGTATCCATTGGAGTTTCTGCTTATATGATTTGCGTTTATTAAAAAATCCATTGGCATTTAGACTCATCCATATTTCATAGTTCACACCATGTAAGTGCGTGAGACTAACTGGCACTGTCACAAGGAGAATGTAGGGCTTCCTCAAGTTCAGTTGCCTGAGGAGTTTAATGTGGTTTCTGAAAACACAAAAAAAAATGATATGCATATATACCTACTGTCTGTGGACTCTAGTGATGTTTTTGAACTTTGACCCTATGTTGTTGAAATAATGAAATGATGTTATGCATATATTTTATGACCTACAATTCCTTGATCACACCCTCTGTTGATAGTGCTTGGAAGCACTGGAAACTTTTTTGAATTGATTTACTGATGGTGTTGGAGTTAACTTAATTTTTGTAAATCGGGATCTTAACACTGGCTTGTGTTTCAATATCTAATATGTACAGAACCATCAATCAGTATGGACGACTTCGACATTGAACTTGATGAGATGGAATTAGTAGCAGTAGCTGCAGGTTACCATTATTATAATAGCCTTATGAAGCAGCCAGCTCGCAGCTTGTCACCAAAAGGATTTTTCATGGCCGAGCTACTGAGTGGCCCTGATGATTTATGGCGGGAAATGTATAGGATGGACAAACATGTCTTTCATAAATTGAGCGACACTCTTCGACAGAGAGACATGCTGCGTGACACACCTGGTGTCGTGATAGAGGAACAATTGGCTATATTCCTGAATATTGTTGGTCACAATGAGCGTAACCGAGTAATACAAGAACGGTATCAGCATTCTGGAGAGACAATTAGTAGGCATTTTAATAATGTACTGAAAGCAATTAAGTCTCTGTCAAGTGAGTTCCTCCAACCACCATCTCTCACTACCCCAACAGAGATCCACAAAAGCAATAGATTATACCCGTACTTTGAGGTGATCTTTGAATCATATACTACTTTAATTGTTCATATTGGTTTTATAGTCTTATGTTACTATTTCCTTCTGTATTAGGACTGCATTGGAGTTATAGATGGAATGCATATTCCCGCACATGTTCCAGCGAAAGATCAGTCCAGATTTCGCAACAGAAGAGGCGTTTTATCACAAAATGTCTTGGTAGCCTGTACATTTGATCTCCAGTTCATATTTGTGTATCCTGGCTGGGAAGGCTCTGCTGCAGATTCACGTGTGCTAAGAGCCGTTCTCAGTGATCCGGATCAGAACTTCCCCAAAGTTCCCGAAGGTGGATCCTTTAACAATTGAGCTTTCTAAGTAGTCTGTTTCTTTCTTCAACTCCAACCATATCATATTATATTACAGGTAAATATTACCTTGTTGATATGGGATACGATAACATGGATGGATTTATGGCTCCATACAAAGGAGTCCGCTATCACCTTCACGAATATCGAGGTGCTAATCTCTTACCTAGGAATGCTAAAGAACTATTCAATCACCGCCATGCATCTGTAAGCAACGCGATCAGGAGATCTTGCAGTGTTCTAAAGGAAAGATTCCCGATTCTCAAACTTGCCCCTCAATACGCTTTCCACATACAGAGGGACATTGTTATAGCTGCATGCGTGATACACAATCATATCCGGCGCGAGGAGGAGAACGATTGGTTGTTCCATAGCAATGAAATCCCGGCCGATGAGTCCCCTGATCTCGACGAACAGCCTGATCTGCAATCGCCTTTCTCCGTTCACGAGCAGATGGCATCAGAACGACGAGACACAATTGCTGGAATGATGTGGAATGACTTTATGAATAAGTGTGACGAGTGGTGACGAGCAGCAGATGGTGTGTTGGAAAGTGATGTTCAATCCCAGCCCATGTTCATAGCAGAGGTATGTTAAAAATTTGTAGTAGATCAGTGATGATTGCTTTTCAGTTATGGTTTTGAGAGTTTTTCAGTGTTTAAAGTTGCATATTGCTTAAGGTGGAATTTACTTTCTCTTTCTTCTTTTGTTCAGGAAGATGCTACACTTAGATAGATGCCCATCCACTTTATATGCATCTGAACTTTGTTTCTTTATACTGATAGAGTAATCTATTTATCTCTTTTCATGGGGTAGTCTTGCGTGAGACGGGTCAAGATTCGGATTTGAGCTCGCGTTTCAACATGTTTGTATGTGCGAACATTGTCGGATATGTGTTTGAATCTGGATCTGAACTTATCATGGTGAAACGGTCTCACCTGAGTTTGTTTTTAGTTATTCGTCAAGTCATGATTGATCATATACTCCCTCCGTCATTGGTGAGACAGTCTCATTTTATCATTTTGATCTGCCCGTAATGAATTGTCTCATATCACTTTTATAATAGCGCATATTATAAAGTGAGATCTGCTGCCAAAAAAAATAAAACATTTATTGGCTGACTCAGGGTGTAATTTAATAACTGAATTGGGCTTTGAGAAAGAAAGAAAAAGAGTTTGTGCTAAGAAAGAAGATATTTCGATCTTTCTTTGCTGCCCTAGTATTAAATTTCAAATTTGAACATGTTGTGTTACTTATTTAAGATTTCAAATTTGAACATGTTATGTTGCTTATTTAAGATTTCAAATTTTCACTCATCCAAAGTGAAATATTATTTTCAAGATCCAATGATATTTCATTAAAGCTTGAAAAGCTACCTATCTAGCATAATTTTATCCTTCTAAAGCAACGTTTTACCTTTCTCTCTTTTAGGCTATTTTGAACCTGGTTTTGAATCACAGTTTGAATGTCGATGCCATCACATAATAATATTGGAGTACTACTATTTGAGTTATAACTGTAACATAATTTAAAGTTAATGTGGTTTATAAGGTTTACTTTTTTTTGCATGGATTGATTGATCGGTCCGGCAACTTCATTTATAGTATTGAACAATTATCGTAATAATTAAAGAGAATTTAATGTTCGGACATAATTCATTTTTTTATGTAAGGCGATAGAGTTAGGTCCTCCCAATTTATCTTTATTTTTGTATAAATTACAACTTGTTAAATTCAAACAAAATTTGAATCGAAAAAGTTACTCCCTTGCTAAGATGTAGTAATACGATTAGTATTTTTCTACTGGAATAATATGCTACATGGATAGTATAATTAGTATTAGGTGGTTCAATTTCAATAGCACGTTTATTTTTAATTTTTTTAATACTCGAAAGGACGTTATTGCGTTAATATATCATACTGTTATTGTTTATTTGGTCTCAATTTTGTAAACAATAATTAAAAATATAATCTTCTCATTAATCTTGATTAATTTAAAATTGTTAAATGGTGCAACGACCACTGGCTGGTAGAGTTCGGTTTGAGGGTAATCATCAACTGCTTAACCTTTTAATCCCCTTTTCTACGAAAAGTCAAACATGTCTTTATAAATTAATCATTCAGTTTACATTTTTCAATATATATTTTAAATTATTAATTTTAAAATAAACTAACATTTTATTGGATGACTTGACTTGTCGAATGTTAATCGTATTGCTGATTGAAATTAAAGAGAAAATTTCCAACATAATAATATACTGTGTTCATCAACGAATTATACGTTAATTTTAATTAAGAACAGTGAATTTTGTAAGAGAAAATGACAATATACTTCAGTTTCAATTGCAAAAAAATTTTATACAATTAATTATTAACTTTTAAACACGTTGTTCTAATTTGTAAATACAATATACAAATATGGATAGTTAATTTATTAGCAATTTCGCCTTACCAAAAATTATTAAAAAAAGATTAATTACCACCGAAAGTGGGCCCCGGAATTCATGTGGTTTGAATATGCCTCCGTTGATACCGGCATACGATGCCGTTTCACTCCCCAACTCCATCTCTCACGTGGCCACGTGCTCATCTCCCAGGCTTTTTCAAATTAAAGAAAGGGCATAATAGTCCTTTCACTCTTTCTCCTCTCCGGGAAGGTCCGAACCAATTATAACGTTCACGCTCATCTTCACCGCGCTTCAGTTCACTGTGTGTGTGAGTGTGTGTGTATATATACATACATATATATATATATAGAGAGAGAGAGAGAGAAAGAGGGAGGGAGAAGGAGAGACTGATGCTATACGAAGCGTAGGAGCACTTCAGCTTGCGATATTTCCAGTTAGTTTGTTGGAATAAGGCTAGCGCGTGGGGTGGGGTGGGGTGGGGTGGGGAAGGGTTAAGAGTTTCGACGAATTTTGCTGTTGCATTAAGTAATCGGTAATTTTCTTCGTCTTTTCGTATTTGTCTTCTTTTTTCTGCGTTGATTAGTATAGTATCCACTTTATTCGACGCGTAAAGTGACAATTCAAGTGTCGTTGCACTTCTTCAAGTTCACGCTTCAATCACTCATTTCTAAGAATTTTATTGAGCTTTCTTCAGCTCGATTTTTGGGGATAGGAGTGATTTTAGCTGGATCCGTACATTTGTTTCTAAAATGTGATTGAATTTAATGCTTGCAGTTGCAGTGGTTTGTGAGTAAATTCGGCACGTTATTTTTGTTAAAAACTTTTTCATCTACAGTTACTTTGGAGTTATGATTCATGATATCGTGATCAAATCTATAGATGCAGTTTTTTTTCATGTATTATCTAGGTGGATTCTACCCTTATATGGAGCTGTTCGGGTTTTTGATGAGATTTTTTAATCCAATTATTTGTTGTTGGAATTGCAGAAGAAGGAGCTTCCACACAATTGCAAAGGTCTAGTTTAAATCGGGTAAATAGGAAGTACTATCGTGTTCTTCAGGTGAATCATCTATCGATCTCTCTGTAAACGCATGAAATTGTGTTAGTAGTATTTTTTTTATGTATGTATATACATATGTGTGGGTGGTGGGGGTAGGGGTCCACTATTCATGTTTTCACCGGTCTTTTGTTTCAAAGTTATTCTGACAAGCACATCTAGTATAATCATTTCTTGGAGTTGAAGCATAGTTGATGTCCCCATTAAGCAACGCTATCTAATCTTAAGTTCTTTTCTGGCTTTGAAAAAAATGGAATTTTAGATTTCTGTTGGAAGAAAAGGTTGGAAGACAAACATTAAGCAAGGTGGTTAATTACAACTAACGCATGAATGATTTGATTTTGGTTTAATCAATATTATATTAGTTGCTGAAACCTTTCTAAATTTGCTTTCCTTCTTGTAGACAAACAATGTTGGACTACTCATCTGGTATTTTATTTCTATAGGGAGTGCGACTGACAGTGCTGTCTGATTACAGTATATTGCCATGTTTGGTTGTAAGGATGGTGCAAGAAGCAAGATCGTGCTGATTTCTTCCCCATTTGGATTTCTGGTGGAGTTATCACCATGCGTATTTAGTCCTTAATACAACAAAGGGTGGATTTGAGGAGATTAGTGTAGTAAATGGGAGCTATGGGAGGCGACGACTTGATTGATTGGGAGAAGATGCAAGAGCTGGGAAATGGAACAGAAGAGAAGATTTTGGTTTTGGTGAGATTAAGGCCATTGAATGAGAAGGAGATTGCTCAGAATGACGTTGCTGATTGGGAATGCATCAACTCGACCACCATTTTGTACCGGAACAGCCTCCAGGAGAGGTCAGGACTCCCGACAGCTTATTCATTTGGTAAGTCTTACATGCTAGTTTTCTAGTTGAGGAGGAGAGTTTTGGCCAGTGAGTATAATGTTGACCCATAATTTTTCCCTGCTAATCTTAAGGCATATACATGACACTCGCTTCCCCTGTTTTATTAAAGCTGTTCATGTTTGTGTGTGCAGACAGAGTATTTAGGGGTGACTGCAAAACAAGAGAAGTTTATGATGAAGAGATAAAGGATATTGCACTCTCTGTTGTTGGTGGCATCAACTGTAAGAATTTGCTTGAAACTTAATTGAATGATACTTCCCAGTTTTTGATCTACTTATTAAGCGACAAGTGGCATCTCAACTAATTCATAAAATATTAAAATGTACTGGCATTTCTCTACTGCAATGGTATGGAACTCTTGGATTCCTTAGTTAGATTGCGGTTAGGGGTGGCAAAATGGGTGACGGGTAACGGGTAATTCCCATTTCGACCCGATACCCGCCGGGTATTGGGTACCCGCTACCTGGCGATAACGGGAAACAGGGCGGGATAGGGTAGTATGTTTTAGAGTTTTGCGGGTAGCGGGTAGGAAACTGGGCGGGATCGGGTAGTATGTTTTAGAGTTTTGTGGGTAGCGGGAATACCCGCAACCCGCACGGGTATACCCGTTAGTCCCGATAATACCAATATTATTAGTATTAGCTATATACAATCTTTTAATACTTTATGGAATCTAAGTGTTTTAAGAGATCTTTTGAAACATTTTTATATTCCAACGAATATTTAGTTGAAAACTCACCGGAACTAGCTATAGAGTTTCCTCTCACTTTTATTCCTAATCTATTCAAACTTACCATCAAAATTAATACAGTAAATTAATTAGGAAACATTGTCGGCTATTAGGGTTTTCAAATTTTCTATTTTAGTTAATTAGTAGTAACAAATATTTTATGTCCCATAAATTTATTTTCTTATAAATTAATTTTTGGGTCGGGTACGGGATACTCGACACGGGTATCGGGTAATCCCGATATGTTGCGGGGCGGGTATTGGGACAACAAATTTGGCTGAAATCGGGTACGGGTACCCGCGGATAACCCGTTTCACCACCCCTAATTGCGGTACAGCCTGCTTCTCACATGCAATTTTTTTGCTGCTCCTGGAGCTAGTCTTTTTGTCAGGTGGAACTAACGCAATTTGCATAATGTATCAGCTACTATTTTTGCATATGGTCAAACAAGCAGTGGAAAGACCTACACTATGAATGGTATTACTGAGTATACAGTTGCTGATATTTATGAATATATGAAAATGGTAATTTGATTCTAACTTAGTCCTCAATATTGTCATGTATTTGTATTCTTTTTCTACACCAAGAAAATCTTTATTCCTTCAACATGTGGAACGTATTTATTTCTTGGAAGTAATCTTTTCTCCTCACTTTTTCTCCCTCAGCATGATGAAAGAGCATTTGCTTTGAAGTTTTCTGCAATGGAGATCTATAATGAAGTTGTTAGAGACCTCCTTAGCTCAGATAATAATCAACTGCGGCTACTTGATGATCCAGAAGTGAGTTTTGAGTTTAATAGTTTCCTCTGATTAGTGCTTCGGTGTAGCTTTGTTTATTTCTCCTATTTGTGTAGAAAGGAATGATTATAGAGAAACTCACAGAAGAAACTTTGAGGGACTGGAATCACCTCAAGGAGTTGTTGTCCATTTGTGAAGGTTGGGATATTTTCCTTTTGAATATGAGGTCTCTAATTCCACCATTGGGTAACTAAAAATTCAACATTATAAGTCACAACCATGTTTCTTACGCATCTCTTTCAACTTCATAGCTCAAAGACAAATTGGGGAGACCTCATTGAATGAGAAAAGCTCAAGGTCCCATCAAATCCTTAGATTGGTTAGCTCCCTTCTCATTCATTCTTCATTATTTGGTATAACATCTCATATGAATTTCTTAGTTTTTTTTACTTTAACCAATTAAAGTCTAATGGATGCCTCTTTTTAATTTGACCACTCCAGACGATTGAAAGTTCTGCTCGTGAATTTATTGGGAAGAGCAACTCAACCACCCTTGCTGCTAGTGTGGTGGAGCTGAATTGAATTTTTTGGCTGAATTTCCTGTCAATATGTGCTTCTCAATCCATCCAATGGGGTGTATATACAGAAAAAACTGACAAGTCGTTTCATATTTCCCTGCAGAATTTTGTTGATCTAGCAGGAAGCGAGCGGGCATCTCAAGCACAATCAGTAGGGCAAAGACTCAAAGAGGGCTGCCATATAAACCGTAGTTTATTAACTCTGGGGACAGTCATTCGCAAACTCAGGTTGATTGATCCTAAAACCTTTCATTTTCCCTTGTTATATGCTAGCTACCCTGTAGTTGATAGTTGAAAGTACTAAGTCTCAACCATATTTCATGACATTGAGAGGCCTTATGTTTTGCCTTGAGACACTTCATATGATATCTATAATTGTCGATGTTTCTCTCTTCAGTTATTTTACAACCTAAATTTGTTGCAGCAAAGGAAGGCATGGGCATGTCAATTACAGAGACTCGAAGCTTACTCGCATACTGCAGCCTGCCTTAGGAGGCAATGCAAGAACCGCAATCATATGCACCTTAAACCCTTCTAGAAGCCATGTTGAGCAATCAAGAAACACACTTCTATTTGCAAGCTGTGCAAAGGAAGTATCTACGAATGCTAAGGTCAATGTTGTGATGTCTGACAAGGCATTAGTAAAACATCTGCAGAAAGAGGTTGCCAGGTTGGAAAGCGAGTTAAAAGCTCCAGGATCAACATGTGACCATGGACCATTGTTGAGAAAGAAAGACATGCACATTGAAAAGGTTCTGATTATCTTTTTTACGAACTACAGTACTTTATGCACAATTTAATTATTCGTGCAGTTTGTATACTCACCGTTCAGATTTTCGTAAATTGTATCCAGAACTTGGTTAATCCATTTATTTGGGCTGGTCAGTCTGTTGAAAATTTTAGTACCCATGTACCTAATAGGTTAGCTTCTTTTCTCAAATTGGCCTATTGGGTAACCTATAAATTGTTTTGACTGAACTAATTTTATAATGTAACAAATTTACATAAATTTTTACTCGTAATGCATACAACATCCCTAACGTTGCTAGTTCTATGTTATGCTGCTTTAATTGACAAATAACTGCATGCTTGATGTTCTGCCTTGATATCTGCAGTTGGAGAAAGAGATAAGGGAGCTGAAGAAGCAACGAGATCTTGCTCATTCTCGGATTGATGATCTACTAAGAGCCATTGAAAGTGAAAAAAGTTCTTCAAAAGCCAACAGTATTCAGTCTGTTAATGGAGTGGTTAAGCGCAATGGATCTTTGGATATTCTGCGCTCACAAAGCAGCCAGGTTTCTTATTCATCTGATGATGCATCTGATCCAAGCCAAATAACGGAAGAACCTATGTTGGCAACCGCAGAAGATTTTGATGAAGTCTCTACAGACATTCGCTGTATAGAGGTAGATGAATCTGCCAAAGATGGAACCTGCACTTCTTCTCGCCATTCAACAAGTGAGAGTGAAGAAAGCACGCCATTATCATCTGAACCACAGTTGTCGCCAGTTTCATCAGCACCACTTAGTGGCACGGATAACATTTACTCTCATGTTGCATTGGAGCAAAACATTCAAGGTTCATTGTTTAACCCTCACTCTGATGAAACATCTCCGAGCGCCTCAACTAGTACGACTGCTTCAGGAGGCTTACTACTGACAAGAAGCCGAAGTTGCCGAGCTAATATGATTACTGCACCACTTGACATGGGGAGTGATGAACAAAATGATAGCACACCTCCAACTATGTTGGAAAAGGACTTCACTGGAAGACCGGAAGGTGCCTTTCAGAGGAAGCAATGGAAACTTCCTCCTGTAATTTACGGCACTAATAGTGCCAGACTGACAGGAAACGTTTCTCAATCTACGGACTATAGTTCCTTCATAGATGATACTAAGAATGGAGACGGGGATGAGGATATACCGACTCTTGGCTCTTTTGTCGCAGGACTCAGGGAAATGGCAAAGCTTCAATACGAAAATCAAACTACAGATCAGGTTAGACTCATCCTATCATCATACTTGCTTTCCTTCATCCCTGTTTTAGAGGTGTTTGTTAAGGAGAGTCCTAACGAGAATCTATTTTTCTCCTCTCAGGTCCAACTGAAAGATGCAACAGATGGAAATAATACACGAGATGTTGCTTTGGATCCAATGAATGATTGGGCCATAAAGTTTGAGATGTTGCAGAAGTCGATAATCGAACTTTGGCAAGCTTGCAATGTATCACTGATACACAGGACATACTTCATCCTCCTTATTAAGGAAGATATGACAGATTCCATTTATATGGAGGTCGAGCATCGGAGATTATCCTTTCTCAAGGAAACATTCTCTAGGGGTAATTTTGCTGTTCAAGATGGCCGCACTCTTACACTGGCATCGAGGTATTTTTCTCGACTATCAACACTGTTGTACGAAAAGTAAAAAACCAACCTGAGCTTTCAAAATGCATATTTTGCAAATTTGTTGTTTATGTGTGGTTTCTTGGACCAAACAGCAAGAAAGCTCTTCGCCGCGAGAGGGAGATACTGAGCAGGCGTATGTCTAAAGCATTCACAGAAGATGAAAGAAACAGAATCTACGAGGAATGGGGTATCGACATCAACTCAAAACGAAGAAGGATGCGACTCGTCCAGCTTCTATGGAGAGACACCGAAGACATGAATCACATTAGGAAGAGCGGTGAAGTTGTTGCTAAGCTCATCGGCTTCTCCGTGCATGGGCAAGGCATGAAGGAGATGCTCGGCCTCAGCTTCATGCCGCCTCAGCGGATGATGAGCCGACGTTCCCTTAGGTGGATAAACAGTTGATGAGGATGCCTTGTTGTTACTATGTTTATAGATTAAAACTAAAAAAAATTATAGGTTTCGTGATTTGTGATGACTTTTTGGTTTGAGCTGCTGCTTGTTTTTTTAAAAGTGTGGAGAAGGAAGTGTTCAAAATGATTTGATTTTTGTGTGTAATGTAACTATTATACTGGTGTTCTAGATAGTGTAAAAGATTCTATAACATACTACTCCACTTTCATTTCTTTGAAGAAAATTTGAAAACCGAACTCTGTATTTTTGTACTCCCTATCACTTAGCTAGTCGCAATTCGTATGTTATTTTTGTTTGGATCATTAACTAACTATAGAACCAACGCTCACGTGCGGACACGGTATGTGCGTCAAACCCGACTCGAATCTAGGTTCGACACGACTCGAGGAAGTGACGCGTCAAACCCGACTCGAATCTAGGTTCGACACGACTCGAGGAAGTGAGAGGAGGCTGGTGTAATGGAAGTATGGAACAACTGAGTGAAAAGTGAGTCCCATTTATCAGAAATGGAATGAGACGTTTTATTGTGAACACCCAAAAAGCAAAAACTTTTTATTGTGGATGTGGTATAGTAGAGCGAGTGATGAAATGTTTGTACAAGTATTACTTAGCATAAATAAAAAGACACATGTTTGTACCACTAAGCATAAACAAAAAGAAACGTTTTATTGTGGATACATAAAATAATAAAATAAGTTTCGTAAGACATTTAACCATGGATTTAATATTTGTATAGCAGAACAAGTAGAATGTTTCATAGCATCTAAGCAGTTAGTACCATGAGAATATGCATTCTTTTTTTGGTTCATACCATAAATATGTTATTTTTAATTTTAAAAATTATTTTCTCCTTATATGAGATTCATTCTCCAATAACAATAGTTTAAATATTTTCTCTTTCAATTTCTCTAAATGGGGAGAATTTATAAACGGAGAACTAACGACGTCGTTTGCCGCAACATAAATTTCAAATGAAATAGACACACTGGTGAACAGAGAGAAGGGAGAAATGAGTTTGGCTACGGCGTCGTATGCAGCTCGTCGAGCAGTGCAGAAGGAGAGGGTTCGGATTCTCTATAGAAGAGCACTGAAGGATACTCTTAATTGGGCCGTTCATCGCCACCTCTTCTACAACGATGTACTTTTCTCTCTAGGGTTCATGCGCCTTGATTCCATCCAGTAGTTTTACTACTATACGTTTAAGAGCTCAAATGTATTGGATTATCTTTTTATTTTGATGATTTCTCATTTCTTATTTTCATTTTCATTCCAAGGCTGATGCTCTCAGAGAGAAGTTTGAGGCAAACAGACAAGTGGTTCGTTATTTCTCTGATCTTAATTTTTCATTTTAGTTTTTTGACTTAATTATTCATTGGAAGGTGAACGTTTAGATGATTGTTATTTGAATTCGGTTTGAACTCATTGTTCTGATTAGTTATGGGTAGAAAATAGGCTTGGCGAAAATGAGGGATTTGATCGATAAAAAGATTTTGTAGAATTTGCAATTTAGGTATACGCCTAATTCTATTTAGAGCTGATTTCTAGCTGTAGGTTCACGAATGATTTACGATTCCCTCGTTAAGATAAAATCTGTTTCTTTGGTAAATGATGAGATAGGATTAGTCATTGTGTGATTGGATGAATGGATGATCACTATATGTTTCTAGCTATATGGCCTGAATAAATGTACATCGAATCGAATGTGATCGTGTGATCATGCCTAATAACTATTGCGTTGCCAAAGAAATGTATCCACTCTATTGATGCATTTCTGTTTTTCTATGTAATGCTGTGGCCTTACACACGATCACGCGATTCACGCCTAATATCTCCTGTGTTTCCAGAGAAATGTATCCACTGTATTGATGTGTTTCTGTTTTTCTATATAATACTGTGGCCTTTTCAGGAGGATATTGAACTCATTGATAGAATGATAGCTGATGGTGAAGCAAGCCACAACAAGTGGCGGCACCCCGATCCCTACATCGGTAATATGTTGGTTTAATGTTTAGATCGTATGATTAGCTATAACGCGAATGATTGCATTTCTAGGACTATAATTTATGGTCGAGTGTCTAGCTATTCATGTGTGAATACATTCTCCTATTCTCGAAATGCAAAGGGGTTATGGTGAACATGTCTATTATGAATTTTTACTGTACATAGGGAAGAGTGAGTAGTGCACGGCTTTAATCGCTTGCACAGATGCACGTATGTTTTTAGGTAGAATAATTTGCTTCACAGTGAGGGTGGGAACCAAGTAAAGTTATGCTCTCGTCAACAAGAGAGAGCTAACATATTCTGAATTCATGTTCTTGGATAGGTTTTAACAAAATTTCCATCCTACAGACCTCAAATTTGCTCTAGAATTCTTGTATGACATGAGAAATTGGTATTCTGCATTTCTTGCTTTCTTTTCTTTGTTTCTTTTCTATTTCAAAATTGAATTAGTTGGAGGTGTCATTTGTTATTGAGAAATATATGATTCTGGTCAAATTGATTTAACATGTCAACGCTAGTTTGGACATACTATTTGAGGGCTGACAATCATTCTATGTGAACAGTTCCATGGGCGCCCGGCGGCTCTAAGTTTTGCCGAAACCCAACACCACCTCCTGGGGTAATTTATCAAAGACTTGCTGCTTCTTGTGCTTTCTATAGCTGGTTGTAGATCTGATTTTCCTTTCTGCCCTTTTTATTGCATGTTTCGGCTTAGTACCTTCTATAGCTGGTAATTTATATTTCTGATGAATAAGTCTATATCATTTTGGTTCTATGAAGTCCATTGTCCATCATATTATAGGGGTGGATGTGTTTGACTGTTCAGCTTAGTTGTGTGATTGGTATGAGGAGAGAGAGATAGGTGGTGGGGTGGGATTTATTTCCCTATGTCAAGTTAATTATTTCGTATTTCTTTTCTGGACGACCCAAGTATATGAGTCATTTCCTCTTTTGGCAAAAATCAACCCGTTTAATCTCTTTTTCTTTATTTCCTCTTCACTCATCTATTTTATTCTCTCTTCTTTTAACTCACTGAATACCACTTTCTTAAATTCCGTGCCAAAAGAAACGTCTCGATTAAATTAGAACGGATGGAGTATATATTTCTAGAAGTAGCCTTTGTATATTGAACAAGTGAAACCTTTCATTTGCTTGGTCTGAAGCACTATAGTTTGAAATTGTTTGCTGTCCTCTTCTAAATGTATTTAAAGAACTGTCGTTTTGTGTTTACAACGCCACATTGCTTTATATCATCTTGTTAAGTACTCCTATGGAGTATTATCCGATAGCTCCCACAGCTTACTCTTTCTTGCTGCTGCAGATTGAGATAATACATAACTATGGTCGCGAAGAAAATGAATGAAGTACAATTTATCAACATGGGAATACCTAGAGGTTGGTGACTATATTTCAGCTACTAATCTGCCAAGAAAAATGCCTACGAATTTTCTCTATCGCGGCTGCTACTTTTTTCTCTTTTGTTATAGCAGTAACTGATGAGAATCGTCGGAATGCAGATTGCTAATATGGTACTGCAATGCAGGGAGATTGATTTTGTTTAAGCTGGGTTGATGTATCGAGTGGCTGCTGACTGATAAAGATGAGTTATTACAATGAAACTCTTGATGGAAATATTCATATTCTGTTATCGTTTTTGCTTTCTGTATCCAATAATGCAGCAGACTATTGAAGAAACATTTGTATAATATTTTATTCTACCTATCTAAATAAGACCAAATTCTGTCTTATTTATCACTAATGTTTTATCGAATATCTCAAGTTTTAGTAATTGTACCAATTCTACCTTAACCTTTTCAGCTTATAAATTTTATTTCAATCTTTAATTGTCAGTTTTACGAATCGTTCATATACAATTATTTCTAAAACTAAAAATGAAAGTGAAATATTAATATTCTCATATAGGAGTACTATAATTTATTTTTTGAAGCAAAATAATACACAACTCAACCGTGGTAATAAAATTTTGAAAGATGGGATAAAGATTAATAGTAATACTTAGTAATTAATATAAATATAATTGCTGATAAAAAAAGTAATAAAATGTAAACAAAAAATCTGAAAAATAAAGGTATAGTAGTGACGGAAAGTAGAGAGAATGTGGGTCACAATATGGTTTGTGAACCGATGACGAATGGACCCCTTTCACTCAACCATATCTCATATCACCATTGAATCACACTTCTCCTCTCACTTTCTTCCCTCCCATTTCTCATTAACAATGGAACTCTGCGGAGCCACATCCATCTCTTGGGCGATTTCCGTCACTCCTTCGCACCACTTTCCTCAACGTCTCGCTGTATGCTCTTTATTTCAATCTCAATTTCGCTCTCTCCTTAAACCACTTCACATTTCCGAATTTGATCTCTGCTTTCACAGGTTTGGAGACTTAGGCAAACCAGAGTTCTCTCTGTAACTAGCAGCATTGCCAAGGTAACAATTCCACTTCGTTTCCTCCTCCTCCTTCTCTTCCTTCTCTCACGCAATCGATCAAAATTTTGATCAATGCTGGAAGATGAAGACGTCTGGTTCTCCATATTGTGCATTTCATTGCTTATTTGATGTCGACTCCAGAATTGAGGACATGTGGAATGACAATTTTCTTCAAAATAGATGAAATTATGGTCTCGACTATGCGCTAAGGAAGTGATTGAATTAGTACTATGTGATAATCCATTCGTTTGAGCTAATTTTGCTTGATTAGTTTCCCATTGAAAGAGTGGGATTGGAGAGAATCTTAGTGATGAAGATAAGAATACTCAATCAACACCTCCTAGTGGTATATGAACAAGTTTAGTGAGCTCATTATTGCTATGTACAACTAAGAGATGTATGCTGATTGAGTAAATTTTTGCTTGAAATCAATTATGTTTTTATCAAATGAAATGTGGGATGGGGCTCCATCTACCGAACGGAAATGTAGTCTATAATGGGAAGTCCTATGATAAGGTTCATTAATATGGATATTTTATATTTAAGACATATTTACATGGCCTTTTTTAAGCAGGCAGATGAGATGATTGTTTCAGTAACTGGAGCCACTGGGTTCATAGGTAAAAGATTGGTGCAGAGATTGCTTGCAGGTATTTATAGACTCTAGCGAATTTATATCCATGGTCACCGAGCTAATTTATCGAACTAACATGTTTCAGAAAAGCGTATCTGATCATAAAATCAGTTGGTTAGTGATAGCAACGAGAATAGTAGCTCGGATATTGTTGAAGTAATCATGGAAATACTCTCTCAAACTTTCATTCATAAGATGTACAAAGATGGTTACAATATTCCTTAGCCCATTCTATATGTTCACTTCATTTCCTATCTGTTTCGCTAGGAATAACTGCTGCTAACAGACTTCGCATAACTAATCCATCAATGAGTCGTGCTTCTCCTTCTAGTGTTTCTTTTCTTCTCTAACAGCTAACTTCTATGAATGGAGTTCATCTTGAAATGCTATCAGTTAGTCGAGTTTTTTAGCTGCCACACTGTTTTTAGTTCCTAAAGGGGGACTTGTATAGTAGCTTGCTTGTTATATTTGATTCACAAATTTCTTTCAGCTGTGGAACTCTTCAAAGTGTAAACTAATTGGTTTTTGCTAACCATCTAAGTGGCAGCAAAACTTGTGCATTATTATGTGTAACTGTGTGCACTCATTGATTTTCTTGAATGTAGATGATCATCGTGTGCGGGTCTTGACACGGTCTAGGTCGAAAGCCCTGTCAGTTTTTCCGGGTAAGAAGGTAATGAAGCTATAGTTGCACTACCTTGATTTGTGAGATGGAACACAAAATGTAACAGTTCAATCAACTGCCGTCTCATTCTTATATGTAGCCAGGGACTATCCAGGAATTAAAATAGCAGAGGAACCGGAGTGGAGAAACTGCATTCAAGGTTCTACCGCTGTTGTAAATCTGGCCGGAATGCCAATTAGCACTAGATGGTCACCCGAGGTATGATGTTCTACTACTTGAATGATTATGTTAAGCCTCACATCAACAATATTTTCTGTGCACGCATTAATCTCAAAGCCCATATTGCAGATCAAGAAAGAGATCAAAGATAGCAGGATTAAAGTAACTTCCAAGGTATTCTTCGTACGTCCTTGTTGGAATCTCTTCTTAAGTTTCTAATCATCTCCTAACCGCCTGTTGAAAACCATTATTATTCTAGGTTGTAGATTTGATTAATAGCACACAGGATGACCTTCGCCCCAAGGTTTTGGTCAGTGCAACAGCAGTCGGCTACTATGGTAGGCATATTAAAATGTTTTTAAATGCATCATATAATGACTATACAGTAGTAGATATACAAACCTTTAAGCAATTTCATGATTTGGTGTTCTAATATCATATCTGTTTTACTTAGGAACTAGTGAAACCCGAGTCTTTAACGAGGAAAGTCCATCAGGAAACGATTACTTAGCTGAGGTATAAAACCTTTTTTTGTAGCCTTAACACTATATTGCTTCATTGGAGAATTTAAACTTTTACTTGGTCTATTTCCTCAGGTTTGTAGAGAATGGGAAGCAGCAGCTCTCAGAGTCAATCAAGATGTCAGACTAGCACAAATACGTATAGGCGTGGTTCTTGGAAAAGAGGGCGGTGCTTTGGGTACATATAACCCTAAACCCTCGATCCGTTAGATCTTATATTGCTGTCCCAGAACCATTCACACATTCTTGATACAAAGCAATATCCAACACTGAAACTCCTTGGCTGCTTTTGCAGCTAAAATGATACCACTCTTCATGATGTTTGCTGGTGGACCTTTGGGTTCTGGAAAGCAATGGTAACTTCTCCGAGATTCGATCTGTGATGCAATCTTCTTCCGCGTCAGTTTACATCAGCATCGTTAAAACTTTTCAGGTTCTCCTGGATTCATGTGGACGACCTAGTAAGCTTGATATACGAAGCTCTGTCCAACCCTTCTTACAAAGGTGAAAAATTACTAGGATATTGTGCTTGCAACTTCAGTCCCTAAGTAACACAGCTAGATAAGTGAGATATATGTGACGTGAATGGCAGGAGTGATAAATGGAACATCGCCAAACCCCGTTAGGCTGTCGGAGATGTGCGATCATCTGGGATCGGTCTTGGATCGACCATCATGGCTGCCGGTGCCAGAGGTGGCGCTCAAGGCTGTCCTAGGCGAAGGCGCTTGTGTGGTAAATGAAATTTTTTAGATGGTTTGATGTTGAAACAAAGTGTTGGAGCTAATCCATTTCTGTATTGGTGTTGATAGGTTCTTGAAGGACAAAAGGTTGTTCCAACGAGGGCTAAGGAGCTTGGGTTCTCTTTCAAATACCCATACATTAAACAAGCTCTCAAATCAATCATGTCTTAGGCTTGGACATTTTGATTCTTTTTTGTTTTGTTCTACATTTTTGGTGATATAAAACTTGAGGAGTATTAGTTATAATAATATATACTACTACTATGAATTATGATGAAGCTTCCTTTGCTTAAGAAAACTTCACACTGAGAGTCTGAGATATTTATATAATTCTCAACTGGTCCAAGTAGCTCTCCAAGCCCATATATATAGGTTGGCCCATCTATATAGGACTTCATTTGGAGAATGATAATGGGCTGAAAAATAAAGGCATTAAGTTAATAACTGTATGGCCCAATATACCAACCTAATCTAATAAAAAGATGGGATATTGACACCTAATATCATGGAACTTTAAAAAAGTTGTGTTTTTCCCACGAACTTTGAAATTGACAAATAATATTACGAACTTTACCCTGAGTTTGTTATTTCTCACCAATTAAAAATTAAGGCAAATAATTTTATTTTACGAATTTTTTTTCATAATTTATCGACAACAACTTCGAGAGTTTCAAGTTTTTTAATCTTTGAAGATAGTTTTTCTTGAAGCACGCCCTCCAAAATTGTTCTTCAATCTATTAATATAGCCAGAATTTTTTATTAGTGGGAAATAACAAACTCATGGTAAAGTTCGTAATATTATTTGTCAATTTCAAAGTTCGTGGGAAAAATCCAACTTTTTGAAAGTTCCATGATATTAGGTGCCAATATCCATTTTAAAAATGATAAATATAGGAGTATATTTCAAATTAAGCTATTAAATGAGAAAATAATGATATTTATAATAGTAACAAATATTATTATAACTATGTATACAAGAAAATTAAATGAAAACATTTTTGTAATCACATCAAAATAAAGATAGCAAATTAGCCCATTCATCGCTTTTTGATCGAAACTTAGCACAGCCAAATTTGTTTTTAAAACAAAGTCTTGTAGCCAACTCGAAAATCTAGAGTGAATAATAATTATTTAAATTATTAAATTTTGATTAGTTTCGAACAATTTAATACATTAAATTATGATATTTTGGATACTCAAAAAATTCGGTTTTAGTAAAATAAATATTTTTTATTATAAAATAGATATCATTTTGATTATTATCAAAAGATGTTATTTTATATGTTTAGGGAGATAATTGGCAAAAACAATTATAGTATTTTGTGATTTGATATTATGTTTTCAAATTTTATCTGATTAACCAAAATTTATCAAATTTTATAAATTAAACTGCTATTGTCTCGTACTAAAATGGAGTTGGCTGCATGAAAAATTCCCTCCACAAAACTTGATTTTTCCTCCATATGCCATCTATTCTCATGCAAAAGTATTATGCATTTGCCAAAATATCAACTAATTATCCAAAAAAACATGCCAAATTTATTGTGGTTGTTCTCCCCCTACTTAGCATATTGATTAGAGAAAAAAATGTCTTATTAAGGCACAATATTATGATTCCTAAGTAACATTTCAGTTTAAAACACGATGTGTCGCGCTGAAGAGTACAACAATCAATTTATAACCCTGATTTCCAGTGGCGAAGCTACATGAGGGCCAAAGGAGCCCATGGTCCCCCATCGATTTTGTTAAGATTCGAGCTCCAAAAGAACAACAAGAACAATACTGAGAAGAAGACAAGAAGTAAAAACACACTCTAACAATTACGTGGTTCGGCAATCTCTTGCCTACATCCACGGAGAAGAATTGATGGGATTTATTGATCTAAGTGTGAAGGATGAGATGAGTTCCTCTTTACAATCTGAAACGCTCAAAACTAATCACAAGTAGAGCTAGCTATCAAACTGTAACTAAGAGTTGAGAATGTGTGTGTGTATCGTGTGTTTTCACTGATTCAATAAGCCTTTTATACAAGAGATTACAATCAAGATTCACTAACTAATCTTCAAGAAGCAAATCTGTTATAACCGTTTTTCCAACGGCTAGTTGAGCTCTAACAACCGAGCTCAAAATGAATCAAAAACTTGCAACGGTCACACCTTCACAGATTTCATTGTTAACTATATTAAATATACATATATCCATAAGTCATGTACTAATACTCTTAGTGCAGGTGGTTTACCCCCAAATCTTGTAGATTGAAATTTTAGTTTCACAATGTATTTTTATATTTATTACTCCTTAGTTTTTTCCATAGATGTATCTTATAAATGTTATTAGTAAGTACATTTTTTAAGTTATTTCGCACGTATCATTCATCTATTTCATAGTCTCCATCTAGGTCGCATCGGTTTTTGGCGATAAAAAACAAAAAATATCTCACAATCATGACGAGTAAGTTGAGCTCCCAACATTAAAATTCTGGCTTCGCCACTGCTGATTTCACGTAAATCAACAGTGTTCTCAACATCGTTAACCAAAATAAAAAAAAACCTAATAGATCCCTAACATCATCGGCGATGCGATAACAAAACATTACGATTCGTATGATACACAACCGCATCGTACTCGTACACATTACAAACACCGGCGGGGTCTTTGAAATAAGTACTCGTGAGAATGTAACCGGTGGCCATCCTAAACGCGGCAGTGCCACCCACGATCGATACCTCCCTGGCCTCATGGGTCAGGGGGTTCCGCCCGAGAATGCTGAGCGTGCTCCCCTCGTACTCGCCCTTGGTGAGTACGAGGTTCAAGACCATCACCACGGTCCCCTGCAGGCGACCGACCTCGGGGGAATCGAGGCCAGGGGCCGAGGTCACGAGGTTGTCGAGCACGAGAAACTTGCCGAACTTGTACGGGAGGACATCGGTTAGGTTGCAACGCGCCACCGCCCACACGGTGGGGCTGTCCCCGCCGATGAAGTCGTGGAGGTAGAAGCGGAGGCGCGTGACCTCCCTCCTTTCGTCGGTATGCATTGATTCCGTCTGCGGCGGCGGAAGCAACAATGATGATAAAAATATCACTAGGATTAGAGTGTTTAAGTTTTGCCATGCCTTCCTTTTTCAGTTATTTTTTCTTTTCTATTGATTTGAAAAGGGTGAAGATCAATTGATTTTTTCATGCCAAAATACAATAATACTATTAGACTTTAAAGCTGATCAAGAACATTACAACTCTTATAATTTGAGATCTAGATCCGTGAGTTTGCTCTTTTTTAATTGTTGAACCTTAGACTCGGAATATATATATATATATATATATATATATATATATAGGGAGATGATCAAAATAAGTATGTGTTTAAATCCAGAAATGCAGACCAAATCTCAGCCCTAGGATTAGATGATCTAATGGTCAATAATTAACCAAAAACACGGAAGGTCATAATTAAGCAATTTTAGGTCATATTATAATATTTGGATTTAATGTCATACTAAGATCGTTTTAGGTCATGCTTTGTTAGCATGACCTACAAATTACCTAATTATGACCTAAAAGTGCCCTAATTATGATATTGTTCTGCGTTTCTGTATTTAAATCCAGTTTTGCATAGATCAAAACCCTATATATATATATATATATATATATATATAGGGTAGTGATCTATGGCAAACACCCCTTAACCAAATAACTAGAGAACAAATAATAGCCACAAGATCAAAAAAATCAAGGGCTAATATTAATTTTTGAATGTAATGAGATTTGAGCTCCCTCAATCATAAATTTACTCCAAAAAAACAAGTCAGGGGTATTATTGTCATTGAACATCGAATTAAATCCAAAATCATGTTAGGTGCGTGAATTGATTTCATTTGTAAACCGCCGCATCTCGTCGTCTTCTCTTCTCCTCTCTGTTTAGCATCGTAAAAGCGTCGATTAAACTGCATTCGCCGTCGCCGTCGCCGATTAAACCGCATTCAAGTCGTCAACATCATCTACTGCTTCGTCAAACAAATGACTACTAATCATAATTTGATATTCGGAGACCACCGGAACCGGCGAGACCACTTCGAGTTTCTGTGTTGTCTTCGGAGATAGTTTTGGAGCTGCTTTCCTTTTTCTGCGCCTGCACGACCTTCGACATCGTCTTGATTTATACAATTGAGTTGTTTCCGAAGTCAGTGAGGAACTCGGCGGCGCTGCTAGTGGCGGAGGGGAGGAAGAACGTGTTTTTGTCTTATGGCGTGTTTGGGGGTGGCGATGTTTGTGATGTGCTTGCCGGAGACGAGGAGGAGGAGCACCGCTAATGGTGATGGAGTGTATTGTATTTGAATCATTTATTGCCGTGTTTTCTGGTTTATTTTTTAATTTTACTATTGTGATGAAATATTAGTATTATAAAGTGACAAGTGAATGTAAACACGTCGTTGCACCGTTTCATCTTGTTGCATATATTTATTTTTGTAAATTTGAATGATAAATTTATTAATAAGAGTGATGTGTTTTGTAAACAAGAGTGAATAAAATCATGCTAAGAGTGATGTGTTTTGTAAACAAGAGTGAAGTAAAATCATGCTAAGAGTGATGTGTTTTGTAAACAAGAGTGAAGTAAAATGAGAATAAGAGTGAAGTAAAATCAGAATAAGAGTGATGTGTTTTGTAAACAAGAGTGAAGTAAAATCATACTAAGAGTGATGTGTTTTGTGTACAAGAGTGAAGTAAAATCCGAATAAGAGTGAAATGCTTTGTGAACAAGAGTGAAGTAAAATCCGAATAAGAGTGAAGTGTTTTGTAAACAAGAGTGAAGTAAAATCCGAATAAGAGTGATGTGTTTTGTGAACAAGAGTGAAGTAAAATCAGAGTAAGAGTGATGTGTTTTGTGAACAAGAGTGAAGTAAAATCAGAGTAAGAGTGATGTGTTTTGTGAACAAGAGTGAAGTAAAATCAGAATAAGAGTGATGTGTTTTGTGAACAAGAGTGAAGTAAAATCAGAATAAGAGTGATGTGTTTTGTGAACAAGAGTGAAGTAAAATCATACTAAGAGTTATGTGTTTTGTAAACAAGAGTGAAGTAAAATCATACAAAGAGTGATGTGTTTTGTAAACAACAGTAAAATCATTCTTATAGTGATGTGTTTTATTTAAAATGGTACTACTATGAATTGGTGGAACTGATTCCCGCATGTATACAACCAATCTAAGTACATTGATTAGAATTTAGAATTGATTGAATTCGTATCAGACTACCAAACAATTACATATTAATGCATAAAAAACACAAACCAAAAAGAGAAACACAAAAAAGAAAAAGGCACCATTCCAAGCTACAAACAAAACCCTCCCCAAAAGTAAACCTCAATTCCAATTCAACAATCAATCCATGGCGAACTCCTCCGCCGGAGCTCCCCCGCTGCTGGAGCTTTCCAATTTCACGGCGCTGTTGCTCCGCCTCATGAGCAAGCGCCGCACTTGGGCCTGCCTCTTCGTCTCCGTCTATTTCAAATTCAAAAGTGAATCCACCACATGTTTCCTTCTTCCTACGCATTACATCCAACGGCATCTGAGCATTAGAACCTTCGATGTTTGCTTTCATGTCACGAGCACACTTTTCAACATCCAATATCATCCAATACAATAACAAATTGCATGTGATAATCCTCCGGTAACTGATTCAATTTTGAGAAATTACAGAGAGATAATTCAAATTGTACTTAATCATCCGCCTGTAATTGTTTGAATTTTAAGAAATTTTAGAGTGCGTGTGTGTGTGTGAGAGAGAGAGTTACGGAGAGATTCCGAGCACAGAGGGAGCATTGAATAGAAACCCCATTTTTGAAATTGGAGTTGGAAATTTGAAGGAGCCGGATGAAGTTGAATTTAGTTTCCAAAAATACCCTTATTAATTACTTTTTGTATAAAACATGTAAAAATAGCTAAGCCATAGGATTAATTTGGAGTATTAAGATGTGTGACTGAGATTTGTTCTCTAGTTATACACTTAAAATTAGTTATATCTTGATCACTCCCCTATATATATATATATATATATATATGAATGGAAATATTTGTGGTAGATGCAGTATTTACACTTTCTCAATTAAATAATTAAATAAATATTTAGCTCATCAAGAAGAGGTTGGAGAATATAATTCTTTTTTCAGTGATTGGAAAAGTAAAAAAATAAGTTAGTACTAATAATAATTATTTGTAAACCATAAAAATGTGAAATGATGTTTGAACTATTCCATTAGGAAGTCTTAAAAGAAATGGTTATATCTATTGAGCATCACTACCTACAAGAGATAAAATCAATGTCAATTTCTATGGGAAATAGATGGGGTAAGGAACATTGTCCTTTTCAAATCCACCACAATTTATATATCATATCTAATTATTCTGACACCTGCCCCACCAAATACTAGTACTCCTGCATATAATTGTGTTTTGATTAATCATGAATTATAGTGCATGTACTCTATTTTGGAATAAAACCATTAATGGAAATTGCCAACTAAATACTCAAATACTCCTCCATATATATAAAGAGTAATTATAATTGAAAATAACATTAAAAAGATGTAATTTCTTAAATTTGAGATATGAGTCATGGGATAAGTGAGAAGTTTATTGACATTTTAATAAAAAAAATAAAAAAAGAAAAGGAAAAAGTTTACCCAAAACAAGAAAAGTAGGGGGAAAGTGGGCCTAAAATACAATAAAAATTACTTTACCCACACAATTATTTACCTTTTGTGGCATCTTCATCTTATCTTATCATTATTGGTTAGGTATCTATCCATCTATCAAATAATAAGTAATAGTATATGATATGATATGATATCAAAGTTAAAGAAAATGAAGCAAATAGTACAAAACAACAAATGAGGACAAAATGAAGGAACAAAAATGAAAGAAGAAAAAAAGGTGCTTAGCTGGTAAACTATGCATGATTGGTAAATTAAAGATTGTTTGCCAAAAATTATTACAAAAGTGATTTACTGATTAATACAATTAGCACCACATGCTGTAAAAGGGTGATGGATGGGGGATGGGACACACTAACACGAAGAAAGCATAGGTCTTAACTAAGTGGGGATTATTCAATCAAACTAGGCGATTTGATTATTCGTATTATAGTAATTCTCAAACATGATTTGATTTAAGATAATTATGAAAATGATAAACAAAACTATTTAACTCTTTCCTTTATGAGATCGAACCCCATCTCAGTTGGATCAGTGGCTTGCAATTCATAATGAATTCCATCCAATGCCCTCCTCAATCCATCTTTGGATGTTGCGTACAATATTTTTGCCCTTATTCTTGATGCTGTTGGGGCCCTGCAATTTAATATTCAATGTGTCATCATGAGAAAAATAGAAACAATAAAAATGTACACATTCCATTAATATTGTCTTATAATATCATCTTTTTGGTGTAACATCACACTCAAAATGACACATTTTCTTTAATAGATTGTGCTATTAACTCGCCACTCGAATGGATATGTTTGCTTTGAACGGATGAAGCAATAGTTCAACCATCATTTATGTCAGATTCTAAGAAAGATTTTAACAATAAACGAAAAATGCAAGAAATAGAATTTGTGAGATCAAACATAATGAAGAAAGCATAGTGAAGAAAGTGGCGACAGCTCCAAAAGTCGAATTTAAAAGACATTTCAAGCTTCCAACTCAATTATATAATCGATAGTAGGATTAATTCGACCCAACCTGACTCTGCCATCGGTAGGAATATAAAATGGAGATGCTATCTACAATCGGTTGGTGTGTATATATATTTTTATGGTCACCAAATGTAGTATAAATAATAGGAGAAACTTAGGTAGCAAATTATATGCAATTTTAATATTTTTTGATGGACTAAGAGTCATTAACAAGCAAAATGATGTAGTGTATTATGTACATACATAATATAGAAAAACATATTTAAAATTATAGTTTCTCTACAAAGATAGTATTAATCTGATATTTCAATTAAAACGATGCATAAATTTCATTATAGAATTTATAGAAAAACATGATCAATGGTAGGAGACGGTAGGAGGGGTAAAATCGTAAATCAACTGCCAAGATAATGCCCACACAACTTGCCGACTGCTCCACCGCAGCACGACAAAAGAATTCCAGTAATTTAATTCCTCATTAAATGAAAACTCAGCTATATATGGATCGCAATTACCAGGCGATGAAGAAGATCTTGCTCTTGCGGCAGTTGTCGACGGAGACGAAGTCGAAATCGAAGACGGCGTAGCGGCAGTCGTCGTTCGGCAAGGCGGCCGCCATCTCGTCGTAGCCCTCCCCGGCGGCGCCGACCTTGTCCACCGTCAGTCGCTTCGAGCCTTCGTCGATCTTAAACACGATGTACCTCGACACCTTCTTCCACTTCATCTCCATGAACGAGTTTTTGCACTCATCCGTCACTCGCATCCCCATCGTCGCCTGCAAAACCACATCATCGCACCATTTTCTAATTAATCAATCAATTGATCCACAATCTAGAGAGAGAGAGAGAGAGAGAGTTGCGTACCATCTTGAAAGCCATCGCCATTGTAGTTGGTGAAATTTGGGGGTTCCACTTAGCTTTTCTGTGAGATAAGATCGGAGAGGAGAAGATGAGAATGGTTGAATTTTTGAGGGAAATGAGTTTATATATAAATCGGGATTAAGGAATGGTCCCTCAACTTTATCATATTTACATACAAGGACCTCATTTTAATGAATTACATACAAGCATAAATGCATAATTCATCCCCGATTCGCTACGGTATTTAATGAATTGTTTGATTGCATTTTGCTAATAAAGACTTTTCTTAATTAATTTGGATTTTGTAATGTTATGTACACTCTTTGTTTTATTTTACTTGTTTTGATTCCAATCCAACTTAATTGTGGATAAGCTTGAAATCCTAAATTTATTTTTAAAAATATTTCGGATATGTATGGGCATCCATACATATCCTAATTATGTAACTGCTTAGAATGTAAAAGTTCATTACATAATATAAGTGGAAAAAGTTGATTTATCAATCTAGATTGATATTTTTACTATGTTCGATCTCACAAAGAAAAGATGTAATGAACTTTTTCATTCTAATTTCTATATTTGCATTGCTAACTATAGTAGGTAGTATTAATGAAAAAATAGGCACAATGAAGTAAAGATGAGAGTTTTAATAAATTAATTGAACGTATTGTTCTTGAGGAAATACCTCATCTTAAAAAGATAGTGTTAATAATTAGTAAATGTAACGTGAATAGTCTCAATTTAGAGTCAATTAGTAAATGTAATGTGAATAGAGTCTCAATTTAGAGAGAATAAAAGCCGAATTTTTTTATTAATATTTGCAGACATTGGCGATCTTATAATGTGGCAAATCCGCTCTGGCCCTTTGGGTATGTGGCTCACTGTCAATTTCGTCCATCATCCATGGTCAGCGAGGGCCCCACACTGCCCTCTGACCATGAAGACCTTCGTCTCTCCGTCGCACGAGTTTCGTTTCCTGAATCTACCACTATTTGCATGGAGAGGTGCAACTAAACTTCAAATATTTATTGATTGATGCAATCTATAAATATTCAATAGAGTAAGATTTGATGAAAGAATGAGAATGATAATGTACAAAAGCTAAAGTCTAACAATGTCTATAATTTATAAACCAGTGGATGTGCTTAATGAGTTGACACTGCACCCTAATGTTGCCCCACTATCTTTTACTCCCTACTAACCAATATGAGTGATTTTCATTAGAGCCTGCCGTGGGGACGGAAATCAATGGTTTCAATTTCTCGAAAGGTGGAACCGAAACTGGCCCGAAAAAGTTTGAGGATGTTTCGATTTCGAACCGGAAGATGACTCCCCCCACCCCCCACCCCTCACATACTTGATGTGAACAGGGTGTTATAAATAAATGCATACTCCTATATGAAATCATCCAACGTAGTGACAAATCCAGAACATAATTATGAGAAATCCATGGGTTAAATATTTGTAGCTTAAAGTGAGTTAATGAACAAAGCTGAGAAAAGTCTTTTTTAACATTAATAAGAGTAAAATTATGATTTCCTTTTATTCAAAAAAGTTCAATCTGTAAGTTTTTGCTAGTCGATTATAAGGAAAATTAGGTCCTTCTGGCAGTCTGGGACTGGGAGTGGCTGCCGCCGCCAACTCCCGCCCCACCAAATCTGCAGCTGAGATTCTCACACATGATGCGGGTTGAAATTGGAGTGGTAGAGTTGATCCGACAACAATTATACTAGCAATCTTATAAGCAAGAGAGACAAAAAGAAAACATCAAAAAGTGGTTTGAGTAATAGACCACAAAGTAGTGGACTCACATATATGGCTTCAAAATATGAGAATAAATATGTGGTAATCATGCATTTGCATGTTTCTATCCGCTGGGAGCCAACTGGCATTGCCTGTTGCTCCGTCTTTTTAAAGATGATCAATTATAGTTCCTCGTTTACCTTATTACTATAGTGGCTCTTACTGATTAAGTTGTGTTTCATCGTCACATTGCTTCACTTCTTTTTAGGGAAAACTACTCAAATTAGTTGTACTAGACTCCCACTACATTTCTCTCTCGAATTCTAGATATTGATTGATTCAATCTTTACTCCCTTTGTCCCCGTTAGCAGTCCCATTCCCTTTCGACATGGGTTTGAATGAATATGTTAGGTGTGTTATGAATGGAATAAACAACTGAAATGTGAGTAACAGTTTTATACACCCTTTGTCCCATTAGTGTAGGAGCAATTTTTTTTTGCACGAAAATTAAGAAATAAGTACAAAATTTAATAAGTGGAATGAGAATAAAGTAGGAGAGTTGTAAGAGATTTAGTGTATTGTATTTTGCCGAAAAATGAAATGACTAAAAAAGGAAGTGACACAACACTAATGTGAATGAGGGAGTAGTATTTTGTAATGGAATTTGAGTAAAAATGCCAAAATAAGATTATAACAAATACTCCATATCTCAATTGCTGCAAACCCCTGAAACGCATTTAATTCTTCCAAACTATACTATAGCTCAACAAAATATGCTCAATGTTATAACTTAATAAACATGATACAGAATAAAGCATAGTCCCAAAAGAAAGAAATAATTAGTGAAATTAATAAGTTAACCTGAAATATTGCTGCTACTGACTGATTTCATGTTGTCGAAGCCCGATTATCTTCATCCCACTTGCCCTTCGGTATCTCCCCAGAATCTACGATGATAACCTTCTTTCTAGGCTTCCCACTATATGTTCCCGCACCTCCCTCGATGGCATATACAGCATCCATGCCGTCAATGACTTTGCCAAAAACAACATGCTCATTATCCAACCTGCACAATTTTCAAAATACATGGTGAATTTTGATGCTAATATACGTCTACAAGACCTCATAACTAAGAGAGAGAGAGAGGCCATGCTGCAGGTATAATTCTACACGAACTGATTTATAGTCGAGAACTCAGCTCCTTAGCCTGGCCAAAAAAAATAGCAGAAAATTTTGTTTTGAATATAAGAGCATTCGAATTCCAAAAAACTGATTTCTCAACCATAAATTAGTTCAAGTGGTAAGATGAATCAGATCCTCAGCTTGACCTAGTCGATTTCTTTTCTTTTTTTTTTAAAATAAAAAATGGATTAGATGTCCACAACTCCATTCATAGTTGCAAAAACTGGAATACAAGACAAAATATTACCAGTATGTCTTGACCGTTGTAATGAAAAACTGTGAACCATTGGAATCAGGCCCAGAATTCACCATGGACACCACACCTGCAGATATCATGTTAAGATTTTTGTTATCAGTGTGCATATTCTGGTTGGCAAGGTTTATGCAGAACCCCACGACTAACCAAAAGAGAAGGTCAGCTGAAAAGTAACAACACTACAAGATAGCAAACCTGGATGCGAGTGCTTCAGCTTGAAATTCTCATCACGGAAGGTACCACCGTATATAGATTGGTTTCCTTTCCCGTCTCCAGAAACAATGTCTCCACCTTGAATCATGAATCCGGGTATAATACGATGAAATGGAGTTCCATTGTAGTGTAGAACTTTCCCATTGGGGGCTTTACCCATCTCCCCTGGTTCCAGAAAAAAGTAGGACAGTGAATAAGGCAGAACATGACACACAGACCACGTAAAACTTGAATTATGTTTTAAGTATTGAAGATACCTGTACACAAAGCCCTGAAATTCTCTGCAATGAAAAATTGATGCAATTAAGGAGTATTAATGTTACCCAAAAACTATAAGGTAGTTATAGCATAAAAACAAAGTATCAATTGTGTAAAGAAGTTCAAGTAGAAGACAGATGCATTACCCACAGTCTTTGGCACAACTTGACCATATAATCCAATAGTTATCCGCCCTGTAGGTATTCAAGGGAAAAAAGACTAAGTCCAGATGGAAGGCATAAAGGAAATAAAAATATTACTACTACGTGTTTGCGAAACAATAACACATGCAGAGTAAAGTTTCTTCCTTTTCGTCAAAATTTTGCAGGATGCAACGCTAACTCTCATGTATGAACATTTTAATACTCAAAAGGGGGCTGCCGCAGAAAATGGGTCTTAACCAAAATTGTTTTTTACATTTGCACATGCATAAGTCGCATAAGTAGTAGGAGTACTTCTAATAATCCTCTCAAACTATCAGCATATTAGACACATCATGGTACAACCCAACATGGGAAAATGGTACAGCAAATACAAGAGGAGCATGAAAAGGATGGTTTGCACTTTGCACACAAAAATACCAAATCTTACGAGGGACCATACCTACACGTTGCTTGTCGACGTCAACATCCAAAAATACTCTATGAGTGATTTCATATACCTCCTCTGGTCCAGCAACCTCCTGGAGATATAAAGAAGAATCATGAAATTAATATCAATAACTCTTGACCTTCAACTTGATTTCAAAAGTTTAGGTGACAGGTAATGATAGTAAGACGATGAACAAAACTGATACTCTACCAATCCTGTTGACTATTGCGAATGTTGAGATGACTATTTACATGCTCTAGAGCATTCTACCAATTAACGAAACAAGCAAGTTCACACCAGAGAATCAAAATAACAGAAACATATGAAACATGATAGTGCACAGTAGCCAAAGTTTCATACAAAATCCATTTTTTCCGAGGACATCCATCATACAGACCTGAAAATAAAAGTCAATACTGCTTGAACAATGACCGATGATGCAAAGAAACCATGAAATACATTAACAGGATACACGTTCTCGGTGCACATGTATAGTCTGGTTAAGTTACCACACAAGAATTTGTTGATTGTAACATTACCTTGCTACTACAGATGGTTACTGATGCCTCAGATTTCGTGTTTCTCGGTACAAATCTCACATTTCAAAATTTTAACAGGAGCTTTCGGCTGCTGGAGTCTCATTAAATTTTCGAGACGCTTAGTATATAATTGACTAATTGAGTCATGGCTACGAAAAGCAAACAATCAAATTTCCAGTCCTACTGCTTACTTTCATATAGTTCCAACTATTCCTTTTCCTTTCAATCCGCATAATAAATCGTCCAATCTATTGAATCATTTGTGGAGAAATCATCGTGTCCAACAACTATAATCAATTCTTTAGTCGCATTTATTAAATTCAGCTCAAAAAACACACAAAGCAACAAATTCTTCAAAAAAAACATCAATCCACCAATTGCAGATAAAAGCCAACATCATTAAGCAATTAGATCGAAAAGGCAGATAATTTCTGATCTAGCTCGATCATAAAGCAGTAAGTTCTAAACAAAACAACAAGTACAGATACATTCATACCTGTGGCGAAAATGCAAGGAAGAGAAAGATGAGAACCAAAGCCACAGCGAAAAGCAGCAAAATTTTAGGCTGAATCAACACTGAGATATCCCGCCTCATCTCTCAATGCTTCCTCCTTCCATTAATCACTCAAATCATCCGTATTTTCCACTACAAGTACTGCAGATTTCACTAGTTTAACACAAACCGATGAATTTCAGCTATCAGAGTAATAAATACTGATGGAGATGGAATCGACAGATCAATTGATAGAAATAATCTAAAAAAGATTTCTAAGAAATTGAATAGATTGGATCGGTTTTAAATGGGCCGACACCAAATATTCAACCTATATGAGGCCCATATTTGAAAAGTCCGAAATTAATTTAGAGTGGGCCCATTTATATTTCAGTTTAACCGTACATGTCTTTATCTTATCACAAAATTTTTCTCTTTTTCCCAAATCATTTAAATCTTATCATCAGTTCTGATAAGCAGTCGATTTCTACTTGAGCCATCATAGCACTGATTGTGGCAATCAAAATCTTTGAAATATACTGCATAATCTCATTTTTCCATTTCGATGCATTTGTGAGTAAAAGTTTCAGTTTCATTGAGACTATATTTTCAACACACATTTATTAAAAACATGTGTCAAATTCAATTGGGACTCTATGTCGCGGACAAAGGAAGTACTGTCATTTAAGTAATGTCTCTATTTCTTGTAAAGGAATGGTATCATTTTACTTAGTTTTTTTTTTCGGTGTACGTTAGAGCTAATTTTGTTTTAGAATATAGTACTTCTTCCGTCCCACAGTGAATGTCACACTTTCCTTTTTAGTTGGTCCCACAAAAGATGTTACATTTCCTCTTTTGGAAAAAGTTTCCTCTCACATCAATTATAAAATTATATTTTCTCTCATCACTTAACACACAAAACAACATCTCCTAAAATCTTGTGTCATCTTCTTTGGGACGGAAGGAATACTACGAATGTCGAAATCAGTTTCAAAAATATTTGTAGCAGTAATTGTTGAAAATTTTTTATTTCTTCGAATCCACATCGAGTCGGGCTCAACCGATCTCACTGTCGGTTGCAAAATCGATAAAACCTTAGTATAAATTAATCTTTAAGAGAAAAACTGAACCAATAATTATCTTTATTAATGTAATTATTATTCGGGTTCTATTCAAGTTTATAAACACTAACAAATAAATATATAAGTTCAGTTCAAATCTAAAACATTTGATTTCAAGGATATATATACACTCCCCATTATTTCATCCCAAAGTGACTTACATACTCTTGCATTCTCTCAACACTGACTCACACACACTTAGTTCACTCATATTTGTATAATAGGTGATTTGCTCATACTTGTATAATAGGTGATTTGAACCATAGTCTGTTGAGTATTGATTAAAGGGGAAACATTTTATCAATGGATCCAATTTAAAATGTTTTATTTAGTGTTCTTTTATAAAATTCGAGAAAAAATTATTCAGTAGAATTGGATGTTAAGACAAATAAATAAAATCTATTTCATTAAAGAGAGTACCTAAATCATAACTAAATTATCACATCAATCATCATTGCCATATAATATACTCCATCATATATACTAGAAACACACATTAAATTATAAATTGCGTAAAATATAGTAATTGTAACTTCTGTTACAAAAATGATCTTATTTGCATGGTTCATTGTATCATAGTATCACAACTTCAATTGCGTGCAAATTATGTATTATCACGCTTGCATGTCTCCACGTATGAATTAATTATGTTCTATCTCATAAGCCTTCAAATGAAGCAAAATATTACTAGGTGATGAATATCAATTACTTATTCGTGGTGGTTTTGTTAAATTGTGCACATTTTATTTTTCCTACCGCGTGCTAATAATAGTGCTATGATCCAAATTTGTGTTCATTCAAATACATATCTTGCAGGATATGTTACGACATATTAATAATACTCTAACATTGATCGCAAAGTAACGAACACCGACGTTTGAGTTTAGCGAGCATTTTGATGCTCCCCAAACCCCATTTTTTTAGCAGCCTCTGTATTAAAATTAAGGGTTATTAGTCATTTAAATCATAAAGTTTGATCCTTGAACTTTGAAATTGGAATATTAAATCTCGAAGTTTCAATTTTTCTCATTTGTCTCATCCATGTACAAAATGTCATCTTTTAACGACATTTAAAACGGCGCTTTTCATCAAAATAAGTACTACTACTATATTTTTTTCTTTTATTTTTCTTTATTTTCTTATCTCCTCATTTTATTGAAATATTGTGTTTTTAACATCACCGTAACAAGTTGATTAGTGCATGGATGAGATAATTGAGAAAAATTGAAACTTTATGATTCAATATTCTAATTTCAAAATTCATAAGATAGAGTGATAGACCAGAATTTGACCAAACTTAATCATTTAAATGCCTATTATCCTTAAAATTAAATGTGAACCGCAAAAAAATCAAAAAATCACAAAATGCATAAAAACTATTTAATTCATATGTGCAGGGAGAGATTTAGATGAGATAATGAGAACTAACTTTTGCGTTGTAGACACGAGAACTATATTCAATTATTGGATCACGAAAAATTTATAGTAGATTCTCTTTGTGGATAATCCAATTTTTTCTAGGTTTAAATTTGAATGCAATTAAATTAATTATATGAATGTAATAATTTCACACTTAGGTCTGTTATTCTAATTACAATACGGTTCGATAGTAACAACAAATTTCATTTTATATGTTATATTCTTTCATCTATTTATAACAAAAGATCGTTTTATATACTGCATTAGAGCATCCCCATCCATGCTCTTAGGCAAGAGCATGGAAGTGGGCTCGGACCCACTTTTATTCATTTTTTACTCTCGCCTCTTCCCCAAGAGCAAAACACCCACATCCATGCTCTTCCGCAAGGATATGCTCAAGGGTTCTACCATTCTATTATTCAATTTAAATAAAAACATTTCCACAATATTAGAATGCATTAAAAATATTCGGAATACTATTACAAATTACTAAAAAATTTAAAATTACATAATTCAAATCCTAAAAATTTAAAATTACATAATTAAAGTCCTAAAAATTAAAAATTACATAATTAAATTCATAAAATTAAAAAAACCACTACTCGTCGCCGAATTTCGCCCAAATGTGTTTGATTAGGTCTTCTTGTAGCTCAATGTGGGCTTTGGTGTCGTGCATTGTGTGTCTTGTTTCAATTCTCTCTCGCATCGTTGGCCAAATGATGAATGTGTGTATTTATAGATGATTTTGGGATTAATTTTTTTTTTTAAATAAAAAAAAATTTTAAAAACGGTAATAAACGACTATATTTTTGAGGAATCCGAAAATATTTTTTTTGTATTATTTTCGATTTTTTTTAAAAAAGAAAGAAATTACAACGACATTGCCGTTGACAAATCACGCACTGCCACGTCGCCATGCTCAGCGGCACAGACGTGCACTTATTATCGAGCAGGGCCGTGCCGTTGGCGCGAGCACATCGGCGGACGGGGCTGTGTCGCGCCGCTGGCACAGACACCGTCCGCCCCGGAGAGTAGCGATGGGGATGGTCTTATTGTTATCTTATTATCTACACCACACCCATAATATGTACTTATTTACGACAGTATTCATAAATTATATTACTCGATCAACGGCTAAAGGAAATTTATTTAATGTTTTTGTATTTTTCTCCTAAAGTGGTCCGCCTCCGCCATTATTATTTGCAAGTTGCATTTTGACAATAAATAAGAATGAGGGCGAACGAAGAAAATTCAGTACTACCATTTTATTGTGTTATATTTCAAAGTTTGTAGAATTTTTGTTGCACTTTACGACCTTAAATTCTTTCGTTTGTTTGGTTCAGATTTCATACGACTCAAAAGTAATACTCCGTATCAAACAGTATGAGTGATGATACAATAAATACATATATCGAAGAAGACAAAAAAATATCTGTACTTAATAAAAATTGATATATTGATTCAAAATATCTGTGGTATTTTTTTCCTTGTTGAATAAAAACATCAATACTAAACAAAAGCAAATCATTTTCTCGGCGAATGTTATTTATTTATTCGTTTCCACTTCAAAATGTCTACACAATTTTTGGGAAATATAAAGCTATATAACATCTGTTGTTTGAAATGATTGATTGTGATACAAAGATACACTAATCGGGTGTAATACAACCCAATGAAGAATGGAGAAATTAAACGGAAATAAACTGAATTGAAATTACAAAGAAGAATTCAAAACAATAAACCGTAAAGATGTAAGCCGAGTCGAGGAGTCCTCTTTCTGCAAGACGAGATACGCCCCGATAGTGCTCACGGTTTGGCGTGTTGTCCCCAAAGATAAAACGGTTTCGTCTCTGAAGTAGTAGCACTGCTAGCAGCAGAGCTCCGGCGAACGGGAGTAAGGCGGGGGCAGAGCTTCGACGGGAAGATTATGTAGAGAGAGAAAGAGCGTGTATGCAATAATGCTTGTGTATGTTACATTATGAATGCAATGGATGCATGCTTATTTATAGGCCAAGTCCACCCGCAGGGGCATTGATGGAGTCAACAGCCATTATGTGTGCCATGATGGCTTGACTGTAACCGCCGGGGGTTATTGACTGGTGCACTAGCCATTGGGAGCTGAAGAGACACCACACACTTGGACATGCTACACGACGGGATACACCATGGACCGTCGGGGTCCAGCGGGACCTTTTGTCTCTCGTTATGCGTCGGGTCCAGCGGGAACATGGCGTGGACCAGACCCGTCAGGGATAGCGTGGAGTTTGGGGTGGTCTAAAAAGAATAAGCGGGGCTTGAAACACACTCAACGACCAGCTCCAAAGAACAGTACAAGGCACAAGGCACCCGGCGCGCGGCGCGCGGTGCGCGACTCGCGGCTCGCGGGTGGGCGGCGGCGCAAGGCTCTGTCACCCGTCTTGTTCCACGATAATTATTACACATAATAATTCATCTTATTAAATATTTTATCAAAAAAATTTATCATCCCCGATGTGAGATAATTAAACACTTAGTTAATTAATCTCTTACTTTTTTCCCATAGCTCTTTTTTAGCTTTTTTGTGACCAACTTTAATATATTATTTATCACTCACCGAGAATCGGATTTGAGAAAATGAATATACTACGGTCATCTACTCGGAACGTAGATCGTGACTATTGCATTTAATTTCACAAAATTAAATGTCTGGTAACATTTATTATTAGTCAAAGTCTTTTGATCAAGCACGATTCCAACAGCATCTATGAAAATAATGTATGCTTCGAAATATAAGTTCCATTCTAGAACTAAAACAAAAGTTACAAATATACATCTAGAAATAAATTATTTCACCATTTCCTCCCATAATATAGAGTATTAATTAGAGCCACATTATAAATTAAATAATAAAAATCTCACCATGTTCGAATATCGAAAAAATCAAATACTTATACTGAAAAATTAAAATGCTGTTCAGACTTCAGATTATCGTTTTATTTTATCATAATAATCGATTTTTCTTGTTTTTCCGATGTTTAATTTTCCTTTTCTTTTTCTATCCCTTTTTATCTCTGAATTGACTAAAAGTAGTTTCGGCAACTACTCTTTATTAGTACTATAATTATGAAAAGAACCTTATTATTACAATTGATTGATACAGAATTTTGGTAATATTTTCAAAATCCAATAATATACACGATCCTCCATTTTTATAATTATGGATTCACAAAATAGATGTTTATAATTATGTAAATTTCAATTTTGTATTATCGACGTTTCATTTACAATTTATTGTTATTCATTATTCTCATAAATTGTTTAATTTTTAATCATAAACTAATTTATGTTAGTATTAATTTAATATTGTTGAAATAAATATAAAAATAAAAATTAAATACACTTACAAGAGCATCCTGACCCACCATGTACGGGGATTAGTACAACTCCAATTTGTATTTATAAATAAAAAATAAAAAAAAGTCGAAAACTGAAAAATCCCTTTAAATAAAGGCTTATCTCAAACCAACTTAAATTCAAGCTCTCTTTTTTTTTCTCTTCATTTCCCAAAAAAATATTTCACGCATTTCACCATGGGTGTAAAGCTCTCGCCGGCGTCCCCAGCCGGAAAATGGCTCGGCCTCGTCACCGCCGTGTGGGTGCAAGCCATTTCCGGCAACAATTACACCTTCTCCAACTACTCTGACGCCCTCAAAACACTCATGGGACTCACTCAGCTCCAGCTCAACAGCCTCTCCGTCGCCAAAGACGCCGGCAAAGCCTTCGGCATCTTCGCCGGCCTCGCCTCCGACCGCCTCCCCACCGCCGTCATCCTCCTCATCGGCTCCGTCGAAGGCTTCGTCGGCTATGGCGTTCAATGGCTCGTCGTCAGCGGCCGAATCCAGCCTCTACCCTATTGGGCGGTAATTCCTCACTCATTACACGTATTAAACCCTAGTTTCGACGATTCGACTGAAATCCCCAATTTTTGACCGCGAATTGATTCTGCTGTAGATGTGTATCTTCCTCTGTATGGGCGGAAACAGCACGACGTGGATGAACACCGCGATTTTGGTGACATGCATTCGCAATTTCCGGAAGAATCGCGGCACTGTTTCGGGGATCTTAAAAGGCTACGTCGGTCTGAGCACCGCCATCTTCACCGACGTCTGCTCCGCGCTCTTCGCCGACGATCCGGCGAAGTTTCTGATTATGCTCACCGTCGTTCCCCTCGTCGTCTGCCTCTCCGCCATGCTCTTCCTCCGCGAGATCCCGCCGTCGAAGACGGCAACCGAGGAAGGGGAGGAGACGAAATTCTTCGGCGTAATCAACGTAATCGCCGTCGTAATCGCGGTCTACCTCCTCGCATTCGACGTCTCCGGCGCTCACGGCCGCCTCTTCTCGCAATTCTTCGCCGCGATTCTCCTGATTCTCCTCGCGTCGCCTCTCCTCATCCCGATTTACCTCATCATGAGGAATTTCGTCTCTTCTCATCGCGAATCCGCCGACGTGGAGCAGAGCGCGACGGAGCCACTGCTCGTGGAGGCGTCGGAGGTGGAGAAGGAGGTGGAAGCGGTTGTTGCGGCGGCGGAGAAGAGGCGGCCGGTGGTGGGGGAAGAACACACGATTAGCGAGGCGATGAAAACCGCGGATTTCTGGATCTTGTTCGGGTCGTTTTTGTGCGGAGTTGGAACGGGTCTCTCGGTTATAAATAATCTCGGGCAAATGGGTCTGGCTCTCGGGTATGCGGATGTATCCATATTCGTTTCGCTCACAAGCATATGGGGATTTTTCGGTCGGATCCTATCCGGGTCGGTTTCCGAATACTTCATCAAGTAAGTTTTAATTCTGTTATATTACGTCAGCTTTCCGTACTACTTAGCAAGTTTCATTTTACTCCCTCCGTCCCCGAATAAGAGTCGCTAATTTCCTTTTTGGGCCGTCCCCCATTAAGAGTCACTCTTCATTTTTACCATAAATGGTAGTAGGTCCCACATTCCACTAACTCACTTCACTCACATTTTATTATAAAATCAATATAAAAAAGTGGGTCCCACATTCCACTAACTTTTTCAACCAACTTTTCTTTACATTTCTTAAAACTCGTGCCCGGTCAAACAACGACTCCTATTAGAGGACGGAGGGAGTAATATTTTTCCCTCTTATATTTATTTAAACGCGTGAATATATTAAAATAATATAAATAACCTTGGACTAGATCACTAGATTTAGGAACGTGACATTGATATTTTTGATACGATCTGCTCAATATTGGACCATATATATGCGCAATATCTATTATTCACCAATTATTTTAAATTAAATGAAAAAGGTTGAATCATTTTATAATGAGACATAGTAGTAGTACAATAATATTTGTTTTACCTTCTGTGAAATTGGCGTTGTCGTGGGCTCGTGACTTTTTCCTCCATCTTTTGTCTTTTCAACGCGTGAAGGAATAAATTTTATGCTTCATAAAGTTTATTTTTTTTCTTTTTTGGGGGGCTCTTGCTTATTTATTAATTCTTTTATGGGCAAAAAAAGTAGAGAGACTGAGTTCTACTAGTAAATAAATATGTACATTAAATATGTTAGTGGCGGATGCATACCATAATTTTGTTGTACGTGCCGTATTCATTGGGTAGGAATGGTTTAGTGAAAGAACATGGAAAGGGAAAGGGTTCTTTTACTTTAACGAGGAAAAATTGGGAGAAAGTTTAAAAAATATCTCAAAACTATGTTGTTTGACGTCTTCTTCTAAAGAAAGTAAGTTGCTAAGATGTAAATGATACCTCCGTCGAGAAAAAGTGTGTGAAATTTTATTAGTGAAAATGCAATCTATCACATTAAATAGAAACATATCATAATTATATTGTAGAAACTAATTTTGATGGACAGATCAAAATAGAACAACAATACTATTTTCGTTGAGCGGTGTAGACACATATATTGGGTATTTATGTCCTTTTAAAAATGCAAGTAATACCAAAGTCTTTTTTAATGAAGATCCACCATGATCTCTCTTTTCTTTTCAAAAAAGCCCCCTCTCCCCTTGATTTTTATATGTAATGTGGTCCAATATATTAAAGGGGGCGAAAGCTCTCTTACTATTCTATCTCTTTCCCATATTAGACTCATCAAGTCATCGAATAGTCACAAGTGGGACACTTATTTATATCGCCGTCTTGAATGATGGTAAATACTCCCCTCGGCTGGGATATAATGTCCCGTTTTGACTAGGTGCGGGTTCTAACAATATTTGAATTAAAGTCAGTGGAATGTATGTTTTATAGTATTAGTTTTATAATGAAACACGACAGTGTTGATTTGGCGGATGGCAAAATGAGAGCGATGCGACATTTTGTCGCGAACGGATGGAGAGCAATTAAATTTGTTCATACATTATAGTGTAATGAATCAGAACTGATGAAAATATTACAACTGTAGGAGGGCTGGAACACCCAGGCCAGTTTGGAATGCGGCTTCACAGATTCTAATGGCAGTTGGCTACGTTGTGCTGGCCATGGCCATGCCGGGGTCGCTTTACGTGGGCTCCGTCGTGGTCGGGATCTGCTACGGCGTGCGCCTCGCTGTCACGGTCCCCACCGCGTCGGAGCTCTTCGGCCTCAAGTACTTCGGCCTCATCTACAACATCCTCATCCTCAACCTCCCGCTGGGCTCGTTCCTCTTCTCCGGCCTGCTCGCGGGTCTCCTCTACGACGCCCAGGCGACGAGCACGGCCGGGGGCGGCAACACGTGCATAGGCGCCCATTGCTACCGGCTCGTGTTTGTGGTTATGGCGGCCGTGTGTGTCGTGGGGTTCGGCCTTGATGTGCTGCTGTCTATGAGAACTAAATCAGTGTATACCAAGATTTATGCTAGCAGGAAATGTAAGAAAGATTCATCTGTTATTGTTCAATAACTCTATAGAGATTGAGAGAGATGGCTAATTGGGAAGTTTAGTCTCTATTGTAAATTTGTGTGTTAGTTTTTGGTATTAGTATATACTAAAATGTGATATATTACTAAAAATTTTGGTATTGGTATATACACATTACATGTTACGGCAAGTAAAAAAGAAAAAATAATAGTATTCCGGAGTACTACAGTAGCAACATAATCTATTACACATAATGATGTCTAACAATATTCTGAGTTGTGTTTGATATTACTATGATCTTAAAATTGTTTATAGCTCAACTCAATTCAGATAGCAATCATATCATTTTCAAAATTCTTATTTTTAGGAAACAGGTGAAGTAGTAAATTGTAACACTCTCATTGCATGTGCGCTCCTCCCTAGAAAGTCAGCTACAAAGGAGGTGAAGATTCTAATTTTTTTTCGATACAACTCATGTTTAATTTTATTTATTTATTTTATTTTGGTAATTAGTTAGTGAGGATTCGGTTAGTCGATTATCCGATTATCGCTTAACTGATAATCGAATCGTATAAAGTCGGTTGGGATAGTAAACCAGTAGCGCAACTGGTAAGTTTTATTTTGATTATTTTTTTCTACTCAACTTACACAACCGGTTATTTACCAATCGATTATTTAATTAATGACTATTTAATTAGTTTAATTTCAGTTACCAATTAAAGTTGGCATTAATATTGGTTAACTAGTTGGTTCTACTAGATTGTAGCTGAACTGGCCGAATAACCAAACCTACTAAAAGTGCGAGATTTTCATAATCAGGCGATAGAACAAAATCAAACATTCACCCCATAAACACAGGGCGAAATAGGTGCCAATCTGAACCTATTTACATCCAAATCAAATAAGGTTAGTTGGGGTATGAACTTTATAGTGCAACTAGCTAGTTTCATTTCAGTTAACTAGCTTTAGCGACTAATGATGATCGATTAATTATCTGATTAATTGACTCTTTAATAAATTTAGTTTCTCAAGTGCTACTAGTACCAGTTAACCGATTAGTTAATGAGAAGTATGTTTGTCTGGTATTGTAATGATGCATCTGCAAGGAGAATTCAAGTCAAGGTGGAGATTTGTTAATATACTTTGAATCTGTATTGTTTGTCGCTAGCCAAATCCCGATCAATTCATTTTTTCAACGAAGAGTTTTTTATGTATTCGTTTCCACTTCAAAATATCTAGACAATTTTTAGGAAATATAAAGGGCTCGTTCGGTTACACACAATTGGTTTTGTGTGAAATGAAACCGGATAGAAATAAATGTGGTGTGGTAGGACCCACCTATTCATATACAAATGCCGTTGTTTGGTGTTTCTGGATTGGGTTACCCTTGACACGACAAAGGCATACACGATGACAAATTTGCCCTCACTCTTTTCAAAATTCCACCCGCCACCTCTCATCCTCGATAATTGAATTCTGCACCGCCACCATCGTCACTCTCCCACTCCCTCAAAGCATCCGCAACGCGTTTCGCGGGGGTCTCGGTCTCGTCTCGGAGAGACGAGACGGCCGCGAGACAGCGTTGCAGCCTTCCGTCCCGGTCCCGTCTCGCTGAGCGTCTAGTCCCGGAGGGACGGCTCACGCGACAGCTCGCCACGCGCCAGCGCCACGTGGCGTGACGCCCAGTAGCCGGCCCGCGAGTGAGCATCGTCACGCTGACGCAATAAATCATTTTTTAAAAAAAATTAATTTTAATAAAAAAAATAAAAAAACGGTAATATTACCGTTGAACTGTAAATTTTATTTATTTATTTTTCTTTTTTACTCTATAAATGCTCCTCTTTCATCCTCATTATACACACAAACACACATCTATTATTCTCAAATCATCTTCATTTCCTCTCTCATTTTCATCTCACCTCTCCAATTTTCATCACAAAATGTCCGGCGACGGAAACTCTTGCGGCTCCGGCGGCTTTGACATAAACGCGTTTGGCGACTGGGGGGCATGTACAATGTCTTGGGTGGTTCCGGTTCCGGTTCGTCGACGCCGGGCACCCAAGGCTCGTCGACGCCGGTGGCGTACCAACCACCCCATTTTGATGTGGATGCATACGCTCGTCCCTCCGCCCCGAGGTATTTGCAGGGATTATCCCAAATTAGGAAGGATTATCCGGATGAACCCAATCCGGAAGGAGGAGGAGGCGGTGGAAGCTCCAGGGGTCGCGCATTCGACGCCGTGGAGGTAGAGGAGTAGACGGCCGAGGAGGAGGAGGATATAGGCCGTCATCCATACAGTCGGGCGGACACGATGACTCTGTTCAACGCTTGGGTCAGCGTCTCGTACGATCCCATCGTCGGGAATCAACAAACCCGCAAGTGTTTTTGGGAAAAGGTCACCGCCGCCTACAACGAGAACAAGCCGGTTCGGTCCCGCCGCCGCACCGTGAAGATGCTCTGCAGTCATTTTGACCGCGTCGACAGAGATGTCAAAAAATTTTGCGGCATCTACAAGAATGAAGCAGCTCAATACCAAAGCGGAGCCAGTTAAACCGACATTATGAGAGCGGCTTTGTGAGTCTTCTTTGGCGACAACGGCAAAGAATTCAAACAGGTCGATGTTTGGGAGGTCGCCAAAGACGTTGAAAGGTGGGCCGGCGGTGTCCAGTCCAGCCAGGGCTTGAGCTCGAAACGCATGAAGCACACGGCGGGTGACCAATGCTCGTCTAGTGATGGCGGGTTAGGCAGCGCCTCACATGAGGTTGAGGGCACGACCACCGATGCAGTGGGCTCCTCCCGTGGGCGCCGTCTGCCGCAAGGGACCAAGGCGGCGAAGGCGGCTAGAGGGAGGAGGGGCCAAGGCGAATCAAGCCAGGCGGGCTCGGGCTCGGTCTCGGGCTCGAACACCCTATTGTCCATGTACTTGACCGACACGATGGCGGACACTTCCCGCATGACGCCTCCACAATATCAAGCTCATGTTGCCGGAATTGAGTATATGACAAGACAAATTGGTATTCCGCCTCCAGGTAGCTTGAGTGCACCGCCACCGCCTTCGGGGGATGATTTGACGGCGAAGTAGTTTTTATAATTTTTATAAAATTGTATTTTAAGTTATGTCTTTTTTATTTATTTTGCCACGAATTGAGACAACAACGAGACGCGTTGCGGATTGCCTTATGAGGATGGTGTTTTTCGGGCCGACTATAAGGGAAAATTAGGTCCTACTGGCAGTCTAGGCCGTCGCGGAGGATGCCCTCTTATATCTATTGAAATACTATATAATAGGAATATACATTATTTTCACTATTTCACGATACATATTTCAATGAAGATCCACCTTGATCTTCTTTTTCTTTCCAAAAAAGCCCCTCCCCCTTGATTTTATACCTATAAATTTGTGGTCCACTATGTTGAAGGGGCCGATGCTTTCTTATGCTATCTCCTTCTGATATGAAATAGTCACAGCAAGTGGGATAAGACGATAAGTTATTTCAATCACCATCTCAAATCATGGAGTAGTAAATTTTTTGGCCGTAGCCATATATGTTGCGTTGCCGATTTTAAAGATAAAGTTAGTCAAATGAGTTACATATATTAGTTTTATAATAGAAATGATTATTTGGCGGACGACAGAATGAGACATTATATCACGGACTGAGGGAGTACAATTTTGTTTGATCATGATACATTATAGTGTAATGAATAAAAAACTGATGAAAATATGACAACTGTAGGAGGGCTGTCTTTGAGAACTAAATCAGTGTATCCCAAGATTTGTGCTAGCAGGAAATGTAAGAAAGATTCATCTGTTATTGTTCAATAAGCCTAAAGAGATATAGAGAGATGGCTAATTGGGAATTTTAGTCTCAATTGTAAATTTGTGTGTTTCATTTTCAATCAAATGAAACTGGTTTCTTTATGAATATGTGACATCATATAATTAATCGGTGTTTACATTCATATGAATTTTTGGCTTTTCAACAAAAATTTCCATTGTGAAGTGGTCAAATTCTAAAATATATCAAAATTTGATTAAACTAGTAAGCTTTTACCATGATAACAAACATATGGCAAATTTTCTTAAAGAATAGTAGTAGTGTAGTACTACTACTTTTCTGTAAACATACAAAATATCTTCCAAGATCTAACCATGGCCTGGCAAATAAATGATAAGTGATTCTTTTCGTTGCTTTCAATTTCACTCACTATCGCCTTCAATATCAAATATGCTAATGATTTTATATACTACCTCCCTATACTAAAAATAGACATACTTCTGTATGACGCCGGTTTTAAAGTTCAATTGTTAAAGTAAGAAAGAAGAGAAAAAAATAAGAGAGAAATAGTGTTCGTAGATTGTGGGGTCCGATCCACATTAGTAGTAATATTTAAATATTTAAAACTTTTCATATTTAGAAATTGGTCTAATTTTGGTGGAGGACCAAAAATGATAAAACTGGTCTATTTTGTGGACGGAGGTAGTATTTATCATCATATCTCCACGAAATATATAATTTTCCATTATAATTTAAAACATAAAAATAATATCTCCTAAAATCTTGTGATGACATGTATGAGCTGAGGGGAGTACTATAAACCAATATAACGTGGACTAAACGAGAGCGATGATTCCAAATAGTATCCAGATAACAAATCTAGTGGAGTAGTAAATCTTAACTATCTTCTGAAAAATAAAACATTGAATTTTGATTAAATAGGCCCAATATCTGTTCCTGGACCTTGGCGTATATGCAATTCATCATGGGCCAAATTCTTTATTGCTTAGCCAATTAAGTCCACCTAAGTATAGATTATTTATTAACATACTAATATATCCATCTAATTTAGACGATAATTTTTTCAAAAGTTGATGGTGAATTATTGCACGTGTATTTTCTAAATCGACGAGGATATAAAAACATGAATTTCAATTATCTGAATGAGATCATTTATTGGTTGGAATTTCATGTGGAAAAATTAGTAACCACATATTTTTAGATATTTTTATAAATGTACTATATTTAATAAGCCCTGACACGTCCATTCTCTATGATATAATGAAACAAGGTAAAAAGAGCCAAATTGTGAGAGAGTGACAAAAGCAAACGAGGAAAATGGAGTGATGTGAGAAAGTGAAATTATCCACATGTTTGCCTTTTGGTCTAACACAAAATGCATGATTGAAGCAACTTCTCTAGTTTACTCTCATTTTCCTTCTGCATGATTACTTTTAAATTAACATATTTCGAGATTGAATTGACCTAAAAATTATTGAAAGTTAATTTTATTATAAGAGAAATGGAAAGATTTATAAGTCAAATGCAATTTTATTTCTCATGTCATTGTAAGGAAACTAACTACTACTGAATTCTAGTTAACTTTATAATATTCATAATACTCAATCTTATATAATTAATCAAAATGATGACTTATACTACTACTTTAGTTTTGTTTATGTTATCTATTCCAAATATGATTCTATGTTAACCCATTTCCAACAAAGGGAAGATCCCAAAAATGTATTTGTGGTTGCTATTCATAATGAATTTATCCATCATAATCAGTGTAACATGGCAGACAAGTAATTAATTGATTGCCCTTGTCACAAGGAGACATATACATAAGTACATTACATGTTACGTGATGTGATATTTTAGAGTTCTTAATCAAAGCATAAAGATTATCAAGTTTAATTATTTTAACTCTAATAATACTACACTACTGCAAGAATACAGTATCGTAGTAGTATTTCAAGTGTCGATCCACAGGGAGGCGAGATTGCTTACGCTTAATAAGACTACACAAAGCATAAAAATATTTTATTTTGATTTTGAGATGGTTAACTAACTTAAACTACTGAAACGAGATTTTTAATACGAGAAAGACAAGTCACTCCAAGTTGCTCACTAAGCTTGCGTTGTTTTACACCATTTACAACGAAACATACGACGGGATTATAATTATCAACCTAATCGCGTGCACTGAACATGTCTACGACGTATAGTTCACAGTCAGCTGAACACTTATTCCATGAACCAACTTTCAACGACATTTAATTCCTGCGGATGCGCGGGAATAAATGTCGTCTACTATAATCACTTACCTAATCCACTATCAATTTATCCCCTGAACAGTTCTAAATCGAAAGCATACCAACAAACGATCAATCCTAAGCTATGTTAAAGAGACAATAGTTAAGATTTAACAACACTACATCATTAGCCAAAAACGTAGCATTTTAATTATCAAACACAATGTTGGTATCAAACATACGATTCAAGGTGTTAAAACAAATACACAAGCCTAGATTACAACTGGGAGCAACAAAGAGAGCCTAGCCTATACACATGGTAGAATGTAGAAATAAAACCATAGGTGTGATGCTCTCGTCGAGTGGAGTCGGGATTCGGGAATGGATGGTCGGAATAATGGCCGGAATGCCTTCCTTCTCTTCTTCCTCTCCTCCTTTCTCTCTATTTTTCTCTCTATCTGTCGTTACCTTCTCATTTTCTTTTCTTCTTTTTATCCTAAACTGCCGAGCAACTGCCTGGAGTTGTTCGAGACTCCGAACGCCCGACCGGGCGAAATTAGAAGGACCAATCGCCCGACCGGGCGATATGCTTCTGCATGGCTTCGCGGGAGACGCCCGACCGGGCGTTTAGTTGAAATCAGAACGCCCGACCGGGCGAACTTTCTGGACTCCGCATGCACAAAATGGAAACGCCCGATCGGGCGTTTAGCAACATCAAAACGCCCGACCGGGCGAACTCTCTGGAATCTCAGCTATGCATTTCCGACGAACTTCCAGCTTCTAACACCCGAAACTACACTCAAAGCACGACTTGGTGAGTTATAATTAACATGAAATCCGGGGTAAAGAATAGGAAATAAGCTTCGCATCAAATACCCCCAAACTTAAGCTCTTGCTCGCCCCGAGCAAGGTACATTTTTAGCACAAAAACTCAACGCAAGTCTACCCCGCAGAGAAATTTTCATCACAAAGAATCATGTAGGGACGTGAGTGACAAAATCTAAACCCCCAACATTTCCAATCGAGATTTCCCACTCTCAAGAACAATCACTCATCCCCCTAGATTTTCAAGTCAAGATGCACTTCAAAGTAAGTCCGAGCATACGATCAAACAACTCAAACCGTCATCATCGACTCATCAAGCACTACTAATCTCATAGACTCGCAGGTTTCAAACCGAACTTCTTTAACTCTACCAAGCTATTTACACACATCCACAAGCATCAACGATTAGGTCCAAGGTCTTATTTCAAGGTTGTAATGTGGCTAGGGACGAGGTAGGATAAGTATGGGTAGTGAGCTCAAAGGCTACACATTTGAGTGCCAAAATCTTCCCTCCTACAACATCCTTCCAAAGATCGAACAACCAAAATTTTACAACCCAACTCAAACTCCCCCAAACTTGAGATCTATTCTAGACAAGATTACATCGCACAATTATAGAAGCTCTATCTTTATTTCATCAAACTTATTTTTTTCTTTCTTTTTTTTTTCTTTTTTTTTTTGTAAAGACCTCGACTTTTGCGAATTTTGAGGTCGTCTTTTTCTTTTCTTTTTTTTTTTTTCTAAGAACTTCATTCTTTTCACATTATATCAAGTCTAGAAAAGTCTACTCTTTACAGTTCACCACCCCCACACTCACAACTCAAAACACCAAGCTCAACTTGTATTTAGCACTCAAATAGTAGCAAGGTCAATTGATGAGGCTAAAATTAGGCTTATTTGAGTAGCTAAGTGTTTGGCTAAGTGTTTACACAAAGAAAAGAGAATTAAGCTCAAGGTGGCTTCTATGGGATCATGTGATGGACTAGGCATGTGATCATTTGGCCATAGAGTTCATCCTAGTGCCTTATCCTCCCAAATCGTTAACACAAACGAACGCAAGCACTTCACTCGATAAAGCAAATCAATCCAACATAATTTCCACAAGTCATGCGATTTTCATACTCTCCTCAACTCAAGAAATCGGATGTTATCACGACATGCTTTTTCACAAAGATCCATGCACCCATTCTATTCATCCTAGGCTTCAAAGTTCAAGTAAAATTAAGCAAGATTTCCCAACCAGAAAGCCGAAGATAAAGCATGCACCCGTCAACTACATAGATTCAAAACATCTTTATCACGCAAAACACCCAAAAAACATACATCACAAATCATTCATAACCCCCCAAACTTGAATGCATCATTGTCCTCAATGCATGCAAAGAAGACAAATAAAGTAAAGGGAAAGGAAACTCCCCCAAACTTGGCATGACGTCCATAGTGCATTCGGGTGGGAGGGTGGGTGTAAAAATCCTTTGCAGGTGTGCTTCCTCCTAAGCTCCAATCCTAACTCCCAGTTGCTCCTACAAAAAACAAAAACTACAAAAAGAACACTCAATTCAAAATAAATGTTGGAGGAAAGAATTGAGCAAACAAAACCTCCAACATATGAAACCAAAAGATAAAAGAAAGATAAACACTTGGGTTGCCTCCCAATCAGCGCCTTTGTTTATAGTCGTTGGCTCGACCTTCTTCATCTTTGGTCTACACTTTCGGATTCTCTAGTATGACCACCTCTTCTGTCTCCGTGCCACTTTCAACTCCAACATAGGCCTTCAAGCGTTGGCCATTCACCTTCCAAATGCTACCATTCTTCTGATCCCGAACATCCACAGCACCATAGGGGTATACCTTGTGCACCACATAGGGACCCCACCATCTTGACTTGAGCTTGCCCGGAAACAGTCTAAGCCGAGAGTTGTACAAAAGGACCAGTTGTCCCTCATGGAATTGACGAGGCTTAATGGCTGCATCATGTACCCTCTTAGCACGCTCTTTGTAGAGATCAACGCTCTCATATGCATGAAGCCTAAACTCATCCATCTCATTCATATCGCACATCCTCTTCTCGGCTGCAGCATCATAATCCAAATTAAGCTTTTGCAAAGCCCAAAAAGCTTTATGCTCAAGCTCTACCGGCAAATGGCAAGCCTTCCCAAATACCAATTTGTATGGTGAAGTTCCAATCGGGGTCTTATACGCCGTTCGATAGGCCCACAAAGCATCATCTAGCTTTTGAGCCCAATCCTTCCGAGACGGCCTTACAACTTTCTCAAGCACCCGCTTTATCTCACGATTGGAGACTTCAACTTGACCACTTGTTTGGGGATGATAAGGGGTAGCAACCTTGTGTTGGACACCATACTTTCCTAGGAGGTTTTCAAACAATTTGTTGCAAAAATGAGTTCCTCCATCACTGATAATGGCTCGTGGTGTCCCAAAGCGGTTAAAGATGTGATTCTTGATAAATTTCAACACCACTTTGGCATCATTGGTTGCCGAGGCCACTGCCTCTACCCACTTAGATACGTAGTCGACAGCAACGAGAATGTATTGCTGCCCATTAGACTTGGGAAACGGTCCCATGAAGTCTATTCCCCAAACATCGAAAAGTTCTACCTCGTGAATATTATTCATCGGCATTTCATTCCTCCACGAGATATTGCCGGCTCTTTGGCAACTGTCACATCGTTCTACATAGGCTTTTGCATCCTTGAAGATCGATGGCCAAAAGAATCCGGACTGAAGCACTTTAAAAGCAGTTCGTCGTGCTCCAAAGTGGCCGCCATACAACGAATCATGGCATGCAGACAAAATCTGAAGGTGCTCATGCTCTCCAACGCACCTTCGAATCACTCCATCACTACAAATCCGGAAGAGAAACGGATCTTCCCAAACATATGTGCGGGTGTCACTCAAAAACTTCTTCTTTTGGTTAGATGACAACCCTTCTGGTATAATGCCCGTGACAAGGTAGTTTGCCAAATTGGCAAACCACGGCACATATGTTTCCCGAGCCTCCACTTGCAACACTTGCTCGTCGGGAAATTTCTCATTTATCCTTTTCTTTCTTTCATCTTCCGTCTCTTCCAATCCCTCTAATCTAGACAGATGATCGGCTACCAAATTCTCGGTCCCCTTTTTGTCTTTGATTTCCACATCAAACTCTTGTAGTAAAAGGATCCACCTCACCAACCGAGGCTTTGCATCTTTCTTGTTCATCAAGTACTTGATAGCCGAATGATCCGTAAACACTACCACCTTCGTGCCAAGTAAGTAAGCACGAAACTTCTCAAAAGCATACACTACTGCTAGCATTTCCTTCTCTGTCGTGGTGTAATTCAGTTGAGCTTCGTTGAGTACTTTGCTAGCATAGTAGACAGCGTGTAGAACCTTGTCTCTCCTTTGGCCTAGAACGGCCCCCACAGCATAGTCCGAAGCATCACACATCAGCTCAAACGGCTTTGACCAGTCGGGTGTGATAATAATAGGAGCTTCGACTAGCTTTTTCTTCAGCAATTCAAATGCCTCAAGGCATTTCCCATCAAAGACGAACTTGGCATCCTTTTCAAGCAAGTTGCAAAGTGGCTTTGCAATCTTTGAAAAATCCTTTATAAAACGTCGGTAGAATCCCGCATGTCCAAGGAAACTACGGATGCCCTTCACATTCGTTGGGGGAGGTAACTTTGAGATCACATCAATCTTCGCCTTATCCATCTCCAACCCCAACTCTGACACCTTGTGTCCCAACACTATGCCTTCCTTGACCATGAACTGACACTTTTCCCAATTGAGCACGAGATTTGATTCTTCACATCTTTGTAGGACCCGTCTCAAGTTTTCTAAGCAAAAGTCAAATGAGGATCCAAAGACGGAGAAATCATCCATGAAGATCTCCATGATGTCTTCATTCATATCAGAAAAAATTGCCATCATGCAACGTTGGAATGTAGCCGGTGCATTACACAAACCAAAAGGCATCCGACGGAAGGCATAAGTTCCAATAGGACATGTGAATGTCGTCTTTTCTTGATCTTCCGGGGCAATTGCAATCTGATTGTACCCCGAATATCCATCTAGAAAGCAATAATGGGAATAACCCGCAATCCTATCGAGCAACTGATCCAGAAATGGCAACGGGAAGTGATCTTTTCTCGTCGCCGTATTCAACTTTCTATAATCCATGCAAACTCTCCATGAGTTCACCAATCGAGTTGCCAAAACCTCATTCTTCTCATTGACGGTCACGGTTATTCCCCCTTTCTTTGGTACACATTGTACCGGGCTAACCCACTCACTATCGGAAATGGGATAGATCATCCCATATTTCAGCAATTTCTTCACTTCTTTTTCAACCACTTCCTGCATAAGTGGGTTCAACCTCCTTTGTCTCTCTCTTACCGGCTTAGCTCCATCTTCCATCAAGATTTTATGCATGCATATTGCGGGGCTAATTCCTTTGATGTCGGCAATGGACCAACCTAGAGCTTTCTTGTGTGACTTCAGTAGCTCTATCAACTTCAATTCCTCTTCATCATTCAACATCGCCGATATCACAACCGGTAAAGATTCATCCTCACCAAGGAATGCGTATTTCAGATTTGTCGGGAGTGGCTTCAATTCTAGCTTTGGTGGTACTTCAATTGAGGGCTGCACATCCGCCACGAAAGTATCCACCACACATTCATTCTCTAGACTTGGTTGATCAATTTGAGCATCCTCACTTTCATCAAAATGAAAATCAACTTTAATTGTCGAACCAAAGTCTCTTTCCAAGCTCCCCTTATCATAAACACTTCCTTCTATACTTGCCGAGCAACGCATCTTGTCAAAGATACACTTGTCGAGGACATCAACTCTAAAGCACGCTTTTGCATCACTAGGATGCTTCATCGCTTTCTCCACATTAATGGTCACTTGCTCACCATTAATTCTAAACGTGACCGAGTTGTCCTTTGCTCCTAGCAACACGTCCCCTGTGGCAAGAAACGGTCTGCCAAACAGAATTGGCACCTCTTTGTCCTCGGGCATATCCAATACTATGAAATCAACGGGGATGACGAACTTGTCTACCTTGACCAAGACATCCTCTACTATTCCAGTGGGCTTCACAATGGAATGATCAGCCAGTTGTAGAGCAATGTCGATGGGCTCCATTCTGTTCTCCAGTCCAATGGCACGTGCTGTTTTCAATGCCATCAGTGAGATCCCCGATCCTTGATCCAATAGACATTTGGTGAAAATTGTGTTGCCTATCTCACAAGGAATCACACAACTTCCCGGATCCCTCTTCTTCATGGGCATCATTCCCGAAATCAATTGTGAGCAATTCATGCTCAATGCCACTATTCCCTCGTCTTGAAGTTTCTCCTTGTTTGCCATCATGTCCTTAAAGAACTTGGAGAACTTGGGGAAATTAGTGAAGAGGTCCACCAACGATACATCCACATTCACTTTTCGAATCACGTTCATCATCCACTCGAAGCTTTTCTCCTTTGGAGCTCTCTTCTTCCTCTTCGGTGGATATGGTGGAGGAGGAATGTGATCAGGGAAGTTGAACTTGCTTTTCGGGTCTAATGCCGGACTTGTCATCAGCTGTCCATTTGATCCCATCTCTACTTTCTGCTTTCCCTTCTTTTCTGCCAAAAACTTCTCACTTAACTCGGCTTCTACACCATTTTCCTTGCTGCCGGATGCAGCCTGTTCTTGACCATGTTGGGCACCCTGCACCAACGCGGGACTTCCCTTACATGCCTCGTCCGCCCCTGCGTGCGAGGAATGCAAGCCTAACATCTCATCCGCCCCTGCGTGTGAGATGCCGGAAGTACCTTGGCCGTCCATTGATGGTGTCGAATCCAACTCACGACCACTTCTCAAGACCACTGCCTTACACTGTTCATTGCCTCTCGGATTAGGTACGGTATTGCTCGGGATGGTGTTAGGAATCCTCGTGTGTGATGCCGTGGCAAGCTGCCCTATCTGCGTCTCAAGATTCCTCATTGTCGCATCCATCTGCCCAAACTTTTCCACCGTCCTTTCCTTGAAATTTTCGTTCTCCTTTTGACTCTTAGTCATGAAAGAGAGAATCTGCCCCAACTGATCCTCGACGGTTGGCTTCTTCTCATAACCCGGCGGTTGAGTGTTGTTCCTCCATTGATTTCCCGAGTTGTTGCTAGGACCAGCCTGATTCCATCCCGTTTGTTGAGGTCTCCAATTTTGCTGATTGTTGTATTGGTTGCCTTGATTGAACCCTTGGCGATTGTTGCCAATATAGTTCACATCTTCCACAGGTGGTCCTTGAAGACTTGGGCACTGATCAGTATGATGCCCGCCTTGGCACAACCCACATCTCATCACCGTCACAGCTTGGGGTTGAGGAGTCAGTTGAAGAGATTTAACTGCCTTTGTCATCGACGACATTTGAGTGCTAATGTCCGCCAGTTGAGCCTCAATTGCGGTCACTCTTTCCGCATCCTTGGTAGCACCAAATGTATCTCCCGCTCTATCAGCCCCTCGCCTTGGATTGTGCCAATTCCGTTGATTGTTGGCCAGCCTTTGAAACAAAGCCCTCACCTCATCGTGAGTTAGATCATCTAGGTTCCCATTCGAACCTGCAGTCACCAATCCCGTGCCTTCACTGTTGAGTCCCTTGTAGAATTTCAAAAGGTCATGCCCCGGAGCTAGTCCGTGACTTGGGCATTTCCTTATCAATTCCGTGAATCTCTTCCATGCTTCCGCGAAGGACTCGTCATACTTTTGTCGGAAAGAGGTGATCTCCTCTCTCAACTTCTCAATCTTCATAGGAGAATTGTATTCCAAGAGGAACAACGTCTTCAACTCTTGGAACGTTGCTATGTTGTAGCCCGGGATAGAGTCATACCAAGCTCTTGCTTTCTCCCTCAGAGAGAATGGGAATAAGACCCTCTTGATTAGATTGTGTTCCACATTCGGGGGTCTGTGAGAGTTCGTCAACTCGTAGAAGGCATTGAGGTGGCTCACCGGGTCCTCATCATCCCGTCCATGGAAAAGATTCCCCCCATTCACCAAACTAATATAGTGAGGTGGAATGTTGATGTTGTTGTTCGCATAAGCAAACTCTCCGGGGTACTCAATTCCCGATCTCAGTGTATCGCCAAACCTCACAACAGGTGGTGGTATCTCATTATTATCTGCCATCTCACTTTCTGATTCTGAATCTCTTTCTGTACTCGGCTCGCTGAACAAGTTGCCTCTGATTGGACTCGGATAGTCCGGGAAGATTTCAGTAGGCGATCCTCTAACTCTTCTTCTTTGATAACAGAGCAACCCAAACGGTGGTGTACCCTGTGATCGCGTGTGCATTCACTTTTTTATTTTTATTTTTTATTTTTACCTACACAACAGAAAATACACCAAGCACAAGCATAAAATATTTCCTAATTACCGAAAGCGAGACCTCTCGACAACTTCGGGGTAAGTCCTATAAAACGTGTGTGCTAGTGTGCAAACAAAACTACCTAAAACTAAACTAAGAGTTAGGTAAAAATTACCTAAAATAATACACTCCTTCGTCTTCAAGTCCGAACGTGGTAGATGGCTATCACACCGTAGAACACGAACAAGGTACCTAAAAAACTCAAAAAGAAAAATCAAACAAAACAAAATAAAAACTAAAACAATTAAGCATAAACAAGCTATTGCCTCCCCGGCAACGGCGCCAAAACTTGATGTGATATTTTAGAGTTCTTAATCAAAGCATAAAGATTATCAAGTTTAATTATTTTAACTCTAATAATACTACACTACTGCAAGAATACAGTATCGTAGTAGTATTTCAAGTGTCGATCCACAGGGAGGCGAGATTGCTTACGCTTAATAAGACTACACAAAGCATAAAAATATTTTATTTTGATTTTGAGATGGTTAACTAACTTAAACTACTGAAACGAGATTTTTAATACGAGAAAGACAAGTCACTCCAAGTTGCTCACTAAGCTTGCGTTGTTTTACACCATTTACAACGAAACATACGACGGGATTATAATTATCAACCTAATCGCGTGCACTGAACATGTCTACGACGTATAGTTCACAGTCAGCTGAACACTTATTCCATGAACCAACTTTCAACGACATTTAATTCCTGCGGATGCGCGGGAATAAATGTCGTCTACTATAATCACTTACCTAATCCACTATCAATTTATCCCCTGAACAGTTCTAAATCGAAAGCATACCAACAAACGATCAATCCTAAGCTATGTTAAAGAGACAATAGTTAAGATTTAACAACACTACATCATTAGCCAAAAACGTAGCATTTTAATTATCAAACACAATGTTGGTATCAAACATACGATTCAAGGTGTTAAAACAAATACACAAGCCTAGATTACAACTGGGAGCAACAAAGAGAGCCTAGCCTATACACATGGTAGAATGTAGAAATAAAACCATAGGTGTGATGCTCTCGTCGAGTGGAGTCGGGATTCGGGAATGGATGGTCGGAATAATGGCCGGAATGCCTTCCTTCTCTTCTTCCTCTCCTCCTTTCTCTCTATTTTTCTCTCTATCTGTCGTTACCTTCTCATTTTCTTTTCTTCTTTTATCCTAAACTGCCGAGCAACTGCCTGGAGTTGTTCGAGACTCCGAACGCCCGACCGGGCGAAATTAGAAGGACCAATCGCCCGACCGGGCGATATGCTTCTGCATGGCTTCGCGGGAGACGCCCGACCGGGCGTTTAGTTGAAATCAGAACGCCCGACCGGGCGAACTTTCTGGACTCCGCATGCACAAAATGGAAACGCCCGATCGGGCGTTTAGCAACATCAAAACGCCCGACCGGGCGAACTCTCTGGAATCTCAGCTATGCATTTCCGACGAACTTCCAGCTTCTAACACCCGAAACTACACTCAAAGCACGACTTGGTGAGTTATAATTAACATGAAATCCGGGGTAAAGAATAGGAAATAAGCTTCGCATCATTACGGCAAGTAAAAAGAAAAAATAATATGGTATTTCAATTTTGTACATATAGTGTATTATGAGTTGTGTTCGAGTTCGAAATATAATAGATTACACATAATGATGTCTAACAATATTATGAGTTGTGTTTGAAATATGATTTTAAAATTATTTACAGCTCAACTCAGATAACAATCATAAAATTTCCATTAATCCATATCATTGGAAATATATTATAATCCAAACCTAGAAACTAAACTTTTACTAAGGGCATCATTAACCCCGGCCCAGTTTCAGATCCCAAGTCCCCTCCACGTCATTATTCCCAAAATTTAAGTTTCAGGCCCCAACTGCTCTAACCCTGCAGGCTATAACCCGGGCCGCAACTAATAATTGACACTATTCACAACTTAAATCTATTTGACTCGTAAATGCAATACGTTGAACAATTCAAACCGAGAAAATAAATTGTTCATTCGAAAAAAGAAATTACAAATCCTAGAAAAAAAATACAAATGCAAAAAAAATAAAAATTATAACATGAAAAATGCAAAAAATGCAAAAAAAAACTAAAAATTAGTACTCCCTCCGTCCCGGACTAATTGCACTTATTTCCTTTCTGGGCGTCCCAAGTTATTTGCACTCTTTCCATTTTTAGTAAAAATTATCACCTACAGCCGCAATTGTTGACTTTGCTATACACTCATTCCTTAATCTCCGTGCCGAAAAGGAAATGTGCAAGTAGTCCGGGACGGAGGGAGTATAACATAAAAAATGCAAAAAAACTAAAAATTACAACATAAAAAAATACAAAAAATGCAAAAAAATTAAAAATTAGAAAATTGGATCCGCCACCCCTCTTCTTCATCTTCCTCCCTCTTCTTCCTCTCCCCCTCCCTCTTCTTCCTCTTCCAAATGCAAAAGAAATCAGAAAATTGGGCTCCGTCACCCATCTCCCTCTCCTCTTCTTCCTCTTCCAATTTTTGGCAAAAATTGCAGCTCCGTCACAGCCCCGAACCATCCAACGCGAGCCCCTGGCCGGCCCCCCGGGACCGGCCCAGGCCGCAAATCCTCCCCCCTCCAACGCGCGTCTCGGACCGGGACTCGCGATTTGCGGCCCGGCCCCTCGCGTTAATGATGCTCTAAGTACTATAGTAAATTGCACAGCCCTGTCGATGCATGTGCACTACGCCTCCCTATAAAGAAAGTCAGCTACAAAGGAGATGAGTCTCATGATTTTCTAATACAATTAATGCTTTTTTAAAAATTTATTTTATTTAAGAATTAACATGTGTGTATTCGTTTCGATGATCGTTTAATTGATAATCGAATAGTATAAAGTTGGTTCGGACTTGGGATAATAACCTGTAGTGCTACTAGCCATTTTAATTTTAATTACTTTTTGGTAAATCAGCTTAAATAATCTATCATAAACAATTATTTATTTAATTAATTGACAATTTAATTAGCTCAATTTTTACCAATTAGAATTACTGTTAGTATCAGTTAACTAGTTGGTTGTATACTATTGTACCGTTGAATAATCAGGCCAACGGAAAAACATGATATTTTTATACTTTGTTAATAGAACAAAATCGAATATGGAGTATAACTAATAAATATAGGTTGTAGTAGACATCGATTTGAACTTATTTATAACCGAATCAAATAAGATTAATTGGGATCGTAACTTTGCAGTTCAACTAGTTACCCATGAATCATAGAAATGACGTAGTTACCGACCCGACCCGATCAAACCCGTTTAGCCGAACAACCCGTTAATGTCATATTCTCTTATCCTCAAATAGTCAAATTCACCCAACTCTTCAACGTCTCCGCGCTATATAAATCTTGTTGACTCCGACAGGAAAAATCTCCTTTCTTCTTCCTTTTTTTTAATCCCAAATCCGATTGCTCTCTCTCTCTCACTCACTCTCGTTAGCTCTTCTGTGTCAATCTCCCTCTCTCCTCCCTCCACATCCAGTCGCCTGGTGAGTTGTTGAATGTCGTTAATTTTTTAATGTGTTTTAGATTATGTTTTGATTGATATCAAATCGTGCTAAACCCTAGCTAACATTCATTATGTATATATGTTTATCGTTAATTTTTTCGTGCAGTAATGAATTAATTGATTTGCAAATTGGTGCTTTTTTCTAATTTTTTTTCTTATTGGTTATGATTTAGAGTGTGCTGGGATTGAGGGTTTTGATGCGATTTCTATGTTTGAACTTTGTTTCATTACCGATGATTTGGGCTACAGATGGCATATGAGCTCAGTGTGATGAAATAATGCTAAAATAGTTAATCTTTTTATTCAGGCTTTTGAGGGTTTTTTCTGTGATGGAAAATGGCATTGGCATTGCAGAGGATGCCAGGCTAGAGGAGAGGAACAGTGAAAACTCCGATGGTCCGGAGCCTAGTGTGAAGGAAAATGTTCGTTCGAGTTTGGATGGATCGAACTGCTCTCATGATGGAGTAATCGAAGAGGATGTTGTGGACAAAACCCGGATCAGCGGTGCAGGAGATGAGTTAAATACTGATGTGGAAAATTCTGAACTAATAGGGACTTTGGAAGGAAATCCGGATAAATTTATGGTTATGAGTGGTGTCACTGTCAATCCTGATATTTTAAAGAGTGAGGAAAATCATGATGGCCATGATGCCGAGGATGGTGATTATAAAGAAATTGTTGAGTCGTCTGTCATTACTGGTCAAGCTGAGAAGTTGGAGAAGTCCAATCAAGAGCTTGAGGATGGCCAGTCAGATAAGAAAAAAAGCTTTCTTGAAGCTTTGATTTCTGGAGATGCGAAAGATGCTGACGCGTACAATACAGAAAAATTGATTCCCGAGGACCCAGGAACTTCAGAATCCACTGAGGTAATCAGAGCTCAGAGCCATCCTGAGAAGCCTGAAGTTGAGAAATCTCATCCCACGATAACAAAAATTCCAGATGACAGGAAATTAGGAGATGGCGCTGCTTCCTGCAATCATGAAAATGGTACATCAGGCCATGAGGATTTGGTAGGCAGTTTGGATCATGAAAGCGTGAAGAGTGAACCTGTTGATTTACCGGAAGATCATATTCGTGAGATATCAGTGGATATTAAAGATCAAAATGGTGTAACAGAAAGTGAAGCTGGTATTAGGCCAGAGTCTGAGTCAATTGAAACTGATGCTCTTGACAACGAACAGAAGGCTGTTCCGGGTAATATGCATGCTCGAGAGTATCAGGTTGGGGACGAGGCGGAGGAAAAGTTATGTATTTCTTCTGCCAATCCCAAAGATGTTGAGACCATTGAATCGAAGACGGTAGACGTTGAATCTATGCAAGGTGATAATATTGAAACTCAGCATGTGGATCAAAATGAAAAAAATTCTACTTCGATTTCAGATACTTCAGATACTGATCATGCTAAAGAACGTACTGGAGTTGAAACTAACTTGCATGCTGTCGATGATTCCAACATCGTCAAGGAGATAGCAGAAGTTATCCCTCAATCCAGCTCACCTGAGTTATCAGCAAAAGGTTCTAGTCATTCTCAGCCAAAACTTACCAATGATAGTGCTGAAGCGTCTGCAAAAATTAACGAAATACCTGAACAGGCAGGAAAGGAAGATGAAAAACCTGAAGTATCTTTGTTGGGGAATAAAGATGAACAGCAGGAAGCATCTTTGTCTGGAAATAAACAACAGAAAGTCAGACCAAGTATCGATAACTTATCATCTGCTGGAAATTCTTCCACAGCTGCCTTTTCACCTGCTCGTCCAGCCAGCTTGGAGGATGCTTCTGAGGTACAGGAACCTGTAACTCGGGATAATACAGCAATTGCAGCTCAGGAGCCTAAACCTGCAGCAGACAAATCCTTCTCGGCCCAATCTGTAGCTACCCATTCTTCTGGAGTTGGGCATAATAATCTGTCGGAACCTACTCCTCAAAATATTAACCACAGGTCCAGGTCCGCAACTGATACATCGTCTACAAACAGTAACTCTGCAACTCCTGCTCGTCCTGCTGGCCTTGGCCGTGCTGCACCACTATTGGAACCCAGCTCTCGGGTAGTGCAGCAGCCCCGGGCAAATGGAGCTGCTTCTGCTACGCAGAACCAACTTGTTGAGGATCCCACCAATGGGGAAACTGAAGAGTATGATGAGACTCGTGAAAAGCTCCAGATGATTCGTGTCAAATTTCTACGTCTTGCACGTAGACTTGGTCAGACTCCACATAATGTTGTTGTGGCTCAGGTCTTGTATAGGTTGGGCTTGGCCGAACAGCTCCATGGGAGAAGTGGGGGACGTGGTGCTACGTTTAGCTTTGATCGTGCGAGTGCAATGGCCGAGCAGCTTGAAGCAGCTGGACAAGAACCCCTGGATTTTACATGCACAATCATGGTTCTTGGGAAATCAGGAGTTGGCAAAAGCGCAACTATTAATTCCATATTTGACGAGGTATTTTTCGGGACCGATGCTTTTGAGTTAGGCACGAAGAAGGTTCAGGATATTGTCGGGAATGTGCAAGGAATCAGGGTGCGTGTGATCGATACCCCTGGACTTCTGCCTTCTTGGTCAGACCAACGTGAAAATGAAAGAATCCTTCGTTCGGTCAAAAAGTTTATTAAGAAAACACCCCCTGATATTATTTTGTATCTGGATAGGTTGGATATGCAAAGCAGAGATTTTGGTGATATGCCGTTGCTGCGGACAATCACCGAAACATTTGGACCTTCTATCTGGTTCAATGCCATTGTTGTACTTAGTCACGCTGCATCTGCTCCACCTGAAGGGCCCAATGGCACTGCAACAAGTTATGATATGTTTGTGACGCAGAGGTCGCATGTTGTTCAGCAAGCTGTACGTCAAGCTGCTGGAGATATGCGGCTAATGAATCCCGTTTCTTTGGTGGAGAACCACTCAGCTTGCAGGACTAACCGAGCCGGGCAGAGGGTGTTGCCCAATGGTCAGGTCTGGAAGCCGCACTTGTTGCTTCTGTCATTCGCTTCAAAAATCCTTGCTGAAGCAAATACACTCCTGAAGTTACAAGATACGCCTCCTGGGAGGCCTTTCGCCCCGCGAACAAGATCGCCTCCATTACCGTTTCTTCTTTCATCTATTCTCCAATCAAGACCTGAAGTTAAACTTCCATCCGAGCAATTTGGTGACGGAGATGATGACGATATAGATGATGGTTTAGATGAATGCTCAGACGAAGAAGAAGATTCGGAATACGATGAATTACCTCCATTCAAACCACTGTCTAAAGCTCAGCTGGAGAAGCTTAGTAAGGTGCAAATAAAGGCATACTATGATGAATTGGAATATAGAGAGAAACTTTTCATGAAGCAGCAGCTCAAGGAAGAGAGGAAGCGGCGGAAGATGATGAAGAAATTGCACGAAGAAGCTAAGAATATGCCTTCTGATTATGGCGACAATGGCGAAGAAGAGACCTCTTCTGCTGCATCTGTTCCCGTTCCTATGCCTGACTTGGCCTTACCCGCTTCATTTGATTCTGATAATCCAACTCATAGGTATCGTTCTCTTGATTCCTCGAACCCCTGGGTTGTTAGGGCTGTCCTAGAACCCAATGGCTGGGATCACGACATTGGATACGATGGCATAAATGTCGAGAGATTATTTGTGGTCAAGGAGAAGGTCCCGATATCTTTCTCTGGTCACATTTCAAAGGATAAAAAGGACGCGAACCTTCAAATGGAATTTGCAAGCTCAGTTAAGCATGGAAAAGGAAAAGCAACATCTCTAGGGTTCGATATGCAATCTCTTGGAAAGGACTATGCTTATACTCTACGAAGCGAGACGAGATTCAGCAACCACAGAATAAATAAGGCAATTGCTGGTATCTCAGGTACTGTTTTGGGAGATGTGGTAACTGCTGGAATGAAGTTGGAAGATAAATTGATAATTGGGAAACGCGGGCAGATTGTTGTGTCTGGGGGTGGTATTTATGGTCGAGGGGAGGTCGCGTATGGAGGTAGTTTGGAGGCAACCCTGAGGGACAAAGACCATCCGTTGGGACGCTTTTTATCAACCTTTGGACTTTCGATCATGGATTGGCATGGAGATGTTGCTATCGGGTGCAATTCCCAGACGCAGATCCCTGTTGGGCGACATTCAAATTTGTTTTTTCGTTTCAATATCAATAACAAGGGCTCGGGGCAGTTTAGCCTGAAGGTCAACAGTACAGAGCAGCTGCAGATAGTATTAGTCGCCCTAGTCCCACTGGCGAAAAAGATATTGGGCTATTCTCAACAATCACAGTACGCGTAAGGATGAAAGCGGATAGACGAAGATAGCAACTCTCATGGCGTACACATTGCAAGATCAGCAGGCGACATAGGTACAACATATCGTGCTTTTCATAGCTATGCAGGTCTGGCTGAACCGGTTCTTTACATACATCGCGATAATTGATTAAATTCGACTACCTTATTAGCTTCTAAATTAAGAGGGTGTTATTATGTTTTTGTGTATGACATGATCCTGCTGTGTTGCCTCATTTGAGAAAAAATGAAGCAAATTTTCGATGTTTCATCGTTGCTTCGTGCATCAAGAGAATAAATGTTTCTGCATAAGCCAAGGAGCTGTCGAATCTATGTTCATCCATTGCAAAGTGCTCTAATTTGTTAGAATCCAACTTGTTTCATTCTCTCTCATACATCTTCAGCAATGCATAGAATCTCATCTCTGTCATTATTTGTCCCATTTGGTATCGGCACTAGTTTTAAGAAATGTGAAGGAATGTGGGTGAAACAGAGTTAGGTCCCACTTTTATAGTAGTTTTATGATAAATGTGAGTGAAATGTGTTAATGGAACGTTAGACTTAATTACCACATATAGTAAAAGTGAAATGAGACACATGTAATACTAACAGACATTCCGAAACAACAAAATCGAATATTTAGTGGTGGCAAAATCAATCATGCCCATCTCATGCATCTCTTTGTTCTTTTGATCTTTTCTTTTTTGTTAGTTTCTCAATTGAAGCTAGTGATAGTTGATACTTCCTTCTTGCTCTGCAGGTAGGTAGAAGAAATGATACAGAATCGAACCAGGAAGTCGCCTTTGGCCCTGCTCAAGAAGCTGTGCTTGATCTGAGCAGAAAGACTCCACATTCTTAGGTTACTTTGAAGAACTTAGCTTTTCATTAATGGTGTATTGTTTTGGGATTTGTTCTAGTTCAGAATTTTGTAGCTGTTTCGATTAAATGAGGATATGTTTTATGTGTGTTGAGTTTGATATCGTCTTCTTATAAAATCAGGTGCTGCATCTAATTATTTAACCAATTTTTAGCACATAAATGTGTCAATTTCACTTATAATTTTGTGTAGTAGTGTTACCTATGTGATATGTATGATATGGTGAATAAAATTAGTTTCAAACGAAAAAAGGCGTAAAAGGTGTTAATTTTTACGTTAAAGCAAGATCCCTACTTTTTTGAGCCATTTCATTTTCTGCTCTCGTTTTAAAAAAATGATAATAAATAATTAAAATGGAGAGAAAGTAAAGTAGGTGACATTTATCTACATTATTCTCTCACTTGCTTTACTTTTTGTCCACTCTAATTATTTATTACTATTATTTTTTTAAAATGAGTACAGAAAATGAAATGACTCAATTACCGTGGAACAGAAGGGAGTAATATTTTATTTGAGAATTAACAAGTGAGTATTCGCTTATTCGATTATCAATTAATCGATAATCAAATCGTATAAAGTCGGTTGGGATAATAACCCTTTAGTGCAGCTAGTCTTTTAATTTTAATTATTTTTCAGTTGATTAGCTTAAACAATCAGTTATAAATGGTTATTTATTTGATTAATAAACTACTTTAATTGGTTCGATTTTAGTTACCAATTAGAGTTGCTGTTAGTATCACTTTACTAGTTGGTCAATTCAATTTCATACATATGCTATCAGTATCAGGCTCCACTTTTTATTAAGTGAATTGATTGAGAGACAGACAATGGCCCAATTCCGATTAATTCAGTTGGATTATAATTTATAACTAAACCAATCGAATAACAAATCATACTAGAAAGTGTTAGATTTTCTACGATCCATTAATAAAAGACTAAAGTCCCAACTTGATCCTTAACATATCACGTTTTTTTTTATTTATGGTCCAAAACATCATCTTTTGAATTATTCGGTCCCTCACATTTGAAATCGGATCATATTTGGTCCATTTTGGACGGTTCCGTCATTTTTTTGACGGTTTAAATTACCGGGTTACAAATCCGTCACTAACTGGGAGAAACTGATCGGTCACTAACTGGGAGAAACTGATTCGGAAAATTTTTGACGGAGTTCATGGTTCTCCACCACAGAGCGCCGGCGGGGCCTTCCCACCGTGCGTGGCTCTTCGTCTTCGTCCTCTTCTTCATCTTCACCTTCGCCTTCACCCTCCTCACCAACAGGGACGTTGCCGGCCCCAGAATTCCAAATCCAGCCTCCCCAACTCCGTCTTCGACACGCTTCACCACTACGCCGCCCTCAACGCCTCCTCCACCGGCCGCATGTCCGCCGACGAGCTGAACACCGTCGCCGCCATGCTCCGCCTCCTGCAGCTTCCTCGTCTTCGGGCTTAGCCACGAAACCCTACTGTGGAATTCCCTCAACCACAACGGCCGCACCGTGTTCTCGCGCGTATTAGTGACGGATCAGTTTCTCCCAGTTAGTGACGGATTTGTGACCCGGTAATTAAAACCGTCAAAAATTTGGCGGAACCGTCCAAAATGGACCAAATGTAACCCGTTTTTATTTGTGAGGGACCGAATAATTCAAAAGATAATGTTTTGGATCAAAATAAAAAAAACGCAATATGTTAAGGACCAAATTGAGACTTTAGTCTTAATAAAATAAAATCGAACATTTATCTATAAAACATAAAGAGGACCCGACCCGACCCGACCCGAGTCCATTTAGTTGAACGACCCGTAAATGTCATATTCTCTTATCCTGAAATTCTCACCTAACTCTTCAAAGTCTCTTGACGGAGTATTTTTATAAATCTTGTCGACTCCAACAGGAAAAATCTCTTTTCTTCATTCTTCTTTTCATCCTAAATCCGATTGCTCTCTCTCACTCTCTCGTTACCTCTTTCTGTGTCAATCTCTCTCGCTCTCTCCTCCCTCCACATCCAGACGCCTGGTGAGTTGTTGAAAGTCGTTAATTTTATTTTTTTTTATGTTTTTTAGATTATGTTTTGATTGATACCAAATTGTGCTAAACCCTAGTTAAGATTCATTATGTAGATATTTTTTATCGTTAATTTTTTTGAGCAGTAATGAATTAATTGATTTGCAATTAGGTGTTTTTTTCTATTTTTTTCCTTATTGATTGTGATTTTGTGTGTGCTGGGATTGGGGGTTTTGGTGCGATTTCTATGTTTGAACTTTGTTTCATTCCTGATGATTAGGTTTTTGATAATCCGAGTGAATTTTGGTTTACTGGCTCGGCTACAGATTGCATATGAGCTAATTGTGATGAAATAGTGCTAAAAATATCTTTTGTTCAGGCTTTTGTCGGTTTTTTCTGTAATGGAAAATGGCATTGGCATTGCAGAGGATGCCAAGCTAGAGGAGAGGAACGGTGAAAACCACGATGGTGTGGAGCATGGTGTGAAGGAAATTGTTCGTTCGAGTTTGGATGGATCAAACTGCTCTCTTGATGAAGGAGTAATCGAAGAGGATGTTGCTGCCAAAACCCTGATCAGTGGTGCAGGAGATGAGTTAAATACTGATGTGGAAAATTCTGAAATAATAGGGACTTTGGAAGGAAATCCAGATAAATTTACAGTTATGAGTGGTGTCACTGTCAATCCTGAGATTTTAACGAGTGAGGAAAATCATGATGATGAGGAAACTGTTATAGAGGAAGTTGTGACGGGTGAAAAGAATGGATCGATTTTTTCTGAGAATAATGGTAATGGCCATGATGTCGAGGATGGTGAGTATAAAGAAATTGTTGAGTCCTCTGTCGTTACTGGTGAAACTGAGAAGTTGGAGAAGTCCAATCAAGAGCTTGATGATGGTCAGTCAGATAATAAAAAAAGCTTTCTTGAAGCTTTGATTTCTGGTGATACGAAAGATGCTGATGCGAACAATACAGAAAAATTGATTCCCGAGGACCCAGGAACTTCAGAATCCACTGAGATCATCAGAGTTGAGAGCCATCCTGAGAATTCTGAAGTTGAGAATTCTCCTGCCACGATAACGGAAATTCCTGATGACGGTAAATTAGGAGAAGGTGCCTCTTTCTGCAATCATGAAAATGGTACCTCAGGCCATGAGGATTTGGTAGACAGTTTGGATCATGAAAGGGTAAAGAGTGAACCTGTTGATGTACCAGAAGATCATATTCATGAGATATCAGTGGATAATAAAGATCAAAATGGGATAATAGAAAGTGAAGCTGGCATTAGGCCAGAGTCTGACACCATTGAAACTGATGCTCAAGACAATGAACAGAAGGCTGTTCCGGGTAATATGCATGCTCAAGAGTATCAGGTTGGGGACGAGGCAGAGGAAAAGTTATGTATTTCTTCTGCCAATCGCAAAGACGTTGAGACCATTGAACCGAAGATGGTAGATGTTGAATCTATGCAAGGTGATAATATTGAAGCTGTCATTAGGCCAGACTCTGAGTCCATTGAAACTGATGCTCGTGACAATGAACAGAAAGCTGTTCCGGGTAATATGCATGCTCAAGAGTACCAGGTTGGGGACGAAGCAGAGGAAAAGTTATGTATTTCTTCTGCCAATCCCAAAGACATTGAGACCATTGAACCGAAGATGGTAGATGTTGAATCTATGCATGGTGATAATATTGAAACTCAGCATGTGGATCAGAAAGAAATAAATCATACTTCGGTTTCGGGTACTTCAGATTCTGATCATGATTATCATGAAAGTGCTGGAGTTGAAACTAACTTGCATGCTGTCGATGATTCCAACCTCATCAAGGAGATAGCAGAAGTTAACCCTCAATCCAGCTCACCTGAGTTATCAGCAAAAGGTTCTAGTCATTCTCAGCCAAATCTTACCAATGATAGTGCTGAAGCGTCTGCTAAAATTAACGAAAGACCTGAACAGGTCGGAAAGGAAGATGAAAAACCTGAAGTATCTTTGTTGGGGAATAAAGATGAACAGCAGGAAGCATCTTTGTCTGGAAATAAACAACAGGAAGTCAGACCAAGTATCGATAACTTATCATCTGCTGGAAATTCTTCTACAGCTGACTTTTCACCTGCTCGTCCAGCCAGCTTGGAGGATTCTTCTAAGGTACAGGAACCTGTAACTCGGGATAATACAGCAATTGCAGCTCAGGAGCCTAAACCTGCAGCAGACAAATCCTTCTCGGCCAAATCTGTAGCTACCCATTCTTCTGGAGTTGGGCATAATAATCCGCTGTCAGAACCTACTCCTCAAAATATGAAACATGGGTCCGCAACTGATACTTCATTTACAAACAGTAACTCTGCAACTCCTGCTCGTCCTGCTGGCCTTGGCCGTGCTGCACCACTATTAGAACCCAGCTTTCGGGTAGTACAACAGCCCCGGGCAAATGGAGCTGCTTCTGCTACGCAGAACCAACTTGTCGAGGATCCCACAAATGGGGAAACTGAAGAGTATGATGAGACTCGTGAAAAGCTCCAGATGATTCGTGTCAAATTTCTACGTCTTGCACGTAGACTTGGTCAGACTCCACATAATGTTGTTGTGGCTCAGGTCTTGTATAGATTGGGCTTGGCCGAACAGCTCCATGGGAGAAGTGGGGGACGTGGTGCTACGTTTAGCTTTGATCGTGCGAGTGCAATGGCCGAGCAGCTTGAAGCAGCCGGACAAGAACCCCTGGATTTTACATGCACAATCATGGTTCTTGGGAAATCAGGAGTTGGCAAAAGCGCAACTCTTAATTCCATATTTGATGAGGTATTTTTTGGTACCGATGCTTTTGAGTTGGGCACGAAGAAGGTTCAAGATATTGTTGGGACTGTGCAAGGAATCAGGGTGCGTGTGATTGATACACCTGGACTTCTGCCTTCTTGGTCGGACCAACGTGAAAATGAAAGAATCCTTCGTTCGGTCAAAAATTTTATCAAGAAAACACCCCCTGATATTGTTTTGTATCTGGATAGGTTGGATATGCAAAGCAGAGATTTTGGTGATATGCCATTGCTGCGGACAATCACTGAAACATTTGGACCGTCTATCTGGTTCAATGCCATTGTTGTACTTACTCACGCTGCATCTGCTCCACCTGAAGGGCCCAATGGCACTGCAACGAGTTATGATATGTTTGTGACGCAGAGGTCGCATGTTGTTCAGCAAGCTGTACGTCAAGCTGCTGGAGATATGCGGCTAATGAATCCCGTTTCTTTGGTGGAAAACCACTCAGCTTGCAGGACTAACCGAGCTGGGCAGAGGGTGTTGCCCAATGGTCAGGTCTGGAAGCCGCACTTGTTACTTCTGTCGTTCGCTTCAAAAATCCTTGCTGAAGCAAATACTCTCCTGAAGTTACAAGATACGCCTCCTGGGATGCCTTTCGCCCCGCGAACAAGATCGCCTCCGTTACCGTTTCTTCTTTCATCTATACTCCAATCAAGACCTGAAGTTAAACTTCCATCCGAGCAATTTGGTGATGGAGATGATGATGATATAGATGATGGTTTAGATGAATGCTCAGACGAAGAAGAAGATTCGGAATACGATGAATTACCTCCATTCAAACCATTGTCTAAAGCTCAGCTGGACAAGCTTAGTAAGGTGCAAAGAAAGGCATACTATGATGAATTGGAATATAGAGAGAAACTTTTCATGAAGCAGCAGCTCAAGGAAGAGAGGAAGCAGCGGAAGATGATGAAGAAATTGCAGGAAGAAGCTAAGAATATGCCTTCTGATTATGGCGACAATGGCGAAGAAGAGACCTCTTCTGCTGCATCTGTTCCCGTTCCTATGCCTGACTTGGCCTTGCCCGCTTCATTTGATTCTGATAACCCAACTCATAGGTATCGTTCTCTTGATTCCTCGAACCCCTGGCTTGTTAGGGCTGTCCTAGAACCCAATGGTTGGGATCACGACATTGGATACGATGGCATAAATGTCGAGAGATTATTTGTGGTCAAGGAGAAGGTCCCGATATCTTTCTCTGGTCACATTTCGAAGGACAAAAAGGACTCCAACCTTCAAATGGAATTTGCAAGTTCAGTGAAGCATGGAAAAGGAAAAGCAACATCTCTAGGGTTCGATATGCAATCTCTTGGAAAGGACTATGCTTATACTCTACGAAGCGAGACGAGATTCAGCAACCACAGAATAAATAAGGCAATTGCTGGTATCTCAGGTACTGTTTTGGGAGATGTGGTAACTGCTGGAATGAAGTTGGAAGATAAATTGATAATTGGGAAACGCGGGCAGATTGTTGTGTCTGGGGGTGGTATTTATGGTCGAGGGGAGGTCGCGTATGGAGGTAGTTTGGAGGCAACCCTGAGGGACAAAGACCATCCGTTGGGACGCTTTTTGTCAACCTTTGGACTTTCAATCATGGATTGGCATGGAGATGTTGCTATCGGGTGCAATTCCCAGACGCAAATCCCTATTGGGAGACATTCAAATTTGTTTTGTCGTTTCAATATCAATAACAAGGGCTCGGGGCAGTTTAGCCTGAAGGTCAACAGTACAGAGCAGCTGCAGATAGTATTAGCCGCCCTAGTTCCACTGGCGAAAAAGATATTGGGGTATTCTCAACAATCACAGTACGCGTAAGGATGAAAGCGGATAGACAAAGATAGCAACTCTCATGGCGTACACATTGCAAGATCAGCAGGCGACATAGGTACAACATCTCGTGCTTTTCATACTTCGTGATAATTGTTTAATCCCGACTTCTTTATATTAGCTTCTAAATTAAGAGGGCGTTATAATGTTTTTGGATATGACATGATCCTGCTGTTTTGCCTCATTTGAAGAAAAAAGAAGCAAATTTTTGATTTCATTGTTGCTCTGTGCATCAAGAGAATAGATGTTTCTGCTTGACCTAGGAGATGTTGAATCTATGTTTCTCTATTGCAAAGTGCTCTAATTTGTTACTTAAATTTAACTTGTTTCATTCTTTATCATACATCTTCAGCAAAATGCATAGAATCTCATCTCATGTCATTATTTGTCCCATTTGGAATCCGTACAGGTTATAAGATATGTGAAGGAACGTTGTTGAAAAGAGTTAGTAAAATGTAGGTCTCATTTTTATAATTTTATGATGAAATGTGAGTAAGATGAGTTAATGGAATGTGAGACTTAACTATCATAAAAGGTACTAAAAGTGAAATCAGACATGTAATATCGGACATTTCGAAACGACAAAATCGGATATTTAGTAGTGGACAGGGAGAGTATTTAGTGGTGGCAAAATCAATCATGCATCTCTTTGTTCTTATCTTTTTTGTTTATTTCTCAATTCAAGCTGTTATACTTCCTTCTTGCTCTGCAGGTAGGTAGAAGAAATCGATACAGAATCGAACCGGGAAATCGCCATTGGCCCGGCTAAAGAAGCTGTGCTTGTTCTGAGCAGAAAGACTCCACATTCTTAGGTTACTTTGAAGAACTTAGCTTTTCATTAATGGTGTATTGTTTTGGGATTTATTTTAGCTCAGAATTTTGTAGCTGTTTCGACTAAATGAGGATATGTTTTATGTGTGACGAGCTTGATATTGTCTTCATATAAAATAAGGTGCTGCATCTAATTATTTACCCAATTTTTAGTACATAAATGTGTCAAGTTCACTTATATTTTTGTGTCGTAGTGTTACTATGTGATATGATATGGTGATTAATTTCAAACGAAAAAAAGGCGAAAAAGGTTTTAATTTATACGTTCGAGCAAGATCCCTACATTTTTTATTTAATTAATTTGCATATATCCAAGGCATGATGACATAAGATAATATTAACACAAGTGAATTTTGACCATTTTTGTTGACAAAATTTGGTTATATATTTTGTGAGTTCTATCATCGTATTACTGTGTATATTCAGATATTCTACCACACACATATTTGAAGTGTTTAAAATAAAATACTCCCTCCGTCTCGTGCTAACACTTTTCTGTTTCAGTCCGCCTCGAACTACTTGCATTATTTATATTAAGATATTATATTTAATTAAACTTTTATTTATTAAGTATTTTCTTATTATCTTTAAAATGTGTGAGTAGCATGGGGCCGAATATAATCTATTTAAAAAACAAATGGAATCAATATTATTTATAAAGATGACACCATCCCATCTCCCAAATTCAATAATAAACAAATGTACATAAAACCTCTAAATTTTATATCGAATGGAATCAATTTTATTTATATTCATTTTATTATTAGTTGTATTATCTCAAATATGTTGATATTTAATTTGAGAAAGTTAATCTTTTCCTTAAAAGCTTTTAAAAAATAAATATATAATGGATTAAATTTTTTATATTTAGTTAATAATCTATTATATTTTTTATTTTAAAAAATAATAGTAGTACAAATATTTCATTTGTTCAATAAATATAAATATTTTTGAAATGTCACAAATTTTAATGTACAAAGTAGAAGAAAAATTCAAATAAAAAAATGATTGAAAAGACTTACTTACTTTTATTTAAAAATTAATAAAATAAAATATTATTATTTTTATACTGAAATAGAACGAACAGTAAAATTTGGGAACAGTACAATTATTTAGATTTTTTTGCAATAAAAAGAAGTAGAGAGAGAAGGCGAAGGAAAAAGGGGTTTTCCTCTTCAGCTGAAAAAAATTCACGCTTCTTCAACTGCTCCGCTTTCTTCTCCGTCGACTCCGCCGCCGCCTACCACACCACTATCCTCGTCTGAAGATGCGATCCATACTTCTTTTCTCTCTCGCGGTGTTTAATTTATCACTGTTTCTCTCTCATAAGTAAGATTCCAACTGCTTCTACTCTATCCGCGCATGTACATGTATGTATAGGATCTCGAAATAATTATGTATAATTACTGTTTTCTGAGCTCCTTCTGAGATCTTCCATCTGATCTATTGTAGCAGGCATCCGTTTTGTTTTCAATTTTTGTTTTCAATTTTTGTTTAATTTGTGGTTACTCTTCGCTGACGAGCTGAGAATCCGAGATCTTGTTGATTTTGTTTGGATAATTTGTTGAATTCGTTTAAATCAGGTCTAATGTTTGTTTGTGTCTGTTGATTCTCCTTGTGATAATCTAGTCAGCGAGGATATACTCTGACCTCACATTACCAGTGTGAATGCACCAAATTAAGAGTGGCGTTGGCGTTTCTATGCTGAAAATATTTGTTCTTTCTATATATCATAGTTCTTACTTTTTGTCATAATTTATCTGAGGATTAATTTCTATTTCGAAAGCCGCATTCAGTGATTGAATTTGAGTTTTGGATGAATGAGTAATCCGTCTCTAAAGTCCAAATGAATGTGATTTACAGGGATAAATTTCAAAAATTTTGGTAAGGCATTTGTATTAAGAATTGTTGCAGCTAAGCACTGAATTGGAATTAATCTGTTGTGAGGCTCGGTTTCGCTTAAGCATAAGCTTGTGTTGTGTTTGTATCCGTTTCCAGTTTTGAGTTAGCTATAAATTGAAGATGTTATATGCTGATTTTTGTGTTTTCGTATGAGCTTGAAGAGGTTGAATTTGTTGTTGAAATGGAATACTCTGTTTGGTTTATGTGTTTCGTGTTTTGAGTTAGCTATAGATCAAAGATGTTGCTTGTGTATGGATACGATCTCTTATTTTGTTAAACTCCATTGTTTCCAACTGCAGGTGAGTTCTTACCTTTGAGACAGTTTATAGTCTTTCTAGCATTAGGTGAGGAAAGAGATGGATGAAAGCGGACGAGAGAACACAAGACAGAGGATGGATGGCTACCATAAGGTGCCAGTGCCACAGGTAATATAAATCAGCTGATTCTCTCCTTGAATATAGTAACTAGCCAAAAATTTGTTATTGACCATTCTGAAACATGATGCGTTGGTTGAGCTTAATTTCCCACGAGTTTCGTCATTCAATTGCAATTGCAGTGGAATCCGATGCCCCAGTATCAGATTAAGGAGCCAATTGCATTCCAACTTAATGCCAAACTCATGATGCTCTGCAATGAAAGGGATGATGCCACACGAGAGCGAGACAGAGCGCTGACTGAGAAGAAGTCGGCTTTGGATGAAAGAGATGTGGCTATTAAGCAACTAGACGCAGCAATTGCAGAGAGGGATGAAGCCCTAAGAGAACGCGACAATGCCATTGCTGCACTTCAATTCCATGAGAGCACAATGAACGATCTAGTGAACAGTAGTGCACGTGGATCTAAGCGTACACATCATCCTATGAAAGAAGATTGCATACGTGATGCATTTCCAGTGTCCCAGGTTCCACACGAATCTCCAGTTTCAAAGAAAGGGACGAGGGCGAAAGCTAACAAGGATGCTCAGGCAAGATCTGCTAGATCACCAAAGAAAGTGAAGAAGATAGGGGATGATCTGAATAGGCAAGTCAAAACCGAAGGCTACAAGGCTGAATGGGACGCTCAGGATCTTGGTTCCATGAACCAGATAATGTTTGATGAGTCGAGCATGCCAGGGCCCGTTTGCTCATGCACTGGAGTTCCCCGGCAGTGCTACAAGTGGGGCAATGGGGGCTGGCAGTCTTCATGCTGCACCACCTCCCTGTCGATGTACCCTCTGCCCCAAATGCCAAACAAGAGGCATGCACGGATGGGAGGCCGGAAAATGAGTGGGAGCGTCTTCAGCAGATTGCTCACGAGACTGGCGGAAGCCGGGCAGGATTTGTCGGTTTCCGTTGATTTGAAAGAGTACTGGGCTAAACATGGAACAAATCGCTACATTACCATCAAGTAATGTTCTTCCTCTGTTTCGGATGAATTAAGCAAGGCCTCAAATTGGTTGAGTTGCATTTCATTTCTTGATGGCCTTGGTTGTGCACTTTGTTACGTGGGATTAGATTGGAGATGCTAAGTAATGTTGTAAATTTGTAACATTTCAGTTTGAGTTAAGAGTTTCTGTGTTTTCGTGTGTATCGTCGATCCAGACAACTTAGTTGGGAAAACGTTTTCTTTCCAACTAGTTGGTCGGAGGTTCAAGTCTTGTATGACTATGGGATCAATGAAAAACCATTATCAATTCTCACAAAGTTTTGATAAATTTGGAGAAACTAGGTCGAAGAACGCGAGCCTTATTGTGTTGATGTGATAACGACATGATCCGATGAACCCAACTTTGAACATGATATGTAGAGGAAACACTCGGACACAATGAACATGACCTTCTTCATCAAAATACAATCACAACTTCCAGATGATGAGCACATTAGTGGCTCGATAATGATACGAAAAAATGAACATGACCTTCTTCATCAAAATACAATCACAACTTCCAGATGATGAGCACATTAGTGGCTCGATAATGATACGAAAAAGGCCCGATAACGTCATGACATGATAAAAAAAATTAAAAATCCAATTGCACGTTAAAACCCAATTTCACAAGATAAAGATTCAACAAATACATGATAGACAAAAATCCAATTTCACACTATACAAAATATTATCAAGCAAAGTGTGACATTTCTTAGAAATTATATTATATCGTTTATTTTATTCTTTATTAACGTAACTCATAAAATAACATTATACGTATAAGGAAATGTTTAATAGAGGAACGTAAAGACTATTACTATTTTTTTCACTAAAAGGAATTAAACAAATATATATATAGAGAAAAAAATTAAGTGGAGAGGTGAAGTAGGGCAGGTAGTGTCGGGAGGGTTTTCTATACGCTTCAGTTGAATTTATTTCACACTTCTTCAATTGCTCCGCCTTCATCTCCGGCGACTCCTCCGCCACCTACTCCACCACCGCCCTCGCGTCTAGTGAAACCTCTGCGATGTGATCCGCCGCTTCTCTTCTCTCTCCTGGTGTTTAATTTATCGTTGTTTCTCTCTCATAAGTAAGCATCCAACTGTTCCTTTTTCTCCGCGCATGTACAAATACAGTATCTCTAAAGCTTCTGTATGATTATTATTTCCTAGGCTCCTTCCGAAATTTTCGTTCTATCTGTTGGAAGTAGTGTTTATCCTTTTTTTATATTCCTATTTTTTTGTTTTATTCGTGGATATATTCATAGCTTACGAGGTGAGTTTTTTTTCGTAATTGAATGCATTTTTTGTTGAATTAGTTCACCTATTCTAGGGTTCGTGATGTGCTTGGGCCTCACATACCAGTGAATTTGTCAAATTAAACTGGCATTTGGTGTTTCTGTGCTGAATTTCTGAGGTTAATTTTCCTTCGAAATCATAATCATTACCTTTTGGAATCAGTGCTGCATATTTCTCGTAGTTGTTAAAGTTTTAGTTAGATGATTTAGTGATACTTCAAGTGATGAATTTCAAAAGTAGAGCTAAACAATGAATTGGAATTCATCTGCTGCAATACTCAATTAATGGTGAAGTTGATTTTTGTGTAAACAATGAATTGAAATTCATGTGCTGCAATACTCTGATTTCGTCACACACTGTTGTTTCTTGATCACGACATAGTATATAACGTTTCGAGCGTTAGGTGAGTTGCGAGATATGGATGAAAACGGACGAGAGAACAGAAGGCATCGGATGGATTATCATAAAGTTCCACAGGTGAAATTTGTTATAGTTTCTCAAACACGATGCATTGGTTGAACTTACCTTTTTTTTCGTGCATATACGGTTGCAGTGGAATGCAATGCCCCAGCATCAGATTAAGGAACCAATTACTTTCGGAATGAATGCTAGACTCGTGATGCTCTGCAACGAACGGGATGATGCCATAAGAGAGCGAGACAGAGCAATGGCTGAGAAGAAGGCGGCTTTGGATGAACGAGACGCTGCTGTCAAGCAACTCGACACAGCAGTCATGGAGCGCGACGAGGCCCTGAGAGAACGCGACAATGCCATTGCTGCCCTCCAATTCCACGAAAACACAGTGAACGCTCTATTGGTGAGTAGTGCACGTGGATCGAAGCGTACGCATCATCCTACTAGAGAAGATTGCATACGCGATGATGCATCATATGAAGCTCCCCTTTCAAAGAAAGGGACGAAAGCGAAAGCTAACAAGGATTCTCCGATGAGATCAGCTAGATCGCCAAAGAAAGGGAAGAAGATAGGCGAGGACTTGAACAGGCAAGTCACGACTGATGGATCCAAGGCTGAATGGGATGCCCAGGATCTCGGTTCCATGAACCAGATCATGTTTGATGAATCGAGCATGCCAGTGCCTGTGTGCTCGTGCACTGGAGTTCCCCGGCAGTGCTACAAGTGGGGCAACGGGGGCTGGCAGTCATCGTGCTGCACCACCTCCCTGTCGGTGTACCCTCTCCCCCAAATGCCAAACAAGAGGCATGCGCGAATGGGAGGCCGGAAAATGAGTGGGAGCGTCTTTAGCAGATTGCTTACGAGACTGGGGGCAGCTGGGCAGGATCTGTCGATTCCCGTTGATCTGAAGGACTACTGGGCTAAACATGGAACGAATCGCTACATAACCATCAAGTAAACTCCATAGCAATGCTGTTTGTTTGGAGTTGTGTTTCATTTCATGATGGCCTTCGTTGTGCGCTTTGTATTTGTAATATATGGATTTGACTGCAAATTGGTTTTGTAATGTTGTAATCTTTTAGTTTGAGAAGAAGTTTTCATCCTGTGTGAAGGAATTTTATTTTAGTTCATTTTTCAGTTATCTGAACCCATAAAAAGGATCAAATAGTACAAAGCAAAATAAGAGCATTAACGTTAGACAAGATACTGTGGAGATATAAATATATACGAAGATATATTGTCACGGCTCAAGTTTTTTAGAGTAAGGGCAACTGAATGAAAGATAAGAATAAACATAACCTCTGGTAATAAGCAATAGTGAGAACCGAATGACTCCAACATATATAATGATGCACGAAAAGGGTAACATTATAGACTCCCCAATGAAGGATCATTTTTTTCAAACAAGCATTCCTCAATTCTAACAAAGTCTGAGAAATATAAGACTTGTCTGATTTGTATGTATGCAAACACCAACATAATTGAATACATGCAAGCACAAGTTCCTGGAGATCTCCACAGCTACCTCAGGACAACTGCAGCATTTCTGAGAGCTAAGTAGCGTTGGACGTAGTGGTTTGGGAGAGACCTAATCACCTTGAAAACTTGAGCATTGGCATACCGAAGCTTGGTTCTTGGATCAACGTAAGGTGCCTGCAGTTTCATTCTAGAACTCAGTACTTCATAATGCATCAAACAGCAGACATCATAGAATTGCATTTATTTCTTTTCTCAACATGAAGAGCGAAGGACTCCACAAACCTAGCTTATTTTGTTCAAATAATCATGTACTACTATTAAGCATAACAGGGTACATCAAAGAGTTACATGTGTGTGTGTGCACTAATGTAACTAGCCGAAGATTAACATGGACTGGGGCATCACAGAGCCTCACCCAGCCCGAATCTATCACTAATAGAGAAATGTCGATATGAACATAAATATTACCTCATATCCAGTTATATCACAAATTCTTCTACATGGATGCATAGATGGTGGTGTTTCAATGTTAAAATCTGCAAATAACAGAAACAAGTACACATTTACCCATTCCATTCCCTCTCAAAATAATTAACCATAGATAGTAAGAAAAGCACTATGTATGCCCGTGATTCTTGCAATTCTTTGCCTAATGTATGCAGCACAATACTGAGCTAAATTTGTTCCTGAAACGAAGATTCGAGTTTGTAGCAAGGTACATATCAAACTAAGACTGAAGAGTATGCCAGCATGGAACATGCTTTCTCCAAATAACATATCCAGATGTTCAGTTTATGCCAAGCTACAAGACAACACTTAATCACTAATAAGACGTTTCGGATTTTGACATCCTTCTCGAACTATTTCAAAGCATATACAAGCAAAGTTTGGATTCATTTCAATCTTCATCTATAGTCTGGAATCGCTTGTTAACAACTTATTTAACCGAAATTCAGACACTACTGAGAGTAGGCCATAAAATGGTTCCTGAAACAACATCAGCGTGAAAAACACTTTCTCCAAAATACATAGCCAGTTTATGCCAAGCTACAAGAGAACACCGAATCACTAATATAGAACTAATAAGACTTTTCCAGATTTCGGCATCCTTCTCAACCTATTTCAAAGATAGTATATACAAGCAAAGCTCGGATTCATTTCAATCTTCATTCTATTGTCTGGAAGCCCTGTTAACGGCTTATTTAACTAAAATTCAGAAACTTTAAAGATGACTCAAACACAAAACTAGCATAGGAATGCAGAATCTCACAATTAGACACCTCGGGAGGATAATTCTGGTAGTTCTCAGCGGGAATAATCTGCTTGAGCTGTTTCCACCTGACTCTGGCTTGCCCTTTCGGATACTTATCGTAAGTCTGAATCTTCTTAAACCACATGTGAGTTGGCAACACCATTTCTGCATCCACCACTTCAGGCTCCATCTCCACTCTGGACCAAAAATTATATACTTCAAACACTGGTAACTACAAAGAATACGCAAATCTGCCTATTCAGTCTCTGAAAATTGCAATTAAATCCTTCTATTTTCGAAGACATGTACCTGATTTAATGGAGAATAAGCAGAGATTAGAGAAACAAGAGAGAACAAAAAAGGAGAGAGGTTACGAAGATGAACAGCAGCCATGAATTAGGTTTTCATTCTGCATTTAATTGTCAGTGTAAAATTAGGCGCTGAAGATGAACAGTATTTCCAAAATGGATGAATTAGATTGGAAATAGCATCATCTCGGTTTTAATTCAAAAGTTGTCGCATGTTTGTAATTAATTAAAATTCATTTTACAACAAAATGCTTCAGCGTCATTGAATCCAATACGAAACCTAAGCAACACACAGACAGAAAACTCATATACTCCAACACGGCTCGATTATTACAAAAACGATCGAATTCTGGATATCATAACTAGATTCGAGATAAATCGAATAGCGCATGAATAATTGACGCGCAACCATAGCTCTAAAACTAATTCCAGTATCACTAATTAAAAAAATCGATTACTCATATATAACGAATGGATCCTAAACGTTACTGTCATCACAAGAATTCAAACGAACCTTCGGGCGGCGCAGACACCGTTCTTCGTAAAAAAAGGACTTTAACTAGCGGCGGCTCGGGAATTTAGGCACGGCGGAGCTCCGGTGATAGATTTATTGTAGAGAGAGACATATTTTGAACGATGAAGTTTCATTAAACTAAATGGAATTGGGCTAATTCCTAAACGGGCCTAGTATACTCTTAAACTCGCCCATTTATTGTTTAACAAGCACTTAACTCTGTTACGATAAATTTAGGAATGTCAATCGGGTCACCTCGTTGAGTTTCAGATCAATCTTATTTGGATTGAGGGATAAGAGCATATGTTTCAACCATTAACATTAAACCCAAATTTAAATACATGGAGTATTTTAGAATTCAAATTATATCTTATACCATTGAAGTTGATTTTTTTTCAATATATTTATTATCTATTATAGTAGTAAATTAGTACTCCCTCTGTCCCATAATAGATGACACACTAGGAGAATGATACGAGATTTTATGAGATGTTGTTTTGTGTGTTAGGTGGAGAGAGAAAATAGTAGTATATTTATATTAATGTGAGAGAGAGTTTTTCCATAAAAGGAAATGTGACATCTTTTATGAGACAAATTAAAGAGAAAAGTGTGACATCTATTATGGAAAAAGAGGGAGTACTATAATAAAGCCTAGTATATATTATCCCCGTCATTGAAAAAAACTCCCTCCGTCCGCGAATAGGAGTCTCGTTTTTCCATTTTAGTCTATCCGCGAATAAGAGTCCCGGTTCACTTCTACCATAAATGGTAATAGGGTATCACCTTCTACTAACTCATTTCACTCATATTTCATTTAAAACTAATATATACAAGTGAGACTTCTATTCCACTAACTTTTTTCCACTCACTGTTCTTAATATTTCTTAAAACTCATGCCGCCAAGAAATGAGACTCCTAATGGCGGATGGAGGGAGTGTAAATTTTGAAACGACACGAATTTTAATACACAATTGGTAAAGTAAAAAAAATTAACTAAAAGAGAAGAAAAGAAAAATGAATAAAGTAAGAGAGATAAAAATAAAAAAATAGTGAAAGTAGTATTAGTGGATCGCAGGATCTACGTCTTAAAATAGAAAATTTCTATTTTATTAGAGACGACTCAAAATGAAAATAATTTTTATTCTAAGGGACAAACATATTAAATATAAAATGACATGTTAAATAACACGAAAAAATAGACAATAGTGCACTTAGGTTATCTGTCGGGCTATTACATTAGATTTATAGACCAAAAATCTCTAAACTTAACTGTATTAACATCCCGATGATAATCCACCTGTCCTCAATAATAGTGTAAACCAAAAAAAACACTACCGCCCTCCATAAAAAAATAGGAGTCTAACTAATTTTACAATTTTAGGTTGTCCACAAAAATTAGACCAATTTCTAAGGAAAATTTTTTCATAATTAAGTACTAGACTATTACTAATAATATGGATCCATACTCCATTAAAATTATTTTTTTTTATTTTTTCTATTATCTTTTACTTTATTAATTACAATTAAAACTACTTTTTTAATTGAACATTAAAACTCGTGATATACGTGGTCTATTTTTATTTGAAGAAAGAATACGAAACACTACATATTTACTCCTATGTTTTTACTGCTACGTGTTTTATTCATATGTTCTCAATATTCAAGATTTAATGATTATACATATATAAAACTCTATGTTAAAATCAACGTCATTTCAACCCAAAAATGCAGCGGATAAACTCTTGCTGAACCACCGCCGTCGAGCAAATCTCCGGTAATTCACCTCCATTTTTTTTCTGCAATCGTTTTTCTGTTCTTCAATGCACTAAGCTAACTACCCTGATCGCGATTTCGTCGATTAAATTCGTATCTCTATTGAATTGATTCGTCTGTGACGAGCTGGATTCGTTGTTGATTTTGAATTCGATTAGGTTTCGCGATCTGAACTTCGATCCACAAAGCAAGCGTGCGTATGATTGAGTGAAGTTAGTTAGTTTAGAGCTTGAAGAAATGGCGGGCGAAAACGAGGAAGATAATGGCGAGACTACGCAGAGACTCCAGTCATCATTCGGAACTTCATCATCTTCGCTTCACCACACTCTTCCACTGAATCAGTTAAACATACCTCAGCTCCACATGCCTCAATTTCGAGGCCAGATTCGGCAGCAGCAGTCGCCTATTTCGTGCGGGGAAAGGGAAAACGGTGGGAAAAGGTTGGGCATTCCGCCGTCTCATCCGCAAATTCCTCCAATTTCGCCCTATTCGCAGATCCCGTTCAATCGAGCTGGAAATCAGCAGAATTTTAGCACTAGTCCAAGGCCATCGCATAGTCGATCATTGTCACAGCCAGCATTTTTTGCAGTTGATTCGCTTCCGCCGTTAGTTCCTTCCCCTTATCAAGAGTGCCCTTCGAATTCTGTTTCTGACCGAATTTCGACTGATGTAGCTATGGAGGAGATGGAGGGTGGGGGTAGGGGTGGATCACATTGTATGTTGCCGCCCTCGCCTTTCGCGAGGGGAAGTGTGTGTAGAGCTGGAGAGAGTCTCCCTCCTCGTAAGGCTCATAGAAGGTCCTGTAGCGATATCCCATTTGGATTTTCGAGCATTTTACAGTCTTCGCCTCCGCGTATGCCTTTGAGGAGTCCTGGTGCTCTTGATAGGTCAGAAGCCCAGCCAGTGCAGTTGGTTAAGAGAGAGTCGAGTTGGGAGAAAATCGAGGAGAGTGGAGAAGGGACGAGGGAGAGAAAATACGAAGATGATTTGTTCTCTGCATATATGAATTTGGACAATATTGATGCCTTCAACTCATCTGAGACAGATGACAAGCTGGGGAATGAGAACCGGGACGATTTGGACAGCAGAGCCAGTGGGACAAAGACAAATGGAGGCAATAGCAGTGATAACGAAGCGACTAGTAGCGTTAATGAAAGTGGGAGCAGTGCTCAGAAATCAAGAGTTTCTACATTGACTGAGAGGAGGGAAGGGACTAAAAGAAATGCTGGGGAAGATATTGCTCCAACCACTCGACATTATAGAAGTATCTCTATGGATAGTTTCATGGGAAATATGAGTTTTGATGAGTCGCCCAAAATGCCTCCGTCTCCTGGAACAAACCAACTCTCACCCGCCAATTCTCTTGATGCCAATACGAATGCTTTCAGCTTGGAATTTGGGAATGGGGAATTTAGTGGTGTTGAACTTAAGAAGATAATGACAAACGAGAAACTTGCTGAGATAGCCTCAAGTGATCCTAAGCGTGCAAAAAGGTAATATTGGATTCTTCTCGACTGCCTTAGCTGTATGCTTGTTGTATTCTGTATAAACTTGTAAATGTTGTATTCTTGTTTAAGTACATCTGTCTTATTATAGGATCTTAGCTAATCGCCAATCTGCTGCTCGGTCAAAAGAACGGAAGATGAAATATATTGTGGAGTTGGAACACAAGGTCCAAACATTACAGACTGAAGCTACTACGTTGTCTGCCCAACTTACTATGCTTCACGTAAGCGCCTGTTGAATTTTGGATTTTGTCGTGTTTGGTTGTTTTAGAGTGGTTGCTTTCATCATTGCGACTTGTTTTTGTTTGCATTCAGCGAGACTCTACTGGACTTAGTAGCCAAAACAATGAGCTGAAGTTTAGGTTGCAGTCCATGGAACAACAGGCTCAACTGCGAGATGGTATGGCTCTCTATTGACTCTTCACCCTTTTTCATCGCACAACAAAGTAACATAAGATTCATTCAAACGCAAAAGATACTGCTTTCCCAAGCTGTCAACAATGGCCTCCAAATTACATTTCCTCGTCCCATATTGCGGTGCTTAGTTACTTGCTACAGTAAATTGTAGTATCAAGTAATCACAATTATCATGTCTCATGAGAAAAATGGCCTATGAAATCACAATTTCATTTTCTTCTGAGATGTGATTGAAAAATTTCTCGGTTCTAAAATTGGGTATGTTATTTCGTGCAAAATTTGAGGTATGCTACACATTAATAATGCTTGAGTTTCATAATAGTCCAACGTTATAGATGTGCATTCCATTTTGACGAACTGATAACGTTTCATTTTGTGTAGATTTACTTAAGTGTGTCACTGTATCTGAGAAATTGGTGATGTTTGCTTCTTTTTTCTTAACTTTTTCTGCTAATATATGCTGATTTTGATGTGGCCGTATCTTACCCTAAAGCTAAGTTAGTTATTTGTCTATCGTTATGCTTGCTCGGATGGATGTTACTCGAGTTCTGAATGCATTTCTAAATCACAGTAAAATTTGGTAGTCTCTTTTTCGTGGTTTTGCTCTTAGGAAACATACCTGTCAGACTTAATTGTGCACATACATGTTTGTAGCTGTTACTTTTTTTTTCGGGAGCGTGGCTATAAGTTATATCATCTATATCCTTCTTTACCTAAACACGAAATCGTCTTCTCATCTTCTGACAGCACTGAATGAGGCATTGACGGCAGAGGTTCAACGTCTGAAGTTTGCAACTACTGAATTGAGTGGCAACCCCTCGAAGTTTCAGCAGTACCCTCAGATGTTTCAGTTACGGCACCAACAGGCCACACAAACGAACATGCATCAGTTGCAACAACAACAGCAACAGCAATCACAACAAGTGAATGGCAACAACAACAAGAACACCACTAAAGACGAGACAAAGCAATAATCGCCTTAGAGGAAGCCTTTCATGAGGTAGTTTCGTCTCTCCTCATCTTTACCTACGCATACAATACATCTTCGTTCCTGCCTGTTTAAATTTATGTTCAAGAATCACATGCTCTAGGAAAACTGTCGCTCCTAGCAAATGAGCCCTGGACTGCGACAATTTTCCTTGCCAGCCACCTTCATCTCCCCCCATCTCGAGTTACATTCCTTCATCGTATATAAGAAACATGCGTCGACGTTGTGCTGTGACATTCTATTCTTGTAATAGTTTGGAGTAATTTATTTGAGTTTTCTTTATAGATCCTTTGAACATGTGTTTTTGTCGGATTGATCTCTCAGTATTTCGTGAGATGTCTTTAATAATTGTTATTTTTTCATTTGCTTTTAGAGACTATTTTGCGTGGATTATACTACGAAAGGTCTCTTCTAGGAAGTGCAAAAAAAAAATTGAAATAGAAAATTGAGGGTCTAAATTCAATTCAAACGGAAATCGGAGGATTTTACCTGCATTTATATCGAGTACTGCATCTGTTAATTTTTTTTGTTAGAATCAGTTTACTCTATATTAAGACAATGATAATCTGGATTAGTCTTATGAATATTGTCGTTGTTAGAATCATTGTTAGAATCATTTTACTTGGTATAAGACAATGATACGTAGGATTAGTCTTTACTTCCAACATTTTGAGCCAATTCAATCTTGAACAATAAGTTAAATTTAATCAAGTGAACGTATTCTTGTGGTACTATACTTATCCTTGACTAAACGTATTATAGTAATAGTATTAATTAATAAAATTTTGATTAAGTTATATAATTAATACACAAAATATGTAACATCAAGTCAGGATGGCCGAGTGCGCCAGACTCAAGTTCTGACATTTTTTTTTCTGATTGTAAAAATTGTGTCATTTTTAACTCAGTTTCATTTTGACTAGTATCTTTCATTGAATGTTCTTTTACTTATTTTGGTCTAGTAACAATCACATTCATACTAACTCCATTATTTTGAGCTATCCGAAGGAAATCGATAATCTTTATTGTGGCAATTTTCAATTCTTTCATATTCAAATTTTTATTGGCTATGTAGTCTCAACCGAGACTAGAAATGGAAGAACGAAACATAATTTCAGTGTCAAATTTTTTCCACAATAATTATTCGGCTACAATAACCTCAAAATGGCATCTCCAACACGTTTTAATGTCACCAAAATTTTGTACTCTTCATAGATGGATAGAAGAGAGCTCCAACATCATCATTCAAAACCAAAATTCTTGCCTAACCTCCACACATTTGATATTTCCCAACAAAAACAAAAAACCTACAACAAAACAGATGGATCAATAATGATCCCTCGATGCCAACGACACCTACAACAAAAAGATGATCGATAATGATCCCTCGATGCCAACGACACCCACAACAAAAAGATGATCAATAATATGATCCCTCGATACTACTTCCTCATCAGCCTAGGCAGTGGACTTGATCCCTTCCTCCTTGTTTCTATTCTCACTAAGCCAACCTCCATCAATGGACTCCATGCTCCCACTCAACCCATCATCAAGAAAATCCCCCACCCTCTTCACCTTCCCCGTCGGCTCCACCGGATACTTCCCGGAGAAACACGCGTAACAGAAGCTCGTCGCATCTCCCCCCAGCATCCCCTTCAAGCTATCAATGGGCAAGAAAGCCAGCGAATCACACCCAATGAACTCCCTGATCTCCTCCACACTCATCCGATTCGAGATCAGTTCGCCTGGGCTAGGCGTGTCGACCCCATAGTAGCACGAAGCTATGATCGGAGGGCTCGAAATCCTCATGTGCACCTCCTTCGCCCCAGCCTCCTTGATCAACCTCACGATCTTGGACGACGTCGTTCCCCTCACAATCGAGTCGTCCACCACCACCACACGCTTCCCCTCCAGCACCGCCCTTACCGGAGACAGCTTCAGCTTCACGCCGAAATCCCTAATTTTCTGCGACGGTTCGATGAATGTTCTGCCTACGTAATGCGACCGGATAAGCCCCTGCTGAAACGCAACCCCTGCTTTCGCAGCGTAGCCTAACGCCGCCACCACGCCGGAATCCGGCACCGCGATCACCACGTCGCAATCCACCGGCGATTCGGTGGCTAGGATTTCGCCAAATTTACGCCTCGACTCGTACACGGATCGGCCGAATACGACGGAATTAGGCAATGCGAAGTAGATATGCTCGAAAATGCACGATTTTGGCTCGAAATGAGGCATTAAACATACGGATTGAACGCCGTCTTTATCAACCACGATGACTTCGCCGGGATAGACTTCTCTCTCGTAGGTTGCTTCGATTAGATCCAACGCGCAAGTCTCCGACGCGAACACCACCGCGCCGTTGCTCCTTCGCCCCATCACCAGCGGGCGGAAACCGAACGGATCGCGAACCGCAACCAATTTGTCCTCTGTGAGGAAAACCATCGAATATGCTCCTTCCAGCTTCTCGCAAGCTTCGACAATCCTCAGGAAGAACGGTCGCGCCTTCGATATCGCAATCAGGTGAAGAACGACCTCCGTATCGGAGCTGGTGTTGAAAATCGAGCCGTTTTCCTCTAGCTCTTCACGAAGCGCTTGGTAATTCACCAAATTCCCGTTGTGCGCGACTCCGACGGAGCCGAATCGGTAGCCGGCGACGAACGGCTGGACGTTCTTCAGCATAGAGGCGCCGGCGGTGGAGTAGCGGACGTGGCCGATGGCCATGTCCCCGGGCAATTTATCGAGCTTCGACTCGCTGAACACCTCCGAGACGAGGCCGACGCCGGTGACGGAGTGGAGGACGTTATCGTGGACGGAGACGATGCCGGCGCCCTCCTGGCCGCGGTGCTGCAGCGCGTGGAGAGCTAGGTAGCAGAGGCGCGACGCCTCTTCGTCGCCGTAGATTCCGACGACGCCGCATTCCTCCCGCGGCTTGTCGTCGCCGTCAAAGGAGATGATTGAGTCCGAACCCGATGAGGATTTGCCGGTGGCGATAATATCTGAGATAGGGTTTTTGGATTGAGTAATGTGGAGAGATTTTTGGGGGTTTTTGATCGGGAGGGTGAACGAGGTGGTGGAGGGATGAATCCGAGCGTTGAGGCAGGTGGAGGAGGTGGCGCAACCGGCGACGGCGGTGGAGACGGTGGAGGCTGCCATGGAAGGGTTTTAGGGAGAAAATGGAGTATCAATATCCGAATTTTATTGTTAGGTTTTGCTGCTTTTAGATATTTTAATGTTGGATGAATATAAGCGGTGACGTTTATGACCGTCACAGGGTAATTTCATTGGTCGGTTAGCTAAGTCAGTATCACAGCTGGTTAATCTCACTCGTTTTTACCACACGTGTGATATTACAAGAGACTGAGTTGAGCTTCATTCAGCTTCTAAATTTGGGTTTATTTTTTCTCCGCCGTCGAGAATGGCGCCTCCTCCTCCTCCTGGGCTTTATTCCGGCAAGAGCGCCTTGGCTATGGTATGCTAGCGGCCGATTCTATCTTCGATCTATTGCTTTCGATGTGATGATTTATGAATATTATCTGAATTTTCATGAACGGCAGGTGGCTAGGGTTTCCGCTTTCACGGTTGGACTCGCTTATGGAAGCGTAAAGCTTAAGTTTCTCAAGGTATTCCCCTTGTTCTTTCAATGAATGTCTTTGCTTTCTCTCAATGCTTATTGATTTTGTTGATCTGTGTATGTGTTGAGCTCTATGTTGCTCCGGCGATCTACGAATGTGTTTTATCGTTTTTTTCTGTGGATTTAATATTTTTATTATTAGGATATCTAATTTGCTTCGATTTCTCTCAATGCTTATTGATTTTGTTGATTTGTGTATGTATATGTATATGCATAATGTATATGTTGAGCTCTAGGCATCTAGGGTGATCTCTGAATGTATTTTTTCATTTTTTTCTATGAATTTGATTATTAGGATATCTAATTTGCTAGCTTTTTTAATCAATGTTTATTGATTTTGTTGGTTTATGTATGTATATGTATATGTATAACGTATATGTTGAGCTCTAGGTTGCTCGGGTGATCTCCGATTGACATTGTGTATTTTCATTAGATTTAATTATTAGGATATCTAATTTGCTTTGCTTTTACTCAATCTTTATAGCTTGTTTTTGTATTTAATTATTTATGTTTTCTCTTTCAAATGAGGAATGCTTTTCTGGAGTTGCTGGGTGATTAGATAATTATGCTAGAAGCAGTGATTAAAGTGTAATTGTCATGAAAGATTCATTCTTTGGTTACAAAATGTGGTTTGTTAAAAAATTGGTGGCAGAATTTGTTTGTGATTCTAATGCATATATATTTGATCTCTTATATTTCATAAGTTTTTGGGGGATGCTGAATTGCTGATGCCTGTTGTCTCTTCTATAATCATCAAATAGTCAGACTAGCTTCAGTATCACGAGCGAATACTAATATCTTGGTGCTGTGCTTTGCTTGATTTGGCACCAAATGTTAAACATTGCAAGTCGGCATTCACAATTATTGTTCTTGTGTGCGATTATCGTTGTGCCTAAAGAGTGAGCTATATTTGTCATGATTGAAGCTCCCTGCAGTGCCTATTATCTCTTCTGTTGTATCAATTACCGAAAAAAGTATCATGAGTGAATGCTAATATATCCCAGTGTTGTGCTTTACTTGATTTGGCACTAGATGTTGTAGCATTGCAAGCCTGCACTTGCAATAATTGTTTTCTTGCGTGTATTTATCGTAGTGCCTAAAGATAGATGTATTTCTTTCATGTTTGAAACTCCCTGCAATTCCTAGTTGATGATGCATACACCACCAAAGATTATGCGGTTTCGTGATATAGGTGGCACATTCAGAATCATATTATACTGCGTAATAGTAGTACTAAGTAGTAAGTAAGGTTGGCATGTCACATGTTAGATAGTTGATGTGATGTAGCAAGTTTTAATTTTGACTCTTGTTTACATTTCAACAGATGAAAGCAAAGAGTCAGAAGAAGGCTGAAGCTAAGGGTCAGCACTAGAGGACCAGTGTGACTTTTTTTTTGCTCTACTGGGATCAAAATAATAGAATAGAGAGATTGATTTTCCGCCATGGCCTGAATCGCCTAATGAGAACGAGCATCGTTTTCAACCGGTAAACAGTTAGGTTTTTCTTTTGGTTTGAAATGCTGCTCAAACACTAGTTTATCCTGTGATGACAATGAAGAAGGATATTAGCAAAAAAAATTTGGATCTATAATTTGCAAACTTTTTGGATCCTTGATTAGCTATATTTTCTCATTGTTTTATATATAAGGGGATCCATATTCATCTTGTTGTGGAAATTATTTTCCTCTTCTGGTTTCATTATCTTGAAAATTGTTACTGGGCATTTTCCTTATTTTCTCATATTAGGTATTTCAAGAATGGTATAATTATAACTAATTTGATCTAAAATTATGCTTTTCTCTAAGGTATCTTTGTAAATTAATTAGTATAAAAATTCTAATATGTTCATGTCAAAGGTGGACGAACTAAGATGATGGTAGGGACTTGGGGTCAGGTGAAATTTGTTATTTATTTATCTATTTATTTATTTATTTATTATAGTAATTATTAGTAGTATTAATCTAGCAATTGGCCATTTTATCCACAACTAAAGCCCACTTAATTGGACCTTGTGGCCCTTCTCAAAATCTGTCACAGCAAAACTAGAAATACTAATTAGGATGTGACTTGATTTAGAAATATAATAATAAAATCTCTATAGAAATATTTCACCACCTTGCTAGTTTTGAATAATCACGCTAATATTATTCTAATTTCCTTCGATTTAATAATTTATCATTGATTTAACTTATGGATACCCATAAAAGAAGGGCAACCGAAGATTTCACATAAGCTTGACTGATTTTTATATAATGATAATCTACTTTCAATAAAAAAAAATCAACAAAAAAAGTGGATTTCTTTTTCTCCTTTTCATTTTCTTTTTTTCCTTTTGAGCATAAAAAGTGGATTGCTAATAATATAATTTCAACATTATCTATTTAACTAATATGGTGATGGGTTGATGGCTCGAAAAATCGAACTCACTAGAATTTTTTGGTGCTTGTGGATTGACAATGGGTTTGGTCGACTCGACCCTATCCAACCCCTCCATCTATTATGGTTAAGATTACTCCCTCCAAGTACGATATCAACCCTTATAGTTGTGAACATTAGTGTCGATCTCGACATAATCCCAAATCTTTAAGGAGTATAAAAAAGATAAAAAGCTATGACCTAATCGTGTAAGGATTGGTGGTATAACCTTCAGCCAATCGTGCAAGGATTGGTGATAAAAAGCTACGCAATATGACTAGGGGTTTAAAACGGAAAAAATACCACTTTAGGAGTCTCGGTTTACCATTTTTGGGTGATCCAGTTGGAATATTACATAAATGGTATTATGCCCCACATTCCATTAACTTTTTTTCACTCAAATTTTATTATAAAATTAATATAAAAAAGTAGGACTCACATTTCACTATTTTTTTTCACCAACTTTCCTTTACAATTCTTAAAACCCGTGCCGAACTTAACTGGGACTCCTAAAGTGGGACGGAGGGCTTTATATAGTTAAAATATAATACTCCCTACATCCCACAAAAATATGGACATTTGGGACGACACGAAAATTAATGCATAACTGGTAAAGTAAGAGGGAGATAAAAAGAAAAAAAAATTATAGTATTTTTATTGGAGAATGATGCTAACATTATTAGATAAAGAAGTTACCAAAAATAGAAGGATATAATTTTATGGACATTCTAAAATAAAAAAAAATTCTTTATTTCTATGGGACGGAGAGAGTACTATTATATATTACAGTTCATGAAAAAAAGTCATTTTTAGTCTAGCAACATTAAAATGGAAGAAATGGTTGGTGAAATTCGTGTCACCTATAATTTGGAAATAGTGAAATTGAGAGTATTGACATGATAGTAATGCCACGTGGTTATTGGGCCAAATGATTAGACCCAGCCAACTGTTCCAATAAATCAACCTATTCAAATATTAGGTCAAATCTGGCCCACTCAAAATGAGGATCATCATTCTCCAAGTAATCAAATTAATTGAATTTTAGTTCCTACCATCTCCAGCTATAATGCACAATATTCATCATATTTCTTTGAAAATAAATTTTATTTATATATTTATAAATATTTTTCAAACATTATTGACATAGATAAAGTTTTATTAGTAATAGCAATTAACACACCACACTCAGTAAAAATATCACTTAAACAACCAATCCGCCATAAAACTGTTGGCAATTGAAACATAAAAATGAATACAATAATATCCCACATCGGTGTACACAAATAGTTTAATCCAGTATATAAGTCTCATGGGTCTCTCCTCCGATCACCAATTGATTTGAGGATGGAACCCATGGATTTCTATCATGGTATCAGAGCGGGTCGCCGACTGTGGGTCATATATTTAACTGACCCAGCAGTATATCTGGGCTGAAACCGAAAAAAATGATTGACCCAGCAGTATAACTGGGCTGAAAATTTGGGCCAGTGGTCTAACCGATCGAAAAAAAGATTGGGCCGATTGTCCAATCGATCATAAAAAAGTCCAACCCCTCCAAGATTCACCTTGAAGGGATCGAGGGAGGGTGTTGACAATTGAAACATAAAAATGAATATAATAATATCCAATATCGGTGTACACAAAGATCTTAATCCAGTATATAAGTCTCATGGGCCTCTCCTCCTATCACTAATTAGTTTTAGGATGGAACCATAGATTTCTATCCAAAACTAATCATAATCAATTTTGACTAAGCTCTAATCTATTGAGTAGAAGATTCTCACCACAAATGAATAGTTAAGTCATTATATTTCCCATAGAAATTCGTTGACTAAGCTCTATTTTATTGAGTAGAAGAATTTCACTACAAGCGAATAGTTAAGTCGTCATATCACAGAAATTCGTCAATTTTGATTAAGCTCTAATCTATGAAGCAGAAAATTTTCACCACAATCCAATAGTTAAGTCATCATATTTCGCATAGAAACAGCTATGTGTACAAGTGATAAATTTTCTATAGTCAATATATAGCTAACTATTAATCACTCTTCATGTACCAACAAACATGGACAATGTAGAAGCTAGTTATCATAGCCAGCCTATAATTATTCATTTGGATTTTGTTGTAAACCTAATTTTATACAGGCTTATCATTAGGCAAAAAGCAATGAAATGAATTTAATTGATATATTCACCACTTCAACCAATGCTAGTTAAAATACTCAAGATTAAAATTCAATATTTAAAAAATATGTATAGGCAATAAAAACATCAACTGATTTAACTATTGATATTTTTCCTCAACAACATAAACATTTTATTAGAATTTGTGTCATTGAGAGTGCTATACATTCTTAGACCATCCACAACGGGACTCGCCGGCGTCTCGCGTCTCGTCTCAGCGAGACGAGACCCCGGCGAGACGCGTTGCAGCCTCCATCTCGTCCCGTCTCGTCGCGCGTCTCGTCGCGCGACTCGTCTCGCCGAGCCAGGAGACGAGCTGGCTCGCCACGCGCCTCGGCGACGTGGCGCAGCCCGGCGTCGTGCGTGACGCCCACTCGCCGGCCCGCGAGTGGGCGTCGTCACGTGCTGACGCAATAAATATTTTTTTTTTAAAAAAAATCGAATTTAAATAAAAAAAAAAATTTTGTAACGGTATTATTACCGTTTTTTTTGTTTTTTTTTATATTTTTTTTGTTTTTTATTAAATTTTTTACTCTATAAATACTCCTAAACCCATCCTCATTTACACACAACTACACATCTATTCTTCATATCATCTAAATTTTCTCTCAAATTTTCGCTGAAATTTTCATAACCCAACTCAAGATGTCCGGCGACGGCGAGGGCAACTATGGCGGCTCCGGCTCCGGCGGGTGGGATCTCAACTCATTCGGCGATTGGGAGAACATGATCAACACATTGGGCGGTGGAGGTTCGTCAACGCCGGGGACCCAGGGTTCGGCGACGCCGGGGGGGTACCAACCACCCAATTTTGACCTTGATGCATATGTTCATCTAGTGCTGGTGCGTCTGGTGGTGACACTGCTGAAGGCATCAGCCAACATGATGCTGAATCCCAGGAGTTTGCGGGTACGGTCGGCGATGCAGGAGGATCCGCGAGTACGCGCCGTCGGCCGCAAGGGACGAAGGCGGCGAAAGCGGCTAGAGCAAGGAAGGGCCGAGGCGAATCAAGCCAGCCGGCCTCAGGATCGGGCTCGCGAGGAGGCTCGGACACACTTATGGTGGCGTACATGACCGCCACAATGGCGGACACTTCCCGCTTCTCGCACTCCCAATACGCGGCCTGGTGGAACGGAATTGTGCATATGGCAGCACAACTTGGCCTTCCGACTCCCCCTCAACCTCGACCGCCTCCGGAGGATGATTAGCCCTTCCGATTAATTTTTTTTTATTTTGTGTGTTTTTTTATTTTGTGTGTTTTTTTATTTTGTGTGTTTTTTTTATTTTGTGTGTTTTTTTATTTTGTGTGTTTTTTAATTTTGTTTTAATTTTAATAAAGTGTGTTTGTTTAAATTGAATTGGGTTTTAAAAAAAATTATAAATTAAATTGAATGAATAGTAATTAAGAGACGGTATAGAGACGGTTAAGAGACGGAGCGTTGCAGCCTCCGTCTCTTAGTTAAGAGATGGAGGAAAAAAGGACAGTGGGGCCCTCAAATAGTGCTCAAATAGTAGTTAAGAGACGGTTTAAGAGACGGTATAGAGACAGCGTTGTGGATGGCCTTAGTTATTAGACAAGAGAAGTAAAACTATCAATTACGCAAAACAAGAAAATAAGTCGATTTATTAGGACTTCAATTAATAAAGATAAGGAAAATAAGACAATTTAGGAAGTGAGTGTATAATAAAGTAGATTGAGAAAGACAATTTGGAAGGGGATTAAATAGGATTATTAATATAATATTTGCATGTGGTCAGTGACATGTCACCTCACATGTCCTGCAACTTGCACGGAAAGGAAGAATCGGACATTGCTGGGGCCCACTGTCACGTGTCTCCACCCCACATTGATTTTCTCAACCCGACCCGGTTTATTACGGACCCTCGTGCCCCACCCGCATTATCCATCCAACTATCTACTACTATTACTACTCCATTATAATGCACTACTAAATATCTAAGGGTTGGTGTTTCTTTGATTCGATTTGAATAATAAGATAATTATGTATATACTTTATTTATTTTGATAAATTTTATAGTCTGTATTTTGGGATTTGTTTTGTTGGCGCATATAATCATATAAATGTAGGGTTGGGTAAGTATCTAAATGTTGGTATTTCATGTGTTTACCCTCGAATTTAATGATGATAAATTGTTGTTAGTCTTAATCATGAAAAAAGAAAAGAAGGTATATGATGGAAACATTGAACACGAAAAGGAGACGTATCCATCGTAACATGTGATCAGTACTAAATAAATCAAACTAATAGTACTAAATACTTTTTTGAAAAAGAAAACTATTACTATTGGTCCCAAAGTCTTGATAAACTCTAAATCAATGCTATAGATTATAGTGAGCCTTGGAAACACAAAATCCACTTCTATAAATACACAGTTTTCAGATTATTCACTCTTTGTCAATTTAAAAAGAACACAAATTAACTTATTCAATAATCCCTAGCTACTACTATTTCTATTTGATCCCATTTCGTTTCTTTTGCAATTTTTTCTGTCTCTATATTGAGACTATTCCTCATCTCTTCTGTGTGGAATGCATTACTTAATGCCCCCCCCCCCCCCCCCCCATAAAAAGAAAAAAAAATTCCATGCAGAATACTATGTGTTACTATTGTCAGAAAAAAAAACTGTGGCTGAAAGAAAAAGAAGAAGATCATAAATATATTGATTAATTATTGCTTTTATTTGTTGCATTATGAAGATGAAGGACCAGCTCACCACCTTCAATGTTCTGGTCCCAATTCACTAAAGTTGGTGTATTAATCATGTACATATTTATAAATATAATATATTCACACACCACACACCCTACAAAAACACAGTATTTTAGATTCTTTTCTTGTCTTTAGTTTCAAAATGTAAAGTTAACATCTTCATGTAGTTGCAGAAAATAATACTACTACTTGATTGAGGCATCCATGCAGTCCATGCAGATTAGATTCCTGTTAATCAATTATTACTATATGATAAATTTATTGAAATAAATTTGAGGTTATGAGTGTGACAAGAATGTATACTTGACTTCTCACTTTCACCACCAACGCACCAACCTTACCTTTAAAATGGCTGGCCCAAATTTTAGAAAAAATCGATATATGTTGAAAAAGTTATAGGTATATAAGTTGTAGTAAGAATATCTCCAAGAGTTAATATCTCTATTTTTTTCAATTTATTAAATATTAATATATATTTGAAAATCTGTTAGTTTTATTATGTCATCCAATCTTATGTTTATTAAAGCCATGAAATAATCAAGTAAATACATTTCGTAATAAACTATTAATATACAACGGTGAAGCCAAGGTTTTAATATTGAGGGCAAATTATTACTCTATACTCCATAATAAATAGTTCTTTGCTTATTAAAGTTGTAAAATAAAACGCTCGGTGTTTTTTTACCTATATCTCATATGTACCCAGTTGTAGATCAAGGGGAGTTGTGGTCGATAAATCTCATTGTTGGCTCATGAGGGTTGGAAAACTGCACTAAATTAAGCATTTGAAGTTGTCGACAACCCCCGGGTGCTACAATTCCAAGCCAATCCTTCAGAAGCTGAATTCACTTCTGTTCTTCGTCTGTCATTCATTGTCAGCTATGACTACCACACCACATATATCTCTTGAATCTTGATGTCGGCTACGTCATCTTCGTTGTGTCAAACATCACAAGTTCCGTTTCTTAGATTCGATATTATTTTGTTGTAAATATCGGCAAAAGGATTGGTCATAGATTCCATTAATTATTGGTTATGTAAGAGTAATAGTCTAATCCAAGACTCCTTAATGGGACAAGCATGGCTTTCAATCTTGCAGTGTAAATAAAATAACGACATTAACGGAAAATAGTTTGCACTGTACGGAATTTCAATCCGTTAACGGAGTGCGGATTATATTACTCCATTTTTTATTTTTCATTACTCCATTTTGTAGTAGCATGTAAATTATAGTATTACTCCATTTTTTATTTTTTCCAATATATAAACATAGTCTACGAAAAATATACCACAATATCTTTTTTCATAATCTTCCAAAAGATGTAGTATCACTTCCCTTTTGTGTTTTTCTCCATTCATTATGATGAGCTCAAGTTCTATTTAAAATACATTCACCAAATATTTATTTAAAAATTCGTACCGAATAAAAATTGATAGGACTCATAGGAGTATATTGTAGTCATTGAAGGGAATAGTTGTGTTATAACTCATAGTCATATATGTTGAACCTAAAGTAAATAGAGTGCTTATATTTTATATGAAGAAAAAATAAGGGCATACTCGATTTATATAAAATTCCAAAACTTCCACCCTTAATTTTGTATACTCTAATTTTTATTCGTTTAATTAAGACATTCACCAACAATGACAGATTCAGATGAGGTCTACCGACACTATTCCATTTATTTACAATTGTCGTCAACCTCACAGTATGATAGCTCGTTATTAATCACCACCGTACACGAACACCAAATTAAAGTTGTCCAACTAAAGATATAAAGTGAATTTTGTTTGAATATCACCATCCACATTTTTAATATTTTGTTTGTAGTCTTTTTAGCTTTGTACATATGCATGCAAACTAACATATATAAATATAAATATAAATAAGCAGAATTAACGTAATGTGAAATAAAATAGAATAAAAACAGCAAAACTAATCGAATTACCGTTAAATTCTCTCGCAGGGTGTAAAAGCAAACACCTCTGTGAGGAAAAATCGCAAACACCTTATCTACAAATCCGACCCTCAGAAACAAGCACCCCACAATTCAGGGCTAAGATCAGAGATTCCTCCAAAAAAAGAGCTACTAATGCGAAGAAAGATGTTGAAAAAAGAGGAGAGAATTCAGCAATCTGCAGCTCAATTCCTCCATCTTGACCATCTCTCTCCAAAAATCCGCGGTATAATACAATTTCACCAACGCGCGGGATCGGATTGAAAATCAAAAATTGAAAACAAACCCTAGCATTGAGCTTCATCGGATCATGGAAGTGAGCGATCGGAAGAAAACCTCTTCGCAGGGGAGCGTGAGCCCCATTTCGTGGTCGAATCCGAACTCCTCCTCGGCTCTGCGGAGCAGGCATTGGAACTCCGGGTGGGAGAGGAAGGAGATCGGGACGATGTAGCGGCTGCGGTTCTCGCCGACGTAGACGGCGAAGTGGCCCTTGGGGACGTCGACGGGGTGGAGGCCGTCGTCGTCGTCGTCGTAGCCGTGCTGCTTCTTTCCTAGGCTCGAGCAGCGTTTGAGGATCTGCTTGAGCGCTGCTGCTTGAGAGAGTTTGCTTGGTTTTTTGATCGCCATTTGTCGAGGAGAGAGGAGAGGTGTTGAAGGAGTTTGGAAGAGGATTTTGAGGTGGTGAAGAATGAAGATGGAGTGTGTTGAGGTATTTATTGAGGAAGGTTGTGGTATTTTTGGGGCTTTGATGTGGGGTCCATTGTGCAAAGAAAATCTGTATACTTTTTCTACTAGTGAAATGAGTTACTACTCGCTCCGTCTCATTACCTTGATTTTATGTAGGACTCCTCCGTTCCTTAAATTTTATCTCACTTTTGAATTGACAAATTTTAATAAATGTAATGGAATGTGAGTTGAAAAAATTAGTGAAGGGTGGGTCCTACTTTTATATATTAAGTTTTATAATAAAATGTGAGTTGTAACGAGTTAGTAGAATATGATATCCACTACAAAAATGATAAAAAGTGAAATATGACAAATTTTGTGGGATTTGCGGAAATGAAAAAATGTGACAAAATTTAAAGGACGAGAGAATATTATTTGTGAGTTGAATTAGGAGATTAGATAGAAATATTTTTTTAAAAAAAGAAAAATGTGTTACTTAGACGAGGATGAAAGAAGTAATTGAAACTTTTGAAGGTTTGAATTGTAATTGGAGTTTAAAAAAATGGAAGCTTTTGCGCAGGCATGAGAGTGTGGGTTAAACTTGACCAAGTTCAAGATTAGATCGACCAAAGAGAGAGGGGTGAGGAGGAAGATGAGGTGACAGAGAAGGCGTGGGTGGAGGATCTCCGAACAATGATAGTCCTCTGCACTCAATGGTTGAAGTTATCAATTTCTATATGTTTCAAATTACTTGAGTTATATTCTACTTCATATTGTTACAGGTGATTTGAGTCGTTTATCTTTATTACAAAAAAACAAAACATAATGAGTCATTCATCTTTATTAAAAAAATTAAAACATTTAATCTAATCTCATTAACTCTCTTATCTATTTAATTTTATTCTATCTTGTCTATCTAACTTTATTCTCTCACTTTATCTCTATTTATCTACTAAACAAACTTTCGAACATTTTGTGACGAAAAGAACATCTCAAGTGACATGGGACGAACGGAATAAAACTTTAGTGTAATTTTGGTTTCATGCGCCATAAAAGAAATTATATTATGCATCATTGTAAAGTTGGTTGATTCTAATTTTGTAACCTATATCGATCCACCTCAAGTCACATTTTCGGGCCTAATTCCAAATCAGTGACAATATAATATCAGTATACAATGATTAAAACTATGGTATGCACGTATAAATTTTTCTTTGATATTAGAAATAGAGAACGATGAGGTTTGAACAATGGGTAAGTCCAACTTGCCCCTTCTCAAATACATAATTTTTTTCTATATTACTAAAATTTTGCCCAATTCTCAGATGAAATCTTGGCCATGTCCCTGGTTTGAACTCTAGATCTCTACACTATATATGAAATCTAATGCAGATTATAAATATAATACTTTATTTACCATTTTCATTATAAATTTTCTATTCATCAATATTTGAGGGCTTAAATATCCGTTTTGTGTGTATACACGTATCAATATTTATGACAAGTTTTTATATGAATCACAGAAATATTTATTTAACTAAAATAAAAGGTGAATACAACTACAAGAAGTAAGTACGTAGTTTTTTGTAGTTCGAGTAAAAGGGAAGAGGGGTGCATGTGTGTTGGCACTGCGTCTTAGCTTGAAATGACAAAGTGGGGCCCAGAGCCGAAGTCCATTTTTTGTACTACGTTCTAATTACGATATGGGCCATTATCTAAATCCCAAAATATATTTGATCTAACATTATCCAATACACTTAACATGTTAATAATTTTCTAAAAAATAAAATCAAAATAAAGAGGTGATATGACGGCTATGTTGATAAAGTTAACTAAACTTTCATAGTGACTTAGTACGATTCACGAAATATAATTTACGAAGTATATAGTTTTAGGGTCGTCTTCGAGTTTATCACCTTAATCCCAAATTGAGACTGAATATGGACCATTTGATCCAAAAATCAAAGGCTGAGATTGAATAAAAAAAATATCAATAAATAATAGATAAAATATCAACAAAAGGGTAATATCGTCATTATATTATTATATGATAATTTTCGTGGGTGTTTTTTTATATCAATAATATGACATGAGAATATCAACACACAATAAGAAAATATCAACACAATTTTATTGATATTTTACCTACATTATATTGAGATTTCGCATACACTATATTGATATTTTTTTTGCATTTTTTGATAAAAGCTGCTTACCAACATGTACGAAAATTGAAATATAATTTATCAAATTTCATCACTTGAACATCTTCGGAACATATGCAATTGAGATCTCGTTGGAATCCTTATAAAATTATCTTTAATTTGATATATTTTTTTTGCGAAATAATTTAAATTGAGAGAGTTACATAAATTTAAAGTTTTAAGATGATTTTGATGAGAGAGAATTGACATTAATACCCTTTAAATATATTTAATAATTTTTTTAATTTAAAATATAATCCATGTGTCATTATTTCAACCACTAGATCTCTTAATCTAATGATTAAGATTTGGTCTTAATTTGTGATTGCTAATTAGTTAGCAATTGATCACTCCCCTATAGTTATATATGTATGTTTAAGATAAATTACAGATGAGATTCAAATGCTTCAACCATAACCATGCAAATGAGGAGATAGACGATAAAACGAAGCTTAATTGGTAAAATGTTTTCCAACCAACTAATATAGTGAAATTTAGTTATTTGGAATCATAATTGCGATTGTTGTTTGGAACTTCTCATTCAACTTAGAGTTGCTATGAGACCACTCATGATACAAGGCTCGGTTTTCGTAGGCGCAAACTCCCACTTTTTTCTGTACTTTCCTTTCAAAGTCAAGATCATAAATGTTGAAATCCAGACAAGAAAGCGTTGGTTTGAGCCTAGATCGTGACAAGGCCGTTTAAGGTAATGTCTCGACGCAATCGGATGGAACAATACATAGATAAGTAAATCCTTTATAATGTTTGAATTTCAAGGTATTCTTTATTTCATACCGCTAATTTTGAATTCTAATTGAGTAAGAATTAACTCAAATGGAAATAGACTTCTAATCAACTCATCTTATCTTTTGTAGATGAGATTGACAGATAACGCCAGGATATGTTCTTTTGTTCATCTGCTGCTTTAGATAAAACGTTTGTTTGGTCTATACATCGATTTCGTTGCTTTTTATTATAGTTTTCATTCTAAAATGTGTATGTACTACTACCCCACCGGTCACTAGTTTTGGCTCTAAGCATTTATTTTGTACTGCATGTCCCATTAAAAATGAAATGTTTTCCTTTTTTTAGTTATCTCATTAAAAATGAAACGTTTCTAAAATAGAAACAACATCATCTCTACTTTTTTTCTCTCTTACTTTACTCTCTCTTCATTAACTCACAAAATAACACTGTATAAAATCTCGCGTCGGAAACCAAATGTTTCATATTTATTGGGACGGAGATAGTATTAAAATAATGAAGATCCAATAGGGTTGAATGATAGAGGCAACTACAACTACCACCTCTTCCTCCCAAAATACATATATATTGTGAAAGAAATTTGAAATTGATATGTTTGGACATAAAGAGCATAAACATTAAAGAGTTTTGGATGCATAGCATTCCACTGTTTGCAGTTGGTTTCAAGTTTCAACATCACCTCCACCTCAATAATTATTACTACTTCCAACATTATGTCTCTTTTGATTAAACCTTACACCCCTTCCATCCAAATTTTATTTATATTTTTCTATGGTAAATAGTATATCAATAAAAATATGATAAATAATTACCATAAATCAATTTAAAGATAATAAAATGAACCCACCTTTTTTTTGTATCATACATAGCTTTATAGTAACTAGTAATCTAATAACTTAAACTATAAGGTACTAGTACTGTATTATAAGGTTAAAAAATATTCTCCACATTTATTATGGTTTGCATATAGTACAAAAGTTTGTTGAGGGGGTCGGACCAATCCCAATGTCAGCCCATAAAGATCAGAAAAAACACTATAAATTCAGAATTTGGAGGTGTGTTGATCCCATTGTGCGACAGCTCTACCCCAATCCATCAGGGTTGTGTCCACCTCCATTCTTCGTCCGCAGTCATGGTCATCGACGGCGGTCGAACCACTTATGTTGTTCGATGCGCAAACAATCTTCTTTAATGTGTCCGACTCCAAGTTCAATTCCTCAATCCAACACCTAAAAATTAACTGAAATTTTGGAATTCTTTTTTGCTTGGTAGAGTACTTCTTACCAGAAATCCATGTGAAACTATTAATACATGGTACAAATTTCAAACTGCCACACAGTACATATTCATGAGCCAATAAATTCATACAAACAATCGGTTTCTTATTTCTCATTCAATTCGCCTCTACTTTTTGCAGTTTTTTACTGATAAAAACATTCAATTTTTCGAGGGTGGTTGTAAAGATTATTGACAATAATTTGGGAGGCCTAGTTTTGATTTGTGACAATGATAATTTAACTTAAAACTCACTATTCTTTTAGTTGCACTCACCATTCAAGATTGATACCATGTAATTAAGTGCAACTTAGCTGATAACAAGATGCTTTCCCTCCAATAATAGGTCAAAAGTTTGAGTCACCGTGATAACGGGAACTACCATTAATCATGTTATAAAAAATAATAAATCATGTCAATATACTTGCAAGCTAACTTACTCCGAGAAAAAAATTGATGGTTAACAATTGTAGAAACCCCCCCCCCCCCCCTTTCATTTTCCTCTCCTTTAGCAATTATGATTAACTAGACACATCACGTGACAATATGTTTAGAGAATATGGATCAAACGTCTTCTCATGTCTTCTCATCTTTAGACTAAACTCTAGTGGCATAGTTTTGTGATCTTTATCGAACCAAACTAGAGAAGTGGTTAACCCGCAAAATGCTTTAGTTCCAATGAATAGGTCGAGAGTTTGATTCACCAGAGCCACATGATAAATGAGGAGCTATTATTGATCATCCTTCACAAAAAAGCAAGTCATGTGAAGATAAGTACATGTCCTCATAGCGTAGTCAATATACACGAAGGAAATGCAAAGTAGGATGTCGGGACAACATGGTTGGACCATCACAATTTTTACTCACGTCCTCGTAGCGCAGTGAATACATAGGATGCAACGTTAAGTAGCGACTGTAAATTTGACGACGAAAATAAAATCAGTCAGGAAATGCAAAGTAGGATGTTGGGACAGAAATGGGGCAGTCCCATCTTTTCCCATGTGGTCCTCAACTGGAAATCTGAAGCCAACAGGAAAGAAAGCCCACTTCAAACCTCCACCACTCGCACTCGCCCCATCCATCTTCTTCATTGCCCTGGCTAAATGGAATAGTATATAATTATGAGAGAGAAAGAGAGGTGTATCTGCATGTTCCAAGGCTGAGAAAAGATCCACAATAAAGATAGCAAGATGACCTTCTGTTGCTACATCATTGTTGTCTTCTCCTTTTGTTTTACGTACTCGCCCCTCCCTTTCGCCAGTACGAACATTCGACAGCGACACCCTATGCACTATCATCTTCACAACCGTTTTTAACCATGTGACGGGGGGCGTTTACTTTGTTAGATTTGATGGACTCGGCTCAGTACTTGACCTCCTTCCCTGTGACAATATTAATTTTGGGTAATCTCGAGCCAATTTAATTTCGAGTAACCAATCTACTTAAAGCAAAAGAAGAAAGAAAGAGTAGCCATAGCCATAATAATGATAATAATACCATTTGAAAATGATCAAAACTCAAAACAATGATGTCTTTTGCTCTTCACCAACTATGTAACTTATACTCCCTCCGTCCCGACTTTAGTGATGCATTTCATTTCGGCACTGGAATTAAGACAATGGGATTCAGTGAGTTAAATTGAGAGAGAATGTGTCAGTTAGTTAAATTGAGGGTGTAAATATCATAGCTTTCAAAACTCAAATTTACAAGTTACCACATGTTTTTTGAAATAAGATAGGATGAAATTAACCTCAACTCAAATAAAGAGATTGGATGACACTTTAAATATATGGACCCATACATCTTAAAAACACTATACCTAATAAAATACTTAAGTAGCAACCTATATATGCATATCTAGCATTAATGAATGAACTATAACAAAAGCCAATTACTACCAATATTAATCAAATAATTTCAAGACTAACATGTTCATGTCTAAAGTGGCAAGAAAAAACACACTTTTATCAAAATTGACTATAGGCTTATCTTATGTCTTGTTATCCCACAAGATTAAAAGTCATGTTATTCTCTATATAGTTGAACGAGTGCAACTATGAAATAAATCACCTCTCAAAAATTTCACATATATAAAATTAAATTGTGGTGACTAATTGAAGTTGAATGTGACATAACATTAGTCTAGCACATGAAGCCCATGTTACTCTTGCCCATCACATATCATTCCCAACTACTGGAAACAGTCACCTTAACTTCTTTCAACTAATGTTTTTGACAAATTTTTTTTAAAAATGTGAGATAGGAACATGGAATAATCAGCCCAATTATTGATGAAAAAAATACGACATAGGAAAAAATTTGTACGGTTCAAAATGAAATGGAAATATTTTTTTGTATACAGATATAACACAAGACGGTATGGGCTATATATCAGTTCGCAGGTGATGAAAGCAACATTTAGATGTAGAAAATATGACCTTTCAGGAAGCCATGAGCCTCGATTGGGTACGTCCGCGAACGAGTCGGGTATTGGAGTGACATCATAGATATGCGTATCGGACTTGGCAACATCAAGCTGAAAAAAGGGTTGGTTTAGGAAGGGCCAGGAAACAGCTCAGCAAGTTGCAGGACATAAGACCTAGAGACAATATCTTTAACCCATGCTTTTGAAAATAATACTCTTTCCGTGACACATTACTTCAGTCGTTTATTTTGGGCATGTGATTTAAGAAAATTGTGTTTAGTGGATTTATGTAAAGAGAGAGTATAGTAATAGAGATTAGATGTTTTTTTTTTCCAAGTCCGTGGGACATCCCAAAATGGAATACGACTCAAGTAATGTGGGACGGAGGAAGTATATATAGCTACAATTGTATTTCGTCGAATAATTAGAGACATGGGAATGTGAAGGGATTAAATTATAGGACTTGACAAAGCTAAAATGGGGATAGGGTTAAGGATAAGGGTTTCGTACCTGGTATGTGATGGACTGAAACCGAGTAGTACGCTGACAGCAGGACGATCAGTTAAGAAACTTGAGCATGTGCCAGCATGTATCAACCAGCACTGTTTGGATCACACCTCCGATGGATTGACGTGCATGTTACTCGGATTCAACAATGAAAATGATTGGTCATGCCAAGAATCGGGTGTTTTAGTATAGACAAGGTTAAGTGTGGGGAACAGAAAGTCCTCAATGCAACAAGCAAGAACACAATCCAAACACAAACTCAAACAAATATCAAATGTTTAATGTTTTTACAACCATTTTTATAACATAGAACAAACATGTAAGTCTTGAATATAGTGATGATATATGATGCAAAGGCGGAACACAATTCGTGGTGCATGAGTTTGTTACACATGCTAGTAAACTAATACGACTCTTGTTCTTTTGCATAAATGTGTTGGTGCTTTCACAACTCATAATCGAAGATTAGGCCAATTGAAGAAGTCAAAAAGTAGTTCAATCATAAATATAGGGAGAGAAAACAGTTTGATATGCAAAGATATATAGCTTGTGAAGATAAATTTCTACATGTCAGATGCTGCATTCAATTAAAGATGCTATTGATCGACCAAATTCAGCTGGCATTCAAGTTTACACAAGTACAGATATATATAAACAGTGGAAACATAAATATCTTTGTTAGAAATTACTCCCTCCGTCCCGTGCTACTCGCACGTTTGCTTTTCGGCACGGAGATTAAGGAATGAGTGTATAGCAAAGTCAACCATTGCGGCTGTAGGTGATAATTTTTACTAAAAATGGAAAGAGTGCAAATAACTTGGGACGCCCAGAAAGGAAATAAGTGCAAGTAACACGGGACGGAGGGAGTACTATCAACTGTCAAAAAGCTTATGATTCTTCAACTGTCACAGAATATGCTATGATGAAAAAACATCACATAGTCACACTGCAAACAAACAGCCAAGGCAAAAATGCCAAAAACTGCATTCTCCAAGATGGAAGATAATGGTATCTAACGAATTCCCCCAGGCAAAGAATGCTCGGAGACTCAAAGAGAGAATAAACTATACGATTACAATTAGGTTGATAAGAGGACAACTACTATATACAAATTCAAATGGTCGTAACTGTAGACCTTTTGAAAACTAAGCATGGCCTATTACTACCATCTCTATTTTGACTGAGGGAGTGAACACAAAGACTGCATGTCAACTAGTACCACGTGACTCCACCATTGGCTATTATGTGAACGAGTTATAAAAGAGAACATCTTGCAAGCGCAAGAAATTACGATGCTGCATTCACTCTTATTATATACTAGTAGTATATACATGATACATCTCTAAGTCATGATAGTTTTGAGTCACTTCATAAGACAAAATTTGAGAAATTAACACCCCCCCCCCCCCAACAAAGATTGGAATATCCCGATTCCTGACTAACTAGAAAGTAAACACGAGAACCATTATTCTTCACACAGCCACCATTAAGTAAAACTATGCAAGCGGTGTTATTTAGAAAGTATGGGATTCAAAACTATACGAGAAAAGAATTCATTATCTTGCTCAAAAATCATACTGCTTTCCTGTGCTACGTAATACAATACAAACAGACAAAATGGAACTCGTGTGCAAGCTTCAAACAAGGATTCACCAAATCATACTCCTTCAAGTAGATATGATCCCATAAAGACGTAACTTGGAACGTAGAATACCTTTAAGGGGAATAAGGTCTTTTTCCTTTTTCAATATGCAAGGATTCGTACTCTTCTGATCTTGTTATATCTGTTCAATTCAATCTATTCTCCCTCAATCTCAACTTGCAACAGGCTCTGTAAATCAGAAACGCCATCAACTTTGGACCTCGTATGATTTAAATAGTACAGAACATAATCTATCTATCTATCGAACTCCAAGCAATATCCTTCTTCAAACCTCTTCTCTTCATAACCTCTCTCAACTGTTCAATCTCATCCCACATACCATTCCTAGCATACATATTAGACAGCAGAACGTAAATTCCAACATTATTAGGCTCCACTACAAGAGCTTTCTGAGCAGCCAACTTCCCCAAACCGACATTTCCACACTCGTTACACGCACTAAGAAGTGCGCCCCACATGGATACAGCGCAATCCGCAGCATGTGGCAGCTCACTAACTATTCCCCAAGCCCTCTCCAACTCCCCCGCCCGACAAAGCAAGTCAACGAGACAACTATAATGCTCTCGGCTCGCACACAACCCATAGTCACGAGTCATGGACTCGAAATACTCCACGCCAAGATCCACTTGCCCGGTGTGGCTGCAAGCAGAGATAACCGTCAAGAATGCCACTCCATCCGGCCGTATCCCTTCCATTAGCATATCCTTAAATAACCTAATCACTTCAGCATAATCTCCGGTCCTTCCATACAATCCCAACATCGAAGTCCATAAAACAACATCTCTTCGCCTCATCCATACATCGTACCCCGCCATACTAAACACTCTCTTTGCGTTATCCACTAGACCACACCTTCCATACATTTCAATCAACAAACTCTGCAGAAACACATCAGCTCCAACATCATTAACGCGACGCACAACACCCGCGTGAACCTCCTTCCCCAATTCCACAGCACACAAGCCGCTACAAGCGCGTAGAGCAGCCGAGAACGTGAAATGATCCGTTTCTAAACCCAATAGAGGCATCCTCCTCACCAGCTCAATCCCTTCCCCCCACATCTTAGCCTCCGCATAGCCCGACAAAAGCGCATTTGCACACACAGTATTCCTCTCAGGAATTTCGTCGAACACCTTCGCCGCATCACCCACGCTACACATTTTCGCGTAAAAATCCACCAACGCACTTCCCACAAACACACTAGCGAGCCAACCCGATTTCTCCACATAACCATGCGTCGATTTACCAAAGACACCATTTTTCAAACAGGAGGCTGACTTCAACGAGGTGCATAGAGCGTATGAATCGACATATACGCTGTTGCGATGCATGAATAGAAACGTGTGCAGGGCAAAACAGTCGGAGCCGTGTTGAGAGAAGTGAGATATGATCGAATTAAACGGCAGGGGGTTTCTGAGATTGAAGGATTTCAAGAAGTGGGTTAGGATTGTGTGGTTGTTGTTGGCGATGCATGAGGTGTAAGCTAGAGCTAGGTCGGATTGGAGATTGGGGGAAACGAAGAAGAGCTTTGTTCTGATTACATGCGCGTAGAATTGTTGGATTGGTTTGAGATTCTTTGTTTGAGAGCAGTGATGCAGGAATTGGGAGATTGTTTTGAAATTCAGGGCGCCATGGATATTGATTTGGGGGAACATATGTTCGATTTTGAAGAGGTTTATGATTATCTTCTGTGTTTCTGAGGATTATCAAGAGTTCAGCAATAAGTTCATCAAATTATGAGCTTATTCTTTATTTTAAATGGAATTGGGATATTGTTTAATTTATGAGTGTAAATTAATAGTATTGTTTTAAGGATTTTCGATTTATTTTGTGATAATTTATATTTTGATTTTCCATGGTCATAGGAGTCTTTACTATCTATATCGATACACCTTACAAACGCAAATAGAACTATGATCATATGTAACAAACTTGATGCAAATAGAGAAATAAAACTACAAAACAATTCGGGCCAAAGCCCTCCGGCGACGCCTAGCTGCCTAGGCCCATTGGGTCCGGCCGATATTGCTTATGTGGCGTATCTCTTGAACATACGAGAGTCGTTGCTTATGTGGCACATCTCTTAAAAATACAATGGATCGAACGTGCTTATGTAGCACATCTACGAGAGAGCCACTATTAGGGAGCCGTTGTTGCTTATGTGGCATATATCTTGAACATTACTTACGTGGCACATCTCTTGAACGTACAAGGGAGCCAGCCACTGTTCGTATTGCTCATGTGGTACATCTAGTGAACGTACCACATAGAAGCGCTATTGCATATGTGGCACATCCAGTGAACGTACCACACAGAAGCGCGTTTGCTTATGTTGCACATCCCTTGAACGTAATGCACACGCAAAAACAGAAGCTTTTCCCAGACCGTCGAGAATCTATTCCCAAACGTTTACTCTAGAAACATTTCCCGAGGATCGTATTAAACGTGCCCATAAGGTCCGAGCGAAAAAACTACAGTCGAAAATCGCAGAAAACGATATAAAACAGGCATTCTGATCATCACCAACACAGACGAAACTCATGACAGTTGTATTCATAATTAAAATCAAATTCGGTACTAATTTAAACATCCAAATTTATAGATACTGTCAAGCTTCCGACCAAAAACTGTGCCATCTAAGACCAAAAAAGAAAGAAAACAATGAAAATAATCTTAAATAGCCCCTCGTACATCTACACCACTCCAGAAGGAAGGCGCAACACGAGCTGTCCTCCGAAAACACTGCATGTACGAAGCCAAGATAAGCTTAACAATTCAGCGAATCAATATGAATTTACGCGTGGTAGAGTAGAGGAAGTTGTGCAGACCTTTTCACATAGTAATAGCAAAAGTCGGCCAGGATGAAGGTCTGAACGATTTCGGATATCAGAACCAACGAAGGCCACAATCCGTAACCCAATGCCACAAGAAGATGGCCACGAGTGTCCAAAACCTAGACTCGACACAAACAAATGGATATAATTTTGGAACTGGCTGTTATCTTTAAAGAATTTCAGTTAAAGATCAAACCTGGAGAACCCAGTGGGCGCAGCTCAAAAACCTAGCAACTCCCAATGCAAATACGTAATGAGCTGTAAAGGGTTCGACAATCTGCAACGAGACATTAAAAATATCATTACAATGTACAGCATATCCTTGTGTAATTACATTTGTGTTGGTATTTATTCATCTTTGGTACGATGTTTTACCTTTGTGTTCTGCATAACACGCAGCTGAGGTAGGACGGAAACGGCTTCCAAGTAAACGCAGAACGCCCAGGCAATCCTGTTGATGATGTGATGTGTCGTAGACGGGTGAATTAGTAGGGCTATAACGGCACAAGGGCCAACCTACAGACACAATTTGTTAGATTTGAATGCATACGAAACTGATTAGAGTAAAAATAGATAAATTCTTATGGAATTCAACGAAAAATCTGCTTTATATGATGAATTACTAAAATGCTTCTATTTATCGAAAATCAAACCTCCGAGCACGATAGCAAGAAGGTAGTGAACCTCCTCAGCACCATAACAAGTTAAGCAGAGAAAACTGAAGGCAACTCTCAGAATATGAAAGTGCAAACCTGAGGCCCGGAACAAGTTGATATGGGCATAGATCAATGTAGAACAACAGGCATGTAACGAACCTAGAATTACCTTTAAAGCAACTAGAAGCTGAGTCACGTGAGAGGCACTAAAACGACAAAATAAGCCACCTATCTACATATTAACAACACGGCCAAAGAAAACAAGAAAGAAGAGCATCACACAACTCACACGGGCATACACAAACAAACAACTTTTGGACATGTTTCACGAACTCTGAAATAAACTTTTAAATCATTCGTTTGGAGTTCATTCAGTCACAATGAGGAATACTCTCCCTCATCAGAAAACAATCCCTAAGTAAAAGAAAACAGCCATTTCTCGAAGGAAGACTCACCACGTAGTACAGTACAATGTTGTCTTTATCCTCCATATAACTCGATTTCAAGTTGAATCGAATCATATAAACAACCCACAAGGTCGTAGCCAGCGTAGCCAAGTCAAGCACAGTGTGTATATCGTACTCCATGACTAAACTGCAATACAATCTAACAGCCAAAAAGATAGCTGTTAGCTCCTGAGACTTCAGCGAAATTCCTGCATCGATAGAGCAAAAAAATCAGCAACAGACATTTAAACAGAAGATTAAGCCAAAATCAGACCTCTGCTTGACTCACTACTTTACAAGATATCGAAATCACACTAATTAATTAAACAAACCATATTTGTTACGCAGTCTTTTTAAGAAACACACATCCCAAATTCATAAAATCAAAGTAGTACAAAATTTTGAATCTTTAACCTTGAAGACAGACAAAATTGAAGGATAATTCAATCCATAACAGCAATACTACATTACACAAGAAAAACGGAAAATTTGAGCAAAATAAATCTATTGACCATTCCTTTTATGCTCTCAATCAAGAGATCTTCATCTCCCCCAAAACAAATCCTAGCTTCTTCACCCTCCCCCACCCCCCCAACAATCAAACACATAACAGCAAAATAATCCAATTCAATAGCTTAACTAACAAGGCAACTATGCAATCAACCTCAAAATGCCTTCAATCAATTAAAAAAACACACAAAAAACGTTCTTTCTACATATCAATCGGAAACCTAATTTTTTTAATCTCCCCAGCTCCAAACTTCGCCATCCCCAAATTCATGCTTCCAAAAGATTCAAACTCTACCACAACCAATCGCAAACAAAACGTCGCTACAAAAATCAATAACAGAGCAGCCAACATACCTGCACAGGTCTTCTCCTTCATCAACTTGTAAATCAGAACAGCAATTCCGATCGAATGAACGGCCTCGGCTGCCACAAACAGATTATCATGATCGTGGACGATTGCACGGAGAAGAACGAGAGCAGCCATGCCGCTGATCACAGCCAGAAACGCCTTCACCTTCGGCGGCTGCCGCCGCAGCCACGACGCCACCACTTGGACCGGTCTCCTCGGTGCTTTCATATTTCTACAGAAAACCTACGAATTCAAAAAACTATCTATATGTAGTTTTATTCGGATTCAATTCAGAGCTTTTCCGTCTGAATGGAAGGAAAATTGAGGGAAAATTTCTTAGGAGAGAGAAAATTTTCCCAAGACAGAGGAATTGGAGAAGAAGAAATGGTTGAGAAAGCGAGTATTTAATGGGATGACTAATTAGTCTAATTATATACTCCATGGATTATGAGTCAATCACGTCAAACCAATCCTTTTTAGTCTTAAATATATTCAATTCTATTTCATGTTTAATTCATTTTTTCATTGATTTTTTTTTATGTTTTACTATTTATTTATAGTCTCGTTTATTGTTTACCTAGTTGAATTAATCTTGCCAATTTCATTGAGAAAATATATGTTTCAAATGTTGCCAATTTCTTTGAAAAAATAATTAGATACTACTATTATGTAAATTTCTAACTGCAAATGTTTTAAAATGTAGTACTCCCTCCGTCCCGGACTACTTGCACTTATTTCCTTTCTGGGCGTCCCAAGTTATTTGCACTATTTCCATTTTTAGTAAAAATTTTCACCTACAGCCGTAATATTTGACTTTGCTATACACTCATTCCTTAATCTCCGTGCCGAAAATGAAACGTGCGAGTAGTGCGGGACGGAGGGAGTATTACTTTCTCTATCAGTCAATATATGTCTTATTTTAATTCGTTCGTTATTAAGTATCTCATTTCACTTAGTATATAAAACTCACGTCATATAATTTTTCCCATTTACTATATTATTTCACATTTCTTAAAACCCGAACTGTCAGAAAGTAAGATGTTTATTGGCAAAAGAATGGATTAATATTTTTGACATGTCATGGAGTAATTATTTGTCGCACGTCTCACAGTCCTGATAAAAAATCATGCATACGCGGTTGCCAAGTAAACATAGTTTTTCCAAGGTCAAGACGTTCAAAACCTAGCAAAGTTTGAGTTAGAAATTTCCAAAACTAATCATCCATAGCTAAATGCGCATGCTATGATAATACATGAAAGCATTCTTCTTCTTGATCAAGCGGTCCACGACGAGGATCTTCTCAACACAGGTTTGAGATGCTTATCTTCCTCGATGGCTATCATTCCTAAATGCGACGGATCTTCGAGCATCATCTTCGCAACCAAATAGCCCGCGACCGACCACGTCTGGTGCTTCCGTGCTTGCTTCCCAATGTAGCGCCCCAGCTTCCCGTCGTAGTATTCTGGCCACCCATCTTTCGACAGCCTCGTCTCAGCCAGCTCGATTGCTCGCCTAGCTATCTGTGGACGCCCCGTCTTGATGCACGCCGCAGTCAGCAGCCACAGCAGCACTGCAAGTTCAAGCCAGGCGGTCATTTCTTGCACCACTCTCTCGAGAGAGAAAAGCGGGGTAATTACACTATTCACGCAAAATCTTTAACCGAAGTTTCATGTTGGTACAAATGTTTGAAAGATTTATAAACGATACGAAGGTTCCATTCGCAATTCATTTTAATGCATTTTGCCATCTATGTTTAGACTTTAAGTGAGATGCAAAATGTTTCATGTTTTATATCCCACATAGGCAAAATGTTGACGGCGTCTAAACACAGATGACAGAATGTATCAAAATGAAACGTTTTTTACCCATATGAAACAACGGTAAACCATTTTGTATGAACACAAAAGTCGAACTAAATGGGAAAGTAGGTTTCAACCTGGCCATGATCCCCCGTTGTGGTAGCTCCATCTCGTGTTTTTGGGGTCACTCCCGGTCACAATCCGCCACTCATGATTTTCGATAGCAGGGTAGCAGACTTTGAGAGGCATAGCTCCCACCAACTCCTCCCATCTTGACTCGATAAGATCCATGATTGCAGATGACTGCTCTTGTGTTGCTAAGGACGAAAGGATCGCAATGCAGTTTCCCAAGCAGAACCAACGGAAATCCATATGTGAAGGGCCTATATTCCCTATGAAGTAGCCTCCATGTAACGGCATGAAATCCATAACCCAGTCGGGCAGTGAATCGGGCATTACGTTGAATTTGTTCACCGCTGTGTGGGAATACTCCTCTGTTTTGTACCTATATATGTCGTTGAGCTGCTTCAAGTCCAGCCAGAAGTAGTTTCTCATGTGGTAGGTCAAGGCATGCAGCCGCTTCACTATTCGCTCGATAAGCTCCTTCCCTGGCCCATCGTGCTTCAGCAATAGCATCGCGCATCTTAGAGCCATGAAGAATAAGGCCTGTATCTCAATCGGGTACCCATAAACACCCTAGCATTTGGTCAGAGAAAAACAGAATAAGGAGGTAAGATTAAGAGGACTTGTAAAAGATAGATTTATGGTCATCATGCTCACCATCCTACGATCAATCATCGAGCATCCATCAGCACAGAGCAGAGTGGGGAAGGTGTCGAATCCTTCTGAAAGGCATAAACTCAGTATGAGGCGTATGCCGTTCTGGCATTCAGGCTTATCTGCCAAGGACGTATCTCCAGTGGATTTCGTGTATGCTCGTAATAGTATGATCCACCAAAAGCCAGAATCAACTGGAGCCACCCTCCCTATCGCACTCTCGCCAAAATCTGCCATCAATGTCTCAGTATTCCTGATTGGATCGTGCAGTACTTTGAAGCTAGCCGGCATAACACCTTCACCCAACTGGAACCGGTCAATTTTCTTCTCCCAGCCTTGAAGGCGAAGGGTCTTTAAAAGAAAGTTTTTAACGACTTCAGGTTCACCATTCATTAGGAAAGCTAATGCGCTTGGAACAAAATCCCTCACAAATACCTGCACATAGGTTATATATGCTTCAGTAACCATGAGACCAGTTATTGCTTCCACATATTTTAAGACTCCAAGCATTTGCAAAGCAAAAAATCTCGCATTACAAGTATCTGAAACAGGGCAAATGATGCAGACAGATATATAAGGTCTAGAGATACCTAGACTATTGAAAAAAACGCTCAGTGAATTCGTAGCAAGTAATTTCAGGAATTCCACGAAATAAAAATTTTGGTTTACAGAAAGATGCATACCATGTTTTACACCTTTCATCCTAGAAGCCCCTCCTCGCCTTAAGTTTCCCCCTATTACCCCCCAAAAATTGTGCATTGGAAGGTCATTGGTTCCAAAACAATGTTGCACTTTGCAAGCAACTTAACCCATCTTTGTCCACTTCCATCGAAGTTATTTATTTGCATGTTAACGAAATCATAAGTCTAATTCCATAGATTCTTGATCTTGTATAGCTGCACTATGTGTTTATATATGTAAAACTTGAGATGATATTCTAGAAAGCATTCTACCACCTTTTTACAACTAAAGAGTGAAAAATGCCAACTCTTAAGGAATAAGTTAGACACACTCATGATCAAACCCTATAAAAACATCGAAGTTTCAGAAAAGAACAGTTACTACACATTCAACAACAAGTAGATAATTTCGGGGCCCTTTACCTGATCGTAGTTGAGTTTTTCATCAGAGTTATCCAATGCAGCAATGGTGCCAACAGGTTGACCACGAAAGAAAACCAATGCTCTCCTCAAATCATCCCACGCTTCGGCTATCATGGGGTGTGGATCAGAGGCCATCATCCCATAGCCAAAATGTGACAAGGGAGTATTGCAACCAGACTTTTTGATAGGTGAATACACGCTATCGGGATTATCAAAAGCTCGCCCGAAGTTATCTGCTCTCGAAGATTGATGAGGAGAGAATGGCACAGGCAAATCATTCAGCGACCTCTCATCACATGATCTCTGCCTCTCCAGATTCAAAAGCCTCGGACGATCAACAAACCTTGAGAAATCATACTCATCTAATTCATGAGAATCGTTAATCGAATCGCTATTCTTAACACTTCCATTTTGCAGCACATCTGGATTTAGTGTGGACATTTTTGGTAACCCTCAAACTACCAATTCTACTCAATGATGAGTTCTCTGTTATCTGCATTTTTCAATATTCAGCTGTGTAAGCAAACGGTAATAGAACCACACACACACACAGAGAGTGAAAATGCAAAACTGGATAGAAACGCACAAGAACATAAAATCACAAACGAGTAACATGTATGTAGCATTTCGATAACGGATCGATTCCGCTCTGATTTCTAAATTGCGATCAACCTTGAATAAACTCGCAATTTTTCCCCAAATAAGTCGAAATCCAGTGAATTCGGCAAAACAAAAAAACAAAATTGACGATCTAAAACGCATTAGCTACTCATCATACACGAACTCATTTGATTCGACGTTACAAATTGTAAAAATGAACCAAAATAATCACCTGGAGAAAACGATTGCGGTGTGCTTCGGTATCCTCGAATGAAGTCGATACATGTCAATCAAACGCATGCAGATGTCATCATGTAAACATGCATAGAGAGAGAGAGAGACGAGCGCAGGCATACGAGAAGCGTGAAGGGTTGATGGAAAAAGGGTCAGAGTTTTTATGGGAAAATTGATTGCGATGTAAAGTTGGCGATTGTGCCAGCTTGCACACGTGTTGATTGTAGTATTGACTCAAAACCACAACAATAATTGTATAGCTAGGTTTTAGGTCAAATTTTGAACCGTATCGATTCCTGATCATTATTTTAGGGATCCAGTCTATCGAATACAAATGATTTGCAGTTTCAACTGAACCAATTAGAGAAAGAGGGATTTAAAAATACTACTAATCCTAAAACAACGGTTTTACATCTGCTTTTTTTAAAAATTTTAATAGAAGGAAATTGTTACTTTACAATGTAAATTTTGATAAACAAATTTTTGCAGATCATAGGACGACCATGACATTTTTTGCTGACCTTTTTGAAAAATTAGACCATTTTAACAGTTTCATTAGTTCTTCTATATTAATTGGGTGAAACTATAACTTTGCAATGTAAATTTATAGTAAAAAAATTTATGGTCCCACACGACGTTAGATACCTATTCTTCAATAGTATTTTTTAACAAATCAAAGGATGACCATGACATTATCGACCTTATGAAAAATTAGCCCCTTTTGATGGTCTCGTGAGTTCGGTTGTTTTAGAAGAACGAAATTGTTACTTTACAATGTAATATTTCAAAAAAATAATAATCCCAAGACAATGTCGTTTAATGTATGCTTCAATATTTTTTGGCAGATCGGAGGACAACCATTGCATTTTCCGCCAACCCTTAAGAAAAATTAGGCCCTCCTGACAATTTCGAGGGCGCTCTCCTAAATCCGGCAGGCCGCCGATAATTAGATTCAACACATTGAGGCATATCAAATGTGGATGGAAGCCAACATATGAAAATGAGTATCCTTGCGAAAACATAAAAAAAATGCAATCATCCATAATTCTGCTAAATATGATTAATACATAGTAGGTTAATCATAATATCATACATACATACATACATACATACAATGAAACTAAACCAAGTACTGTGAGCTTTTACATCTTGGTCATAACAAAGTGATGGGGACTAACCACAATGGTTTGGCTTGGGGAGCGGCTAGCTTAGACGCTGACCCAGTAAGAAATGGTTAATTCTGACATAAACATGGTGCACGACTGCTTGTAGATAGTGCCCGGCCATGAAATGGTCACAGAGAACGACACCAAAAATTAGTATGAACATGAATCACTGTATTGATAAGAGTACTTCACCTTCCTTTAATCAGTCATCTGTTCTTTTGCCGCCAACAATGCTGTTAGAAGAGATAGCGTGCACGCTGTGAGATGACGAACATCCACTAGAAGAAGTTCCGTCTGTGATGCTTGTTTCCTTCCTTGCAACCTTCTTTGCTCTTCTTTGCTTTGAGGGTGAATCCTGCATGATGACAATGGCATCATCTCACAATTTGTTGCAAAATCAAGAACCAGTCTAATGCTGGCTTACAAACCACAAATTTACCTGTTCGGATGTTGATCCGGGTGTTTTGAGCTCGAGATCTGTTGTGATGTCATTTGAGTCATCACTTTTCTCTATTCTACTCTCCACATCTGATGATTTATTTCTAGGGTCCAGTTTGCTTGAAGCATGAGGCCTGGCACTTTGCTGCATGACTTGAGAGGCATGTTGCGTTGATTGTTGTTCGATCATTGGATTATGGGTCATATAAGGAACATACGTAGAACAAGGATTAGGAACAACTGCAGGGTTTTGGTTCCCATAGAAAGGATAAGGCTGCATGGACGGATGCAGGGGAATAGGTCCAGTCGGTACGGGAACGGGCATTGGAAAGGGATAAGATGATGGATGCATGACAACAGAATGATCCATTCCACCCCATGGATACATGGCCCTCATTCTCTGAAGGTACTGACCATTAAGGTTCTCGATGTCGGATTTAAGAGATGCCTTTTCTTCTCTGAGATCATTCTTCTCCAGGGTCAGCTGCTTAAAACCAGATAAAAGATTGGTGAGATCTTGTTTGCATGTTCTATATGGAATAAAAAGCCTCTTCAAAAGAATCACCTCGCGTGACTCATCAGTCAGTGCAGCATATTCAGATTTTAGTTTCTCAACCTGAGAAGTCAATTCCTTAAGCATTTGAATTGTATCCGAGAGAATAGAGGCTTTGTCATTTTTAGGCCTATCGGGATCTGCAAATAATGACAACATGTCACCATATGTTTCTAAGTATGTACCACCAGAGCATGAATAAGTTAGAGCATCGAAATAAGATATGTATATAACAAGATAAATTCATAGTTTGGAACTCATGGTAGGAACAACAACCAGATAAACATATGATGATACCATTTACTACTAAGATATGAAAACATTCATCAAAAGTGGCTGTCATGACTCACGACAGTGATTATGCTCGTGAACTATATCCTACATCTCTATATTAAAATGAATTAGTTAAGCAAAACTACATCAGTAAAACTAGGTTTGTTCGTGCTCATAGAGGCTAGGGGGTGTCAGAACTATCAGGGTTGTTATGATTCATTGCCCTCATTTCCTTTTTCTTTGTTGACTGCTTTAACAGAGAGATCAATTTCTCCAGGTTTTTCGACATATAAAACAGGGCGATCACGCTACGAACATATTAGTTCTTTTAAACGCCATTCACTATTTAACAGGATAATCTCACAAACAGCGAGAAAACTATTGCTTATAATTTTTATTGAAGAGTCGAAGGAGGATTTACCAAGGGCATTCCCCAGCTCCGTGAATTGTTCATTGAGACGATCCCTCCTCAACTTCTCGCGATCAGCCTTTTGAACTCTCCGAGCACTTACAGTGTCCTTTGCTTCTGGTTCCATTCTTAGATCAAACAAACACGCAAGAAGCAGATTCAGGCCAAAAAATAATGAATCGATTTCAGCAGCATAAAAACACACAACTAGTTTGCATTTTTCATAATAATTTCCCCGCAACGTCTCATTCTAAAGAAATGCATTATATATTTATATATCAACTGAAAGGGAAATATATAGCTGCAGGAAGACAGAAAATACACCAAATTTGAGTTACATGATTCCAACAAATATTTCCACAATTTGGATGAAAACGTTTCCAATCCCAATCAGAAAGCAAATCACTATCAACAGCTTGCCGCTCTCCCAAAACCCCAAAAAATTCCTCAAATCAGCTAAATACACAAATAATCCACCGATTCCGACTATTTCCAAATACGAGACTACGAGAATTAGAGAATAAATATAATAAGAACATCAAAAGGTCAAAAGAGTTCAGACCTACAATCGGGATTGGGGCGATTCGGCGGGATGCACGCATCGGGCGCGGGAAGAAACAGCGAGTTAGGATTGAGCTGATCCATACTGGAATAGGAAAAATTCTTCAGATAATACAGTGAGATTTAGGGAAATCTTGAGGAAGATGAGGATTTTTTGCAAACCCTTAGCGCCAGTGGTTTGCCGAGACGACATCGCATTCGCATCTCAGTTGGCGTTATCCCATATTTATTGTTCAATACGCCCTTATACTTTTGATATATATGATTTTGGCCCCTAAACTATTCCGAATTTACAATAGTATGCATGCATATGCCTGCCACGTCGGGATCCTTTTATATTTCTAAGAGCATCTCCAATACGCAGCTAGCCACAAACTCCTAAAAATCTAAGGCCATCCACAATAGGCGCCCAGCGACCGCCCAGCCGAGCGCCGGCGCTGGGCGGTTCGCTGGGCGATCTATTGCAGCCGCCCAGCGGGCGATTGGAGAGAGAAACCGCGCAGCGCTGGGCGGTCGCGTGGCGCTGGGCCGTGCGCTGGGCGGTCCGTTCGGCGTAATTGCAGCGCCCGGATCGCCCAGCGCACCGCCTAGCGCGAAAAAATAAAATTTTTTTTTTCGAAACACTATATATACGCGCTTTGTTCGTCATTTTCATTCGCACCACTTATTTTTTTTAAAATTTATGTAATTTTTTTTATTATTGTATTTTTTTTAATTAATGTACTTTTTAAATTATTGTACTTTTTTAAATTTTAATAGTATTATTAAACTTTTCCCGTATATGTCTCGTAAATTAAATTTCGCATATTGTGTGATTGTTAATTATTTCATTTTGTATATATTTGTTAATAGTGATGTGGATATTAGTGGCTAGGCTATGGTTGGGTTATTGCTGGGCTATTTGCTTGTTTTGATGATGTGGTAGGAGGATTTTTAGTGCTGCTGATGTGACAGTGGCTGGACTATGGCTGAGCTATTTCTACGGTGGATGGCCTTACAAATACACGGGCATCTCTCTATAAAAAAAATCTAGAAGAAGCCACGTGTTTATTACTTATCCTCTTCTCTTCAATCACACACACTGAAAGAAATCGACAGATCAAAGCTCCGAACCCTAGTGATAGAGCTTTTCCCCAGATTTTTGGATTCAGGAGTAAATTCGATCTGCAATTATGTCTTCGACATTCAGCGGCGATGAGACTGCTCCATTTTTCGGATTCCTTGGCGCAGCTGCTGCCCTCGTCTTCTCATGTAAGTTTGTCAGTTTTCGCTCTAATTTTGCCACTCTACTTCTACGATTTTGTTTTTTTCTTATAATTTCTGTAAGGATCTTTAATTTTTCAATGACTAGAGATTATTGATTGATAGTAGTGCCAGCTTGTTAAGCGCCTGTTATGCTGCTGTTTTCCTGACTTGTTATAGTATGATGTTTCGTTCAATTAAAAAAGTGACGAAGCTCATAAATCATAATCACATCACATGGATGTTTTGCACACTGATCTGGTCAATCTCGATCACTTTTGGTTGGGATTCATCTTTATCTGGCTGAGTAATTGTCTAACTTTTCTTTTTCTTAGTGTATTGTGTTCGAATTCAGCTTAATTTTCTAGTTTCCCAACAATACTTCTATTTGGGCCTTCCTTGGCTCAATTTGATATTCTCTTTTGAAACCTTGTTTCCATGCATTAAATTGTGTTGTGGAATATATTCATTGGGGATCTGGTGTGATGAATTTGTTGTTATAGGTATGGGTGCGGCCTATGGCACAGCTAAGAGTGGTGTAGGTGTGGCATCAATGGGAGTGATGAGGCCGGAGCTCGTAATGAAATCAATCGTGCCAGTGGTCATGGCTGGTGTTTTGGGTATTTACGGTTTGATTATTGCTGTCATTATCAGCACTGGTATTAACCCTAAAGCCAAGTCCTATTACCTTTTTGATGGCTATGCCCATCTCTCTTCCGGTCTTGCCTGTGGCCTAGCTGGCCTTGCTGCTGGCATGGCTATTGGCATTGTTGGAGATGCTGGTGTTAGGTATGGAAATCTTACTACCTCTTGGCCGTAGTGATTATGAATTCTTTTGCTGGACATAATGTAGTGGATTGCCTTTGTTGTTGAATCAGCATGTTGGGTTGAATTGATCATTTGATCCATATGTTTTCTTCTTCTTTAGCTTGAGTTTCAACTTTAGCTTGAGTTTTAGTTATAGGTGATGAAGTAGATTATGCATCAAATCTTTATCTTCTTTCATTCTTGCTCCTTTCAGCAAATTAAATACTTCTATCTGATAAATTTCCAGTTTGAATCTAACCTAGTGTAATTTCACTCCATAGCTCCATGTTTGTCTACTTTTGACCTGAATTATGCTATGTAGTATAGTATCTAAGGATCTCCTGACTGTGCCGTATAACATTCATGAAACACGCTTGTCTGAAAATCGAGTTGTGCAAGGAACAAACAATGCGAAAAGTTCAGGCTATGGGAACAAACGTGTCTATTTGGTTGATAGACCTGAAATGAAACAAAACCTATTTCATATAGAAATCACATGCCATTATCTTCCTACAATACCTTTGTAGATACGTCGATTTACTTTTGGTTACTTCTTTTTGTTATATAGTGTTGGTATTGGACACTTGAATTATAGAAGTTTCTTCTTCTTTCTTTCTCATAGTAATTTTATTGGCAGGGCCAATGCACAACAACCGAAGTTATTTGTGGGAATGATCCTTATTCTCATTTTCGCTGAAGCTTTGGCGCTTTATGGTCTTATTGTTGGAATTATTTTGTCTTCACGAGCTGGCCAGTCTAGGGCCGACTAGGAAGCACACCATTAATTTAATTCTGTCGAAGAGTATATAGTACTCCCAGAGTTCAGAACTTCAATTGAGGCCAGTTTGAAGGAACCATGTTGTACTACGATTAGTTTGCAGGCTTGATGATGATGGATTTATTTTTGTTTCTTGCTGCTATTTGTATACAATTAATGGTTTTATGCAGAATAAAAGCTTGTAGAGCTGTTTATATCGAACTTGATTGATTTATGTACCTTGGAGTTGTGTTATGCAGACATTTTCTAAGCCATGGACATGGAACTTAGTGTGGTTTATCTTGTTAGGGCATCAATATTGAGATGTTTAGTTAGTAAGATGTTTCACCTTTATCTAATAGGTCCGGGGTTCAGTCATAATGGGATAATGAGGAATAATTATTGATCCGCTTTAAGAAACATCACTTTTTCCTCATCCTTTACCACTCGCACCTCTAAGTTGGATCGAATGAGTTTTGAGCTTGAGTGTTTGATGCTACAAAACACTCACTAGTTGCTCGTCCCTCGTTTGAGAGCTCCCTCGCCAGTCGCCACAATCCCTTTTTTCGGTGGTTGATGATGCCCTTAGGTACCTAGACTCATGTAGTCATGTTCATGCCTCCTCGATGAATAGGAATTTATCTTCTCCTTCAGCATCAAATTCTTTTTTTTTTGTCAAAATCAGAGGATTCATCGACAGTCCTAGAAGTTAATCCCGTTAATGATTTATAGACATTTCAGAGGATGTGACATCTGACTAAAAAATGTAAAATCGCATCGCGTCTAAAGTCAAAAATCAATCCAAGTGCATCAAATTCTAGTATTATAAGAAATCCTCTTAGTTTCTCAATCTTTCCCATATCATATCAAACATTAAATTCAACATTTACACAATTGAGACATTCAAAATCAAATATAACATCAGCAACATACTTATTATTTTTTTTATCATAATCAGATGTATTAAGCGTAATACGAGTAGATACCAACAATTAATAGTGTATTTTTCAATTATTTAAATGGGCCATGAAAATTCATAATCCAGCCCATTTTAAGTCATGGCCTTTCAAACACATATAAAAGGCACATAAAAAATCAAAAGACAAAGAAGCCACGTTTTAACTGATCATCTCTCTCTCTCGTGCATTCTTCAACGACATTAGCCGTTTCTACACCGATCACACACCACAGATCTGAGCTCCGATCCCTGCGATAGAATTCTCCCCAGATTTTTTTAATTTCAGGAGTAATTTCGATCTAACACTATGTCTTCCACGTTCAGCGGCGATGAAACTGCTCCCTTCTTCGGATTCCTTGGCGCAGCTGCTGCCCTCGTCTTCTCATGTAAAATTTCCGATCGCGCTTAATATTGCTCATTTTTTTCTCTAATTTCGCCATTCTAATTCAAGGATCTTCGCTTTCGTTAGAATTTGTTATTAGGATCTGTTTTGTATCAATGTCTACAGGTTATTAATTGATGGTAGTATGATAGTATCAGTTTATTTAATCTCATGTTAATTAGCTGTTAACGTTGAGGAGTATCTGTTTTTCTGAGTTGTTGTGATCTTTAGTTACAGTTCTTTCATTAACGAATCTGTAATTCACATAGATATTTAATATTTTGCACACTGGTCTGATTCAGCTGGATCACTAACTGTTGGTTGAGATTCATGTCTATTTACTGCTTTCTTTTGGCTTAATAACTGTAATCAGCTGTTGTTTCTATTAATTTACTATCGTGTTTGAATTCAGCTTAAATTTCAATTTTCCTACAATACTGCTCTTTGGTTATTACTTGGCTGAATTTCATATCTTCTTACGAAATCTTGTTTCCATGCCTTAGATTGTGTTCTGGAATGTCCAATACTTATACTAGTATACTATATTTTGTATAGTATGTTGTAAGTATTAGATTGGTAGCCTATTTGTTGGGAATCAGGATGTAATGAAGATGTTGTTGTTATAGGTATGGGTGCAGCCTATGGGACAGCTAAAAGTGGTGTAGGTGTGGCATCAATGGGAGTTATGAGGCCGGAGCTGGTAATGAAATCGATTGTGCCGGTGGTCATGGCTGGTGTTTTGGGTATTTACGGTTTGATTATTGCTGTCATTATCAGCACCGGTATTAACCCTAAAGCAAAGTCCTATTACCTTTTTGATGGTTATGCTCATCTCTCTTCTGGTCTTGCCTGTGGCCTAGCTGGGCTTGCTGCTGGAATGGCTATTGGTATTGTTGGAGATGCTGGTGTTAGGTATGGAAAGTACATGAACTCTTGGCTGTAGTGATTGTGAATTCTTTTGGTGGACAGGATGTAGTCGATTGTCTTTATGGTTGAATTAACATGTCAGGTTGAATTGAAATGAATGAACTGTTTTCTTTTTTTTTCTTTGTATAAGCAAGAAAATGGTTTCAACTTTAGCTTGACTTTGATAATAAAGGGTGGAAATAGATTATGCATCAAATCAATGTTCTATTTTTCATCTTCTGCAATTCTAACTTAATAGTTGCCCCTTTTCAGCAAATTAAACAGTTCTGAATTTCCTGTTCGATTCTGAAATAGTGTAATCTCTCGCTGCATAGCTCTCTCCGCTCATTATGTCATAGTGTGGAAGGCTTTCCTGATTATGTGCCATATCACATTCATGGAACAAGGTCTCATTTGTCTGACAAGCTGATTTGTGTAAGGAGCAAATAAGACATCGATTATTATGCTATAGAATGACATATGTCTATTTTGGTTGATTGGCCTGAAGGAACCAAAACCTACTGCATATAGTAATCACATGGCATGTTAATCATGTTATCTTCCTACAATACCTTTGTAGATATGACTTACTATTGCTTGCTTCTTCTCTTTCATATACAAATCTTCATATCCGATTATAGAAGTTAACCATTCAATTTTACTTGCAGGGCCAATGCTCAACAACCAAAGTTATTTGTGGGAATGATCCTTATTCTCATTTTCGCTGAAGCTTTGGCGCTCTACGGTCTTATCGTTGGAATTATCTTGTCGTCGCGAGCAGGCCAGTCTAGAGCCGACTAGGTAACACGCTATTAATTTAATTGCATTTGAGAGAGTATATAGCACTCCTGGAGTTCAGAGCCTGGAGAAATTTCAATTGTGGCAGGTTGAGGGAACCATGTTGTACTACGACTACTTTTTCGCGGTTGATGATGCCGGATTTTTTTTGTTTCTTGGTGCTGTTTGTATACAATTATTCGTTTTCTGCAGAATAAAAGCTTCTTTGAGAGCTGTTTATATCTGATTAAAATTTTGTGTTATCTTGGAGATGTGATATGCAAACGGATTATAAGCCCTGGAACCATGGAACCATGAATATCATGAAAATAAGTAATTATGACTCTTTTTTATTTACTCAATTTCAATAATCCTTGGTACTACTATATTTTTAGACTATTTTCAACTCTTCCAATATTTGTCAAAAAATTTGAGTTATTATTAATGTGATGGGAGGAGTTGCTTATTAAGTACTTATTTGATAGTTGACTTTCTGTGGAATAAGTCTACTTTGTTTATACGCACATGGTATTAGAAATACTCCATATATCTACATATCAATATAAATGTGCTTTGTTTTTATTCCCATGCCAGATAATCCGTAGTTTTGTATCTCTCTCCTTAATCCAAGTTCAACCACTCAAGAGAATCACACTAACTTGGCCTCCCTCTCTTTTCTGTTACTCCTATTAATTGAAAATATACTGTAATTGGTTGGATAGTATACTTGGTATCTACTCCCTCCGTCCGCCATTAGGAGTCCCATTTATGGGCGGCACGGATTTTAAGAAATGTTAAGAAAAAGTGAGTGGAAAATGTGAGTGAAATGAGTTAGTGGAAGGTGGGGACCCTATTACCATTTATGGTAAAAGTGAACCGGGACTCCTATTCGCGGACGGATTAAAATGGAAAAACGGGACTCCTATTCGCGGACAGAGTGAGTAATAAACATCTCGATTGATAGAAGTTATTTCATAAGAGTTATTCTTTAATTTCTTATAATTGTATGTTGCCTAAAGTATTGGTTGTTGAAAACAATATACTGCCTCCGTCCGCGAATAGGAGTCTCGATTCACTTTTACCATAAATGGTAATAGGGTCCCACCTTTCCCTTACCCATTTCACTCACATTTCATTTAAAACTAATATATACAAGTGGGACCCCTATCCCACTACTTTTTTTCACTTACTTTTCTTAACATTTCTTAAAACCCGTGTCGACAAGAAATGTCACTCACTTTTCTTAACATTTCTTAAAATTCGTGTCGCCAAGAAATTAGACTCCTAATGGCGGTAAGAGGAACTCATTAACTAACAAGTAACATCATTGGCTTAATTTGGAATTCTGCAACAGATATATATAATTTTACATTGCATTATAACATATGCAAAAAGCACTACGATCCCATAATTTATGCTTTTGTCGATCAAATTCCACATGTAAAGTTTAATTGCTTCTTGCTTAAAGCATAAAAACTAAACCATCCAATGATCAATTACAAATTGGCTCAATGATGAAATATAACTTAATTAGAAAGATGCTCATGTATCGACAGGGTTGCGTTAGTGTGCTAACTAATTTACAGTAATAACTAATAACTTTCAATTCTGTGTATTAAAATTATCAACACAAAGATATAAGTATATCAATACAACATGTAAATTTAAATATCAACACAAAGACATAAGTTTATCAACACAAGAAGATTGATAAATTTATGTATTTGTGTTGATATTTTTAACAAAAAAAATTGATATTAGTTATTAATTATTACTATAATTTAGTTAGTATTTGATCACACACTTGTATCGACAAATAAATCGAGATTCGAGTTACGCAGATGTGGGAGTGTAACTCTCAAAGCCTATTTCATACTACTAGTAGTTATTATCTATATATTCTTTATTGTAGAGAATACATAGAGACATACTAGAAAACATATAAAAGGAAATATATAAAGTTCTACAAACACTCATTAACTTCCCGTAACAATATTATATCAGAAATTATTCTCGCATCAGATCATAATACACATGGTTATCGATAATGATGAATTCAACTGAAGATCAAAACAATTTCCAGAATCACACCACACAAGTAAGATCTGATCTCTATCAAATTAACCGCTCTATTATTAGTATTATTATTATAATTATTACTATTATTATTAATCTAGATCTATATTCATTTCCTTAATTCATGTACTATCATAAATTCATAATCATTATATGAAACAAGAATTCTAACTACAAAATTAAAAATTCCACAAAATTCCAATCATCGAAATTGGGCCCACAGCCCGCACCTACCCGCAATTTCTCTATATATGGTTCAAACCAACTTCATATTTCCTTCAACGTCCGCAATATTTCCTTCCTTCGTCTCAATCTCTAATTCCTTTTATAAACCTAATCAATCTCTGCTATCTCATGCTCTCGATTCATCACCGTCTGTTTCTCCTCCATTTCTACAGTTAATTTCTAGCTGTGGCATTAATCGCCGCTGCGACGGCGGTGTTGTTCTGATTCCGGTCAGTTTCTACTACTTTTTGGCCTCAGCGTCCGGTTTTCGGTGAGTGAATCTCTGTAATTCCGTATTTTTTTCGTGTTTGTGTATCTATTGTTTTGATTCGTTGTTCATCAACCCTAACCGAAGTGATAAAATCAATCGGATATGGCGCTGGATACTGCTGTTTCTCCTCAAGTTCAGCCATACGCTTTCTCCAGCTTGGGTAGCACTCTCCAAGTCCACGCCGCCGCTACTCCGCCTTCTTCCGCCGCTGCATGGTCTCCGTCACACTCGGAGACGCTGTACCGCGTGGATCGGTGGGGACCGCCTCAAGTTCGTGATATTATTTGCCTTCATTTTTATTGACTCATGATAAAGTTGGGTGATATTATTTGCCAATTTTAAAGTTCACAATTTTTATGAAGTTTCAAGATATTAGGGGTCTATATCATAATATATAAATAAAAAATATGTTTAATGTTAAGACTTGGCCCAAGCCCTATCAGTCTTCATATCACTGGGCCGGGCCAAAAAGCTTGATTTTCACATGCCTTGTACACTTAGAGCCCAACCGGCCCTAAAATTGATCGGGCCGGGCCATTTAAGGCCCATTTTGACAATTCTAATTGCTAATATTATTAGAACATAAACCAACACCAAAATTAAAATATAATTTCCATTTTAAATTTTACTTTAATCAAATGGAAAGCCCTATGATTGCACATGGAGGCTGAAGTTACATGTCTTCTCATCTTTAAATAATATTCATAATCATTTCATAACCAATAATTATTCCTATCCATATTTAATTGCATCAACTAAGTATACCACGTGGAAATAGCGTACGGTTTCTCGTGTGACAACCAATATCAAATATACAGAATTGCATGAATTTATTGGCCCATTTTGGATTTTATATTATAGTACTATATGCCTTTGTGGATTTCTTTTTCTTTTCAGATCGATTGATGCTCAATGTTTTGTTATGTGTTTTTGTTCTGATCATTCGATTTGGAGCTTTTGCAAAACCATTCAGCGTGGTGGATGAAGTTGACGGATAATAACATAATATGTGTGTTGCCCACTTGAATCTACTATTTCATATTTTACTATGTCCGTTCGTTGTTTTTTCGCAACTAGTTTTTGAATTTGATAGAGCGTTCGTTACTGTCTAGTCATTACTTTTTATTGTTAATATTTCGTTCTGGTATTATATTGTTTATTATCTTTTTAACTTCAGCATTTTGTAAGACATAAAAACCCGATAAAATTCTCTCCTTTATAAAAAAAATTGCAAAATCCTTTGTGCAAAATGGCAATACGATGGCAGTGGGGACATTTTTAAGGAAGATGTTTGCTTGTCTTGCTACTCATCCAACATGGGATCATGGACAAACCCTTTATTAATCAAATCTAGATCCATGCAAATATTTATTTATTTCGAAGCATCGTGACAATTATTGATCTCCCCATTTTACCATATTTGTTAATTCATCCTACTGATTTCTTAAGTGAGTAGCGCTCCTCTTAAAGATGTTTCGACCCATTCGATTTTTACATGAGCATCGACTTAGGTCCAGAAGTCAAACGATCTTGTTAAAATTCATAATTCTTATCCCACGTCGACTTGGTAACGATCCTAGCTCACCTATATAAGTGTGGATAACTCTCCCCCTTATAAGGCCTTTTAAGGGGTGAGTGGCTCATTTCTAATATGGTATCAGAGCGGGACCAAGTCGATGATGGATTATATCTCTTTATCTCTTCTCTTGCCTACCCACTTGATGGAAGTCCGATGTGTCATACCGGCCCACACGTGAGGGGGCGTGTTAAAATTCATAATTCTTGTCTCACATTGACTTGGTAACGATCCTAGCTCACCTATATAAGTGTGGATAACCCTCCCCCTTATAAGGCCTTTTAAGGGGTGAGTGGCTCATTTCTAATATATCTAACACAAATTATTGATACATTGGAGATTCTAATGAAATTCAAGGATCATGAATGATGGGCAAACTTTTGCTGGATGAAGTTAGTTATGAAATAGGGGAGTGGCTCACATGGGGGCAAAGAAATATGATAGGAGGTAGGTAAGAATTGTTTTAGGACAACCCCACAAATTTTGTTGTGTCTCTACCTAAGCACATGACATCCATTTGATTTTATGAGTTTGGTTGTCATCTTGCATTTTACCAAATATTTGCTTACCCTATAACCCATGCACTAGCTACACTTTCTTCATGAATAAGTTTATAATTTGGTCCTTTCTACCATCGGAAAAAGTATTTGGTCATAGTAGTCACCCATAACAAAGAAATATTTGTAATTGTAATATAGAGGGAAATGACACGAATACTATAATATGATCAAATAGCACTACTCTTCGATAACTAAGATTGGGCGATGAGGGCGAGTGCGAGCACAGATGTTACTGTCTGGTAGTTTATGAAAGCAAAATGTGTATGAAAGACTTGAAAGAGGCTACTTCTCTTTTATGTTTTCTTTATGAATATGAGATAATGTTTGTATGGAAATAAACTAGAAAATGGAGTGCCATTATTCAACATCAAATGTGGAGCCATTTTTTGCGCCAAGACACTCTGAAAAAGGCAAGAAAGTAGGTAAATACATCTATTTGAAATTACAAAAGTTGGCCTCTCTCTCTTGCTCATCAAAACAAAATTGATTGATGGATATTTGAGAGAGAGAATTATTTGATAGTGGGTAGCAAATGATGCATATGCAAATTGGGTTAGGGGCAAGCATTTTTGGTAAAAAATATATAAAAATAAAAATAAAAAAAGTTAAGTGGAAGGTAAAGCAAATCACATTTATTTATTTTTCCCTAAACCTCCAACTCTTCTAGAAGCTCCACACACACACACACACACACACACACACACAAAATCATGACACTTTACAGCATATTGCACCTAATATAAGTAAAGTGAGTAGAGATAAAGTGCAACAACCACCACAATTTTTATTACATGCTTTACCACGTTAACCCACACCTTAATTTCACATAATATCTCACTAATTTCTTACCTATTTTCCCACATCAAGTGTTTAATGCATGAAATAGTTGCAAAACTTTAATGCATGAAATAGTTGCAAAAAGTTCAAAAACAAATTCAATAGTGATACGCCAATAGGATGTTTTTAAATTCTCGAAAACTAGCTAGCAATTCAAAACTATGGTCTTAGTAGTTTTCCACCTCTGTGAATTTCAATTTCTGGCTCTTGATTATGTGGTTGTTCGGTTTTTCATTTACTTGTGTGGCTTGCCTTAAATGATTGACAAGGGCAAAATTATAATATGCATGTTAGGGGTGGTTGTTGCATGATATTTTTAACATCCCCTTTTAATTAAATCACTTCATTACACACCTATACCACATAATAATCTTGTCGTACTATAATTCCAATTCATGATGTTCCTATCACCATGAAATTGCCACCACCCCATTCCATCTCTCTCCAACTTTTCCACCAACTCACATCTAGAAGCTCTCCCTCTCTCTCTCTCTCTCTCCCTATGTGTGTGTATATATATATATATAGGTTTATTAGTAGTGGAAAAAATAGTGTGTGTGTGTAGTGTGTTTGTTTTTCATATTTGGTGTAATCAATGGGAAGGTCTCCTTGTTGCGAGAAGGCTCACACGAACAAGGGCGCGTGGACGAAGGAGGAAGACGACCGGCTGGTGGCGCACATCCGGGCCCACGGGGAGGGGTGCTGGCGGAGCCTCCCCAAGGCGGCGGGGCTCCTCCGCTGCGGCAAGAGCTGCCGCCTCCGCTGGATCAACTACCTCCGCCCCGATCTCAAGAGGGGAAACTTCACCCAAGAGGAAGACGACCTCATCATCAAGCTCCATAGCCTCCTCGGCAACAAGTGAGTCTCCTTCGTTTTTAGCCCTGCGCATCGTCATCATGATTTGTAATATTTGTATATAGCAGAAATTTGTTTAGTTATGGGCTAATTAATTTAATTTCAAATTTTTAGAAAATAATTATCTTATGTTTTGTGGTGATGATAGGTGGTTCTGGAGAATGATCAACACAAAGTATCAAAAAATCGACAATATTATATAAATATATAAAATAAAATTTTTAAATGAGTAGGGGCTTAAGCCCTAATTAACTCTATGTACTTCCACCATACTATATGGTGAATGTATTAGTAAATAAGTAGGAATATAAGGGTAATAATACGAACAGAACTTTCTATTTTTGTAGTATGAGTATTTTTTATGGACAGTCCGAAATGGAAAGATAGGACTAATTTTCGTGGAAGGAGAGAGTAGATAATGAGTTTTTGGCGAATAGGGTCTACCGCTTTAAGTCTTTTGATCGTCAAGATTTCTATATACAATGGATGTTGTTGCATCTCGTTGCTGAACGAATGTTTCGATTGTTAATAATGAGTTTGTGGTGCAGATGGTCTCTTATAGCGGGGAGATTACCCGGGAGGACGGACAACGAGATAAAGAACTACTGGAACACGCACATCAGGAGGAAACTCGTGAGCCAGGGAATCGATCCCACGAGCCACGGCCCCATCAGCGAGCCTTCAGCTGCAGCATCGTCGCAACGAGAAGCAAATCCATCAAAAATAGACAAATTTGTCAAAGAAGAGAGTCAATGTTGTAGGCAGGTTAGAGAAAGGTGCCCAGATTTGAATCTTGATCTAAGAATCAGCCCTCCATATCAGAATCAAGAATCCTTCAAAACCGGCACGAATAGTAGTACCTTTTGCTTCGGTTGTAGTACCGGCATCCAAAATAGCAAAGATTGCAGCTGCAAAGAGGGGAATATTACTAATTCTGGATATGATTTTCTTGGCTTGAAATCTGGTGTTTTGGATTACAGAAGATTGGAGATGAAATGAAGAATCTTCTTTTTTTCATGTGTAATAGTAGTAGTTAAAAATTAATCTAGAATACTTAGTCCGCGTGTCGCGCTGTTATTGGCCAAACCGCGAGTCACCTTTGCGCATGCTCTAAGGCACATTTTGCACAAATTTTGCTCTATTCTTGCGTGGGTGTGTGTGTGCAGAAAGTAGGTGTGGAACATAAATAATGTAAGACTAAATAGCCATTTGCAGTTGTTTTCTTCTATCCAGTTTGGTTTGGTGGTCCAAAATTTAATGAAATTTTGTAACATAACATGGGGGCTTTGACAAAAATGAATTTTGAATCTTTGATTAATTATAACATGTGATATAGAATTATTTACTACAAGAATATTTGGATCTGAGTTTCATAGTAGTTTTTTTTCATGGAATATGTATGTTTAGGGGCTTTTTTGTGGATAGTGATGTCGCCGAGTAAAAAATGTTGATTCTTATTTCGAGACTTCGATTCTAGCTTATCGGAAGGGAGATATGGTTATGATGGATGAGGAATTTTTTCACCTTGGAAGATGAAATTATTGTGGATATTTGCCTATGAAATTGTAAATTGTTGACAACGTTTGCCCATTTATGAAATTGTAAATTGTTGAGAATGTTTGCCTATCAATGAAATTCTAGGAGTACTATATGTTTGACGATTATGCCATGTTACCACTCACTATACTAGTTTCGTACTAACAATTATATACTAAAAATTTTAAAATGATAGATTTTTTAAAAGTTAAATTGATTTCTGAGTAAAGGTCAAAACTGGTCCTGAATATATGCTCATTTTATGATTTTGGTCCTATACTTTATCTTTTGAATTTTGCATCATGAACGTTTCAACTTGGATCACAATTGGTCATACACTGACGATTCCGTCAATTTTTAAACGATTTTAACCCTATTTTTATCGATTTTTAAACGGTTTTAACCCGAATGAGGTTGTTAAAACCATCGAAATCGGGTTAAACCGTTTAAAAATTGACGGAATTGTTAGCTTAGGACCAATTGTGATCAGAGTTAAAACGTTCAGGATACAAAAATTCAAAAGATAAAGTATATGACCAAAATCGTAAAATGAGCATATGTTCAGAATCAGTTTTGGCCTTTACTCTTGGTTTTTTAAAGAAGTTGGAAAGTTTGGTAAGATATGAGGGAAAGTCGACCCAAAAACCCATATTGATGATCAAAGCCCATAAATTAGTGTGGGCCGCTACACGCCATATTTGGTAGCTGTCTTGTCCTCAATTCCTAATATTTATTTTATTATTATTATTGTTATTATAGTTATTATTATTATTATTATTATTATTATTATTATTATGCCCATATAAATTATTTGAGTTGTTGGGAATTTGTCTGGAGAATCTTGTGGAAGAAAGATGTGATTGAGGAACAAGTACACACCTTGATTAGTTGATTCATATCTACGTATGCTACGTGTTATCTTATCTATTTATGCTTAAAACTTAGAATACAATTTTTGTTCTCAAGGGATCGATTTATGCTTATATGTGTTATTTATGTTTGAAGAGTTGCCGACTAAAATACAAATTTTGTTGTCGAGTGATCAAATTTCATTGATACGAATGTGGGGTATAATCTCAAATAGTACATGGTAATTGATCCACTCCAAAATATTCTCAAATTAATATAGTAGTAGTAATTGATTACTAAAATAGTGTTTATCCCAAACATGACTTGTTCTACTGTACCTACTTGATTTACAATTATTAAATATTACTCATAATAGATGTTAAATAAAATATTTATATTCACAAGACATATTAGCAAAAAAAATGCAGGTCGCATACCAAATAGTAGTATTAAAGATAATGTAGGAAGTTGGAAACTAAAGAATCAGAGAAGTTGGGGAAAAATGCATTAACTCAAAGCTTAACTTAAAACAACTAATAAAAGTATCATAATGTAATATTTGGTACACTAACTCAAAACATTGTGTTTGCAAGCTCTGATATGTCAGAAGCAACCTGATCATACTCTCCCTTCAACTTCTCTTGCTCCTCCTGCCCGATTTCTCCCTTGGCGGGCTTGGTCGACACGAGGACACAGCAAGTCGGCCTCTTGGTAGCTCCTGCATTGGCGAGATCCTGAAACGAGCAGTACATTGTATCATTAGTACCCATTTATAACCAACATTTGCATCAACCCAACAGATATATGTAGCTATAGTTGGTGTTTGAGCTTTTATGCAATTGTAGAGAATCAAGGTAACAAACGAACACAAATAAAAGCCAGTGGTGAAGTGAGAATCAACTCACACCAACCAAATTGAACAGATTTAGCCATAACAAGATAAGCAGTAAACGAGAGGATCGAGGAGGCAACTTAATGATTGCCCGTAAACTCGATTTGTACAATATAGACAGCTGCTCCCATACACCTTTGGCTAAACAGATGAGAAAATATGCGCATGTGGCTATTGATCAAAGATAATAACAGGACAAGTAATCATGAATAACAGAAGAGAAGGCAACTTGCCTCTTTCGATGTAACATAGACATATGGTATATCAGCTTCTTCACACAAGATTGGAACATGAGTGATGACATCAATAGGCGATATGTTCCCAGCAATAATACAAATTCTGCAAGAAAAGAGTAAAATCTCAGCTTGAAAACCAAACCAAACCAAACCAAACCAAACCAAAAAATCTAAAAACAGGTTTCTCCATAAATCAATCAAGCAAACATATCAGGATAAACGCATACAAACATCTTATAACAATCATTCAGCAAGATAAGCCATGTCTATCACAAATCATTTCCATATATAATTCCCATTCATGCTGCAGCACAACAAAACTAAAATAGCTAACAGCTCATTTAAAGCTCATGATTCTATATTAAGCTCTCACTTCGTGAAAAGACTTCACAAATTTCAAATTCACCACAAACGAATAAAAACCTTCACCAACAGAGTTGAAACTTCAACAATTAACGCTCAATAAATTGATAACCTTACAGAATAAAACCGTATCTCGTGTAAAAACTAGCTAAAATCAAAATACCCTTTGTTTCCGCGCCGAATACTTTTGACGACCTCCTTAACTCCTCTCTTCAAGCACTTGTGCTCCGCAGCTGAAATCACAAGCAAAAAACACGGTTACAGAAATGAAACACAAAAATTGAACGGGAGAAACATATGTAATACGATCGATTATAGTGACTGAACCTCGGCGAACAAGTTTGAGAGCGCGTTTGGAGAGCTTCTTTCCGGCGAGTGGCTTGGCGATTGGAGCGAGAGCCAAGATCTTCTTCTTTTCCCTCTCCTTCTGCGCAGATTTCTCGACTTCACTGTCGCTTCCCATCTCTGTGTGTGTGGTGTGTGTGAGTAGCAGAGGAAGTAGGGTTTTATGAGAGAGGTTTAAGCAGCGTGGGTATTAAAGACTTTCAAAAGACCAAAATCGCCTTCCATTTTTATTTTTATTTTTATTTTTATTTTTATTTTTATTTTCGATTTCATTTCAATTGAAAATTGGATTTTTGAATTCTCCGTTAGGGCATTCGCAGTAGTGCGGATGTCTCGGCGGACATCTCAAAAACAACTTCTGTCACGTCATAAGGACTTCTCACTGCACAGTGGCGGACATCCCCAATGACATCCCGACGGACTTCCCACAATAATAAAAATTCACAAATTCACCAAATTAAACAATTTACGAAATTAAAATTTGAACATAAAAACGGAGAAATTGCAACCACATTATTTAAAAAAACATACATAGTTATTAAAAGTATTTAGAGAGAGATACTGTTGGTTATTTTAGTGTAATTGGATTAACTTGATTGATCAATATTATCATAATGGTCTCCATATAAGTTTGGAAGTGCGGAGTGCACGATTGTTTGAATTCATTGTGATTAGATGGGGGTCCGGGGGCAGCATCCCCGAGTTGCGGGGTCCAAGGGGCGGCAGCCCCTGGCTGGGGTTGTGTAGAAAATTCATCCGAAAATATAATTTCTGATAGTCGAAGGACTGATTTGCAATTTTCGAAACTCCTTAAAAAACTCTTAAATTCAGTTAAGAAATGAAAGAGACGAAATGCTTCGTGAACAGACGCGATGTTTCGTTTCTGGCCGTATTTATAGAATTTTCAAAAAAAAAATCAAATAATCGGGACGTTCGCGCGGACGTCCGTGTGGTCAACGCAATGGCGGACGTCGCGACGGACGTCCGTATCCGCTCCGCGTCACCCTTGCACAATGGCAGACGTCCAGCGCGGACGTCCGCCGAGACGGGCGCCATTACGGATGCTCTTACATTGATAGTAGTACTATAGTATTTTAATACGGAATATATTTAGTTTCTTTTAGGTACCTAAGTTAAAAAATTATATTCCGGTAATATAAAACTTCTATTTCTTAATTGGTGTGCACTTTCTGGTAAATACTCACTTAGACAACCAATAAAAGTCTCACTTTGAATTCTCGGATTTTAAAGCATAATAATAAAGAACGAGTGAAAAAATTAGTAAAAAGATAGTAAAAAGTTAATCCTAGTTTTATACTATTATAGTTTTATAACAAAATGTGAGTGAAATAAGAACAATTATTAGTTGGGAGGGATACTAGATTAACAATTTTCTCCACGCCCTTGTGAAATTAAAACACTCCCACCTGTGTTAAAAATGGGATAAATGGGCTAAGTGAACGAGAATATTAAGCATGAAATAAATCGATGAACATCAAACTATTCTTCCTTCAAGTAATGATCATAGGCCGAAAAATAATCCTTGGCACGAATCATTTTAAATAAAGCAACAACAGACCATAATCTGTAATACAAGCCAGTAAAAGTTATAATGTGAAGCATTTAAAAGAAGTAGAAGAGCTTAAGATTCCTTGGTTGCCGGGGCCTTCTTTGCAGCTTCTGCAGCCGCCTTCTCCGCTTCTATATCAGCAACTATGGCGTCAATTTCGGCTTCTTCAAGTTGGCGCAGTCCCTGCTCTTTAGTCATTACAGCAACTTCGATGTTCTTTCCTCCGCTTTCAACAACCTTCAAGCAAGATGACAGAAAAATCCTTAGACATGTAAGCAAACAACGCATTTGCAGTATGTAAATACTCTTACCAAAATACCAAGTTTCGGAAAACACACCCCAAGAAAAGATGTAATGGGCAAACTCACAAGTTCCAGAAATCTGCCATTTACCCTAACAACTCATTGACCTTTGAGATTCCACACAGTGATCATACACACCTATTCTACATTTAGTTTTATTTTACATCACTGACCACTCAATATTATAATTCACAATAGTTCAATTTAGTGAGTAAAGAACGCCTATGGACCTCTTTGACTGGAAAAAGATCATGTCAAGAACGAATAATACGAATAACCCTCATCCTTTGTGAAGAGAATGCTTGGTAGTGAAATAGCACAGACATGGTCATCACAAGTGAAATAAATTTTGAGATTCAATGATAATATACCTCAAGTAGAGCCCGGATGGCTAACTTCACAGTTTCTTGGCCAGATGTTTCGGTGTAGTTCTTCTCAAGAAACTCTCTGATAGAGTTTGAGTTTCTCCCAGTAGCATTGGCTTTCCATGAAGAAAAAGTGCCTGATGGATCTGTCTGATACAGTGCTGGAGTACCCGTATGTGGATCGAACCCGATGATCAAGGTTGAAAGGCCAAAAGGTCTCACACCACCACTTTGGGTGTACTTCTGTTGAAGACCAGCAATGTAGCGAGTTATGTATTCAACGGTTACAGGATCCTCAATCGTAAGCCTATAGCTCTGGCATTCTATACGCGCCCTATTTATTAAAACGCGAGCATCTGCCTTCAGGCCTGCACATGCCAACGCGATGTGATTGTCTAGGTTGACAATCTTCCTCACTGACCTGAGAGATGCCAAATAGAAGTAGGTATTAACAGCAAATGGGCTTTATATACCTACCAAATTTGAAGTACAGATATTGGATTCAAAATGGAACAGCAAAGAAAACATGTACACGACTTGTAACTTGTTAAAAAAATTAGACAATTTAACAGGTTAACAAACAAAATCCGTACTCTATAGACTCAAGTTAACAGGTTAACATGACGAGAGAAGAAATGGAATACAACTGATTCTCAAAATGGTTCTGAAGAATCTGAACCATACATTAAGTTAATTTTCTTTCGGAAAAAATGTCAACCATTTCAAAGACCTGCATTCTAAAACACACGCAAGTATTCAAGCAGCATCTCTCTAAATTATACGACTCATCGTGTTCTTTTCGTGTTTTGCAAAACCAGGTTCGAAAAAAAGCATTCTCTAGCATTTTCTTAGCTCACTACAATCCGAAGTTGCAACATCACAAAACTAGGTTAATTACATCATTCTACACATCAAACCAAGCTTTAAATTATTTTCTTCTCATCAACAGGCAAACCTAGCCAGACACAGCAATGAACACTAACTAAACTGATAAACTCAAGCTAGAGACACAACAATAATAGACAAAGCTCAACCCGGAATTGAATTTACCCTATAGCTATGGAACAATCAGTACAAAACAAAGACATAGTCAGACAACAGAAAATTATAAAAACTGAAAAAAAATATAGCAATTCATATATAAAGCCGCAAATGAATTATTAAAAAACACTCCTAAACACAAACGAAATAAATTAAACATAAATAGCAAACCCTAAACCCTAAATAGATCTCTTGATACATCTAAAACCGCAATAAATTCACTTGACAGTGAAAAAAATATTTCCCGATCTGCAATCACGCGTGTAGCGGAGAGAAAATGAATAAACCTCGAATCCTGCAGCTTAGGAGTGGACTTTTTCTCGACGGCGAGTACGATGGTGTCGGAGCCGCGAACACCGACGGCGGCGTTACCCTTGCGCACGGCTTCGAGAGCGTACTCCACCTGAAATAGGTGGCCGTCGGGGGAGAAAACAGTAATTGCTCTGTCGTATCGCGCCATATCTCAACAATCTAGCGATCTGCCGGAATCTCTTTCGTTTCTTCTTTGAAGTAGTATGATTTTGGTGATTCGAAGAGGAGTGGGGAAGAAATTGAATGAGTTTTAAGAGAGAGCTCAACAGAGCTTGGGCAACACGATAAATGGCAAATAAAGGTTTGTGTTGTGTTGAAATCGCACTTGTGGTAAACGATTATGGAGTTTGGGTGAATATCTTTTAAAAATTTGATATTGGCACCTAATATCATAGAACTTTCGTTTTTCCCACGAACTTTGAAATTGGCAAATAATATCACGAACTTTATCCTCAGTTTGTTATTTCTCACTAATAAAGTTCATAATATTATTTACCAATTTCAAAGTTCGTGTGAAAAATCAACTTTTTTAAAGTTTCATGATATTATGTGCCAATATCCTTGTATTTAATATTATGCCATAATATAATTATTTTAAAATTATTAATAATCTAATAATAGGATACAATATTATGTGTAACATATCTCCCGTAGATTTAATAGTACATATATACGTATTTAATTTTATACACATATATAATGTAGGGTTAATATCATATATGTCATAGATTTAATAATACATATATACATAGTTAATTTTTTTAATAGGGCTTTACATGAACTTTGAATTTTTATTTGGGTTTTCCCCAAAACTTTAAAATTTGAATATAAATACATGAACTTTTGGTAATTTTGATTTTTTCCCCAAAATCTAAAATCAAAGCATGTGGCAAATTAAAGTTTATGTGGCAATTAAAATTATACCAACATATTTATATTAATTAAAAAATAATAATTTGAAGTCCACATCAGCCATCTTTCACCCTTCTTGCTCTTTTTTGTCGAGCTCTTCGTCAGGGCTTTGCCCGCCACTGTCGGGATAACGTCGGAGATGTTCGTGTCTCAAGTTCCAACCTGCCGCCTCTCCATCTTGGTGGAAGATTACATCAATGGCGAAAGGTAAAGACGCTCACGTGGTGGAAACTCCGGTGGTGGATGAGGAGCAGCGCCACAGATCGGCTTGTACGGCGGCGGTGAGGAGCCATCCGCTGCCGGAGATCTTGCGCAGCCCGGGGGCACTTCCTCCTTCTAAGTGCTAAAGTTGTGGCAGATGGAGGAGGATTTGTTTGGAAGGTGTCGAAAAAGGAATCGCGAATGGACTCGATCCGGAAGAGATCTTCCACCTCTGCACTAAGTTCTTCCTCTTCCACGGCGAATTCTTCACGATCCTCTTCGCATCGTCATCCCCGTTGCAGAATGAGCACTGAGGCGAGTGGTGGTTTCCGTAGATGCTGTCGGGGTGTGCGTCGGCGGCAATTGCCATGGCGCACTGCAAGTTGTGGAGGTTTTTTAAGGTGGAGGGGCAGCTGCAGAGGGAGCTTGCGGAGGAGCGTGCAGGAGCTGAGGATGAAGGCGCGATCTTCGATCTGAGCAAGGAGACGGCTGATGGAGATGCAAACATCTCCGGCGTTGTCCCGACGGCAGCGGCGGTAGAGCCTTACTGAAGAGCGCGACAAGAAAGAGTAGGAAGGTGTGGTCCATAAGAGATGGCTGATGTGGAATTTAAATTTATTATTTTATTAGTTAATATAAATATGTCGGTGTAGTTTTGATTGATACATAAGCTTTAATTTGCCACACGTATTTTGATTTTGGATATTGTGGAAAAATCAAAAACATTAAAAGTTCATATATTTATATTCAAATTTTAAAATTTAGGGGAAAAAACCAGAAAAACCTCAAAGTTCATGTATTTTCAGGCAAATGACCCTTTTTAATATACACATATGCTATAATGTAGGGTTAATGATCTAATACTATTATGCAAACCATTTTTGTCACAACTTTACTATTGTTAATTTGATACATCTCTCAAAACTATCCATTCTATTTTTAAGTAAGTTTTTCTTTTTAATGCAATGGACCCATTTTTAAATAATAATATATTTCTCTCCTAATTTACTAATTTTGCACTATAACATGTGTCATTCTCAAATTCTTTATTTTTATGAGACATATATAGACAAGGATTCATGTGCGTGCACTCTCAAACGCACACATCCCAATATGGTTACTCCCTCCTCGTCGTTGCCACCTCTTACATTGTTGCCGCCTCCTTCATGCTCCTCAGCGCCGTCCTCGTCGTTCCCCCTCCTCCATGCCGTCACATCTTCCCCCATAGTCCGTTGTCACCTCACCTACCCTTATTGTCGTAGTCTCAAATTTATATTTATTCATTTAGTCAGGGAGCTTTATATTAATGTAATGTATGCTTTATATTAATGTAATGTAGTACTACTAATTAATTATTTTTAGATTATTACTCCTATTATTTGATATTATATTACTCCTTCCGTCCCTGAAAAGTAGTTTGTCCTTAGAAAATATGAAATTTCTATTTTTGAAATAGTTAAACAACATATTACACTACACTATAAATGAAGTGGAGCTCACTCTCAACTAAAATTACTTACATTAACCTTTATCAATATCTCTTAACTTAATAATTATACATTAAAACTTATGCTACACCTAATGTTCATGCTTTTCATGAACATGAGGAAAGTAATGAAAAAATTATTCCCTCGTTCACAATTTAATTTTGAAAAATAAATAACATGTCATCCGAACATGTCAAGTCAAGATTCCTTATTAGAGGTAGTAACATTACGATAGTTAAAATTGATAAATTCACAAGAAACTAGGTTAGATTCAATAAGTAATCAAAAATTAGAAAATGGGCTTATACATTGGTCATTAGTAATTAAAATGGGTTTATATGAAATATTTATGCTCATGAACTTATAAACTGTGCTCAAAATATATGACATTGGGCATTATTTAGTCGAATGTGTATCATTTCTTATGGAAAATACATTATTTACGCAAGGAAATAAATTTTACACCCATGTAACGCCATTTTTTCTTTCTATAAAAAATAACTACTATGAATAAATTATTATTAAAGCAGAATGTAAAATATATAAGAGCATCACAACGGGGCCGTCTCGGCGAACGTCCGATCGGCGTGCTGGACGTCCGCGCGGGACGTCCGCCATTAGGCAGCAGGGAGGCGGACATGCATTGCGAACACCGAAGTTCCGCGGCATTCCGAGGACGTCCGTCGTGACGTCCGCCATTGCAGTGACACGATGGACGTTTCGATTTTTCTTTTTAAAAAAACTCTATACATACGGCTAGTTGAACTTCATTTCATTCACACCACTTGTTTTAACGAGTTTATCTTTCTCTACTTTCATTTCTTTTGAAGATAAATCGAGCACTTCGATAGTAATTCCCCCGCCACGAGCGAGTCACAAACGCCGACTTTTCCGTTAGAGTTGGGGGAAATGCCGGCGGAAGTGCACCGATGTCCGGGATGATGCCCGAAATGGCGCCGATGATGCCCCAACCCCAAATGGCGAGGATGATGCCCGAGTACTACAATATGTACCCCCTTGGTGTGGGATGATGCCCCAAATGCCAGGGATGAGTGTCGCGATGACGGAGATGATGCCCCAAATGCCCGGGATGAGTGCCGCGATGCCCGGGATGATGCCCCAAATGCCCGGGATGATGCAGGGCATGCCTGCCGCTGCGGGGGAGCAGGCAGGGGGTCCCCCCATCACCCGGAGACAATGTCTATCGCCCCTACATGGATTTATTGTCTAGTGATTCCCCCACAGTACTCATTGTTATAGTTTGTATACTATAAATCACCTTTCGAGTGATTGAATACTGTAAAGCTATATATGCTATTTTCCAAAGAAATAAAACAGATTATTTTTGTCATAATGTTGTTATGTTGTTATGTTTTACATTTCATGGATGTTTATTTCATATTTAAATGTATAAGCAACGTAACAAAGTCTAAGTCTTTGTTTTAGTAGACCGGTTGTGGGCATGGTCCACTTTAAGATAACACGGTCAGTTCTGAACAAAGAAAAATAAGAATTTCACAACCTAGATAGACCTAGACTACCTATCGTGAAAGGTTGCAATGTCAGTCAGCATATTTCTAAGCCTTACTGAAATAAGATGACATTGGTGTGGTATAGCACTGAATTGGATCTAACAGCAAGGCGAGTCTTTATGCTATCTACTGAAAGACGAGGTATTGATAATTAATATCTCAATCAATGTACGTTAGCATTGAGCATACGGTATTGATTATGCACTACTTTGACTTACCAAAAGGTGCGGGTTTTTCGCAACCCAAGAATCTTGGCATATTGGGTAGTGGTGATTAATATCTAGCGCTGCTAGGATTGCTATTATATTGAATCGTGCGCGAGGTGAGTCTCGTTTGATAACGTCCACAAGAGGAGTTCGAAACAAGGTTTTATTATTCGGAACCTAGCTAGTTGGAGCCTGAGTACTCTATGTGTAACGCCCACTTTTTGAACCCTACTTTTCGAACCCTAAAGCACTTGCATTTAATGTTTTTAATGTTGCGAATTCCGTGGATTAATTGTCGAGTGGAATTGTTGTTGGATACTTTCCGTGACCTAATTTTGAGTTGGAATTTTGACTGGGTCAACTCTGTTGATTATGTGACGTGGCTGCTTTGAATAATTGATGTGAGGTGAAATAAAATGTTTGTGAATAATTGATAATTTATTACTAGAGCTAGAAATTGTGAAGTAAATCACAATGCGAATTTAAATAATTCATTTCCGTGAGGAATATTTATTGGACTCGATTCAGTGTTGGATTCGATAAATTAAATAAATAATACAAAAATCCAGTCCGGTGATAAATAAATCGTGGGCTGCACAATTTACAAAGAAACTAATATATTAAATCTTCTCCTTGTTGACTTGGTCACCAAGCTGCATTAATTCAAATTTTAATTAGAGATTCTATAAAGATTATCCTCCTCCGAGATGAGATATCCATCATCCGTGATCTGCAAATAAATATCAAATAAATTCAAATTAATCCAAAAAAAAGAGAAGAAAGCATAATTCGAAAATTTCTCTCCTTCCCCACGTTGGGAAAATTGTCCCATCTCTCCCCAAATCTCTCTCGCATCCTAACCACTCATCCCTCTATTTTAAATCTCCAATTCAGTTTATTTTCCTATTCTACATGTTCTCTGCAAGCAAGAAAAACCAAGACCCATTCTGCTCAATCTGAATTCAAGGTAAACAATTCTTCCATCGATTTGTACCTAAATTACTCACATTTCAGAATCTAACGTCAGATTGCTATCAACAGAAATCGAAACTCTCGCGTTAAAAAAATCTCCCTTTTCAGCTTTGTGAACTCCACAACCAAATTCAATTCACAGAGGTAAAATTCCTACCCAATTCTAAACATGAATTATCACATTCTGCTCCCAACACATCATCACACTTCACTCCCCACATATTCAATCAACAATTGAGTTTCTGCTATATTAATTGACTTCAAGTGTACGGACTGCAGTCGTAAAATATGCTAATCAGATCATTAACAGTGATGATGATAAATTAAACGTTAAGTTAATATAACCATACCACACGATTAGCATCCCCTCGACTATATTCAAATACATGTGATTCATTTTACTTGTTTCCAATTTTACTGCGATTAAACAACACAATCAAAACCAAAAGAATATAACTTGAATAAGGGGAACTTACCTTTCGTGGGATTGGAGTCTTTCGGGCTGAACGGGTTAGTTCCGAGACGTTTCGGGGCTGCGCGATGTCTGTTCGGGGTGGAGTCAGAGTCAATCGGTGGCTGACCGACAGGCTGGGACAGCAGCGGCTGACATCGGCCCTACCAGACCCTCGACGGCTCTGTGCAGACAGATCTGGACGGCGACGGAGCAGCGGCGCGACAGCAGCACCGGTTCTCCCGGCGAGAGGTGGTCGCCGGTGTGAGGGTCGACGCGACCGGGGAGCGACGATGGGTGATGTGTATTTTTCGAGCTTTTATATTAATGGATTAAGAACACACAAGTTTAATAAATTAGCTCTAAAATTACAACTTTCTGCAAGAGTACAGATGCAGTTGTAGTAAAAGAGTGTCGAACCACAGGGAGGCGTAGGTTATTTAACAAGAATTGACAAAGTTAATAAACTAAATTTACAAACTAAGGTTATGAAAGTAGAGAAACTCAAGAGATAAAGAACGTCGCTCCTAATATGCTCCAGATGTGAATTAACTTAACGGACCAATTAACCTATGGATTAGAGATTAATCTAATGAAAGTTGTAATAATCTCGTTCATTCTACTCACACTGAACATGTTCGTAGATGCTTAAATTTAACCTTGCTGAACACTAAGATCAAATTCGTACTCATCAGATTATCACTCCTACAGACGCATAGTAAGCTCTAATCCAACTTCTAAGTTCCAACGTACATAAATCATTTACAAAATCAATTGAACATTTCTACAGGCGCATAGTAAATGTCCAACAATTATTGTAACGGCATGTAAATCAACTTATCCAAGATTCATATGCTGAACACGATACAAATCTCAAACTCTTTATCTACGTTTCCACCTTTTAACCAAGTTAAAGAGACATTGACTAAAAGACAAGATTGAATCATAAATCAGGTCGGAATTATAATTCAACGTAAAAAGCACCGTAGAAAAGATCATAAACTAAAATTAATCCATAGAATCCTAAAGTAATTCACATCTTTCACAAATTAGGAGCAACGTTGGAATTTAGTTACACATCAACAACCAATAAACAAGAAGAATTCATGAAATTGATGTGTAGATGGTAATAAATCTCCCCGGGATGATGGAAGTCCAATGAATGCCCCTTCAATCTTCCAAGCCGTCACCTTATCTCTCTTCTTTCCTTTTCTTTTTCCTCCCCCCTTTCTTTTCTTTTTTTTCGTCCTTTCTCTTGGGAAAGGAAACTGCTCGAAAAACTGCTGATTTGCAGTTGAGATTGTCGGGCGTTTCGCAATTTCAAAACGCCCGACCGGGCGAAGTTTCTGGACTCCTCTTGTGTAAAATATTTCACCCAGCCGGGTGACTCATTTCGTGGGCTATCCGGATTCCGACGCCTTTTTGCACCACCTTTTCATCACCCGAGCTTCTTTCCTACACCATAAACATACTTTTGCAAGTATCAAACTATATAAATCATGCAAAGTTAGGGAAATAAAGATGTACAATTTGATTCACATCAATGGGGCAGCCAGATTGTTGGTGAAGGCGACGGGGTGGAGTTTCCCAATTATGTCGAAGAGAGAGAGAGGTGTGGAGATGGTGGAGTGTTGGGCCTCTTTTGATTCGTTTAAAAATTGGGCCTTTTCATTATTTAAGGAAACTGGGCTTAATAGATTAATTGGATGATCTATTTAAAGTTAGGGCCTTCTTTTAGTTGGGGTCTTAATTAAATTGGAGATATAAGGTGGAGAAATAATTAAGTTTTGGGCCGATAATGAATCGTGATGAATATTTAATTAATCTCCGGAATAATTCAAAGAGCGCTTAAATAAATATTGAGATTAATTTCTACATTTTGGAGGAAAGTACGAGGAGCCAACGGAGAAATTTTTGGGCATAAACGACAGAATAATAAAAAATATGTGAAAATCTAGAAATGAGATAAAAGACTTTAGTTAGGATGCATGCATCTTTATTTATGTATTTGAAAAATGTGTTGATATATATATTATCTAAATGTTAAAGATGAATCATCGCAAGTGAATCGTGATACCAAAGGGAAGAGAGTACTTGAGAATTTAAGCAGTCGAGGTGGGCTTTCTTTTACTAAACTCTTTTACGCTTTCAAAAATATGATTATGGTGGAATAAGGGTGGTTTAAATTGTTATGTCATGCCATGTTTGTTTTGATGATGAGATTGTTGTCTGATGCCTAGTTTGTGAGTTCGCTCCATTAGACTATAGGGCTATGTTGAGATTGTTGCCCGATGCCTAGTTTGTGAGTTCGCTCCATTAGGCTATAGGGCTATGTTAAACGAATTCGGGTCTGAGTAGAGCCGCAAACCCTATCAGGCTAGTGTACACAGGTGGGATCGTGAGCCGTCCTTGCTAGTCGGTCGGTCTCGTGGGCGAATAGTGTGGCCACACTTTCGTCGCACTATGGTAAGAGGATGTGAATGATTGATTGTTGAGGAAGTGGGGAGATTGTTTTGCCTGACCAGGGTATGAAACTGTTTTTGTGATACTCGATGATATTCTTTTCTAAATGTAAACCTCGAGTTCACTATGGTATGAATGACATAACTTTTATCAACTATTTTCGGCATGTGTCAACTGAGTATATTAAGTACTCAACCATGCATGTGTTTTCCCTATGTGCAGGTTGAGCGGCGACGAGAATATGGTGGTGTTTAGCAAGTAAATTGGAGAATGAATTGTTTATCTTTGAATTATGAGAGTCGTTGTGTCTCCACACATGACGTCGCTCTTTCTCTTGGTCGTTTCCGCTGTGACTTTGCTTTTAATTATCATTCGTTGGGCCTGCAACTTGAATCGTTTGAATATTAGATACTTGGAATTTTGTTGGATAATGTCAAACTCTTGGTCATTTTCTTTGAATATTAATTTTTGGCCCAACTCGTTATTGAAACCCTAGTTCTCCTTGTCTGTTTATTAATCATTTTAATCACGATCGCCCGTATTTATTAACCCCAAAGGGTGGTCGTGATTAAAAGGACTGACCCCTTATCAATAGCAACATGATTCACTTTTAATCACCATGGAGAAGTGGGTTGCAACGGCTGACCCCTTATACAAGTTGATGCTGAAGGATGTCATCGAGAGTATGCGGCGCGATTTGGGGATGCCATTGCCACCCCTGCCCGTGAGTGACGACGGAACTGGCGGCGGGGACGACGAGGAGTGAGACGAGGGCCGCATTTGTCAGAGCTTTAGGTTATTTTTTTAACTATGTATTTTTTAATAATTAAGTATGTTTTTTGTTTTAAATAAAGTGGTTGCATTTTCTCCGTATTCGTGTCGAAATTTTAATTCCGTAAATTGTTTAAATTTGGTGAATTTGTGAATATTTATTATTGTGGATGTCCGTCGGGATGTACTTGTGGATGTCCGCCATTGTGCAGTTGGATGTCCTTATGACGTGGCAGTGCGGTGAGATGCTCTAAGGGTTATTGACACCTAATATCATGGAACTTTCAAAAAGTTGGATTTTTCCCACGAACTTTGAAATTGACAAATAATATCATGAACTTTACCTTGAGTTTGTTATTTTCCACCAATAAAAAAACCATTTTTTTCTCATGATAAAATTTGTGATATTATATTTCAATTTCAAAATTCATGGAAAAATTAATTTTTTGAATGTTTCATGATATTAAGGATCAATATCCCTAAAATATATCACGTGTCTCAGTGTATGTATCTGCACACTGACGCACACTTAGAGAGAGAAAGAGCGGCGAGAAGTTACGTCTGAACAGAAAAAGGGGAAAATTCCATCACATCGCAGAAGAATCGCCTCTCCAAATTTTCAATTATTAATAAATAAATCCATTTTGATTAGGGTTTGCTTATTTTAATCCCCCTATTTATATTTACATCTCCCTTTTTTGTTTAATCATCCATCGCCTTCTCTCTCTCGATTTTTGCCGTCCAATTCCTTATCGGTTAAGAGTCTCCGTCAATCGGTGATGAATCAGTGAGCACTCGCTTCGCTATTGAATTCGCGTTTCCGATCCAGCTCAATTGGCCAGGGCTCGATCTTCGATTTTGGGCGTTTCGAGGAATTAGGGTTTTCTCGAGGTTTGATTTGTGACATGATAGGGATTTGCGGATCGGAGGAGAGCCTCGTCGCCGATTAATCGGCGAGCTGTTCAGTCGGTTTTGTAGGGTTATTGTATGGAAACTCGGAGCCGGAAGCGGGCGGAGGCATCCACCTCAGCAGCGTTATCGGGCCCCACTACACGCGCCACCAAACGCTCTCGCCTCTCCGCCGCGAACGCCACCGCTACCACCCCTCCGATCTCGACGCGCTCTCGCACCGCCACTCGATCGACTGCCATGGACCCGAATCAGGAGCCTTCAACCACCTCCGTGTCCACCACCCGCAGCCGCCGCGGGAAGAACCCTAGCACTAATCAGAATTGGGAAAACAGTAATACTAACAAAGACAATACTAATTCGGACAAGGGTAAAGAGAAGGAGCCAGAACACAGGCATAGGGAAGCAGAGAGGAGCTTAGGGCTGAACATTGATTCCCACGATGGGGATGATGATGATAATGACAGTGAGGGAGGAGTTGGAATTCTGCACCAGAATTTGACCACTGCTAGTAGTGCTCTCCAGGGTTTGTTGAGGAAATTGGGGGCTGGATTAGACGACTTGCTTCCGAGCTCTGCGATGGGTTCAGCTTCGTCTTCGCACCAGAGTGGTCGTCTGAAGAAGATTCTGTCGGGGTTGAGGGCTGATGGCGAGGAAGGTAAGCAAGTAGAGGCGTTGACACAGCTCTGCGATATGCTTTCGATAGGGACGGAGGAGTCTTTGAGCACTTTCTCGGTGGATTCTTTTGTTCCGGTGCTGGTGGGATTGCTTAATCATGAAAGTAATCCTGATATCATGCTGTTTGCTGCGAGGGCGCTGACTCACTTGGTGGATGTGTTGCCCTCTTCTTGTGCTGCAGTGGTGCATTATGGCGCCGTCTCTTGCTTTGTTGCGAGGCTTCTGACTATCGAGTATATGGACTTGGCTGAACAGGTGTTTTGTTTTTCAATTATAGACTACCAGTATTACTTGCTTGGATTTTTTATAAGTTGACTATTAGTTGTTAATAATGATGTTGTTTTCTAATTCTATTCAATCTATCGACTATTCTACTTGCCTTTGGGCTTTAAGAGTTTCTAGAACTTATGTTTTTATTGAGTATTGACATTGTAATGTTTGGGACAGTCTCTGCAAGCTTTGAAAAAAATATCTCAAGAGCACCCAACTGCTTGCTTGCGGGCTGGTGCACTCATGGCTGTGCTTTCGTATCTCGACTTCTTCTCCACAGGGGTTCAGGTGTGTAAAGAGGGGAAATTGTATACAAAATGTGAACTATGAAATCCCAATTTCACCTAGCTGTCGGATTACCTTATCTGATTTCGGTGGGAAAAATATGAATTTTTACATTTTTATGTTTTCAGAGAGTTGCCTTGGCGACTGCTGCAAACATGTGCAAGAAGTTACCTTCTGATGCAGCTGATTTTGTAATGGAAGCTGTGCCTTTGTTGACAAATCTCCTGCAGTATCACGATGCCAAGGTTATATATGAGTGTATGCTGTTTGGATATAACTTGGTGGTTATAAATTTAGGCTTTCGTTCTGAGCTATTGCAATTCTTTTCTGATATTTAGGTTCTAGAATCTGCATCAATTTGTCTGACTCGGATTGCTGAGGCATTTGCTTCATCACCAGAAAAGCTTGATGAACTCTGCAACCATGGTCTTGTTACACAAGCTGCTACACTTGTTTCATCCAGCATTGCTGGAGGTGGTCAGGCTTCACTTAGCACTTCTACATACACGGTAAGGCTAATGACAACTTTTGGTTAATTGTGTTGTCTGATAGTCCATTGTGTGACCTTACCCACCTCCTTGCAGGGACTAATTCGGCTTCTTTCAACATGCGCAAGCGGTTCTCCTTTAGGAGCCAAGTCACTCCTCCTCCTTGGTATCAGTGGCATTCTGAAGGACATCTTATCTGGGTCTGACTTTGCGTCAAGCATGTCTGTGTCACCTGCTTTAAGCAGGCCCCCTGAGCAGGTGCACTTCATAGCTTTCATATTATCTAAATCGTCCAGGTTTTGTTTTCTAGACTAGAATTAATTTTACCACTAGTTACCGTTATGTGACTTGTTACTTTAAACCAACTTTATTAGTGATATTTTTTAGCAGTCATGTAGCTGAGTTACTTTATTGCTTTTGACTGATGGCCTTTTCTACTAACTCAGATATTTGAAATTGTGAACCTGGCAAATGAGCTTCTCCCGCCACTTCCTCAAGGAACAATATCTCTCCCTGTCAGTAGTAGTTTCTTTATGAAAGGGTCCCTTCCTAAGAAGGGTCATGCAGGAAGCTCTAACAAGCCAGAAGATACGAATGGGAAGATACAAGAGGTGTCAAATCGTGAGAAACTGTTAAATGATCAGCCTGAACTTCTGCAGCATTTTGGAATGGATCTCCTGCCTGTTCTGGTGCAGGTGGCTGTCAGAGAAGCTTAATTTGTTTTTTTCTTATTGCAGATGCTAAAATCTCACATTAATTTTGGATTGTAGGTCTATGGTTCCAGTGTCAATGGTCCTGTTCGCCACAAGTGTCTATCAGTTATAGGAAAACTCATGTATTTCAGCTCAGTAGAATTTATCCAGTCATTGAATAATGACACAAACATCTCAAGGTATATGGCTTTACATCATAACACAGGATGATCTTTCTTCCTACCGGTGAGCCTATAGAAACATACTTACTCTCTTTCTGTTTAGTTTTTTAGCTGGGGTTTTGGCTTGGAAAGATCCACAAGTTCTGGTGCCCGCCCTTCAAATAGCAGAAATATTGATGGAAAAACTGCCTGGTACATTCTCTAAGATGTTTGTAAGGGAGGGTGTTGTGCATGCCGTGGACACATTGATACTAACAGGATCTAGTAGCAGTTCGCAGCCATCTTCTAATGACAAAGATAATGATTCTATTTCTGGATCATCACGATCTAGACGGAATAGACGACGTGGTGGCAATTCTGCTTCTGATGCAAATCCTACTGATGATTCTAAAAATTCTATACCAAATTCGTTTGAAATTCCAACCGCTAATTCAAGCCTGCGGGCAGCAGTTAGTGCATGTGCAAAAACTTTTAAAGAGAAATATTTCCCTTCAGACCCAGAGGGTAGTGAAACCGCTGCAACAGAAGATCTACTCCGATTAAAGAATCTTTGCACGAAACTGAACTTGGCAAATGATGATCACAAAACTAAATCGAAGGGAAAATCTAAAGCATCTGCTGCCCGACCTTCTGATTTATCTGCTAGTAAAGAGGAACACCTGGGTGAGAGCATAACTGAGATGCTTCGAGAACTTAACAGAGATGACGGTGTTTCTACTTTTGAGTTTATTGGCAGTGGAGTTGTTGCCTCTTTGCTTAACTACTTCACATGTGGTTATTTCTCTAAGGAGAGGGTCTCTGAGGCAAATCTACCGAGGCTTAGAGAACAAGCAATCAAAAGATATATATCTTTTGTTTCTGTTTCTCTTCCTCCAACTTCAGATGGAGGAAATGTAGTTCCCATGGGCATTTTAGTTCAGAAACTTCAAAATGCTCTGTCTTCGTTGGAACGTTTTCCCGTTGTACTAAGCCATGCTTCACGATCATCTGGCGGAAATGGCCGTCTTTCTTCTGGTCTAAGTGCTTTGTCTCAACCATTCAAGCTCCGCCTTTGCCGAGCACATGGAGAAAAATCTCTTCGTGACTACTCATCAAATGTAGTTTTGATTGATCCGCTAGCGAGTTTGGCTGGTGTTGAAGATTTCCTGTGGTCCAGGGTCCAACGAAGTGAGTCTGGTCAGATGCCTTCAGTATCTGCTGTGAACTCTGAATCTGGGACCACACCTGTGGGTACCGGTGTTTCGTCACCATCTGCTTCCACTCCTGCTACTCAAAGGCATTCTACACGCTCCAGATCTTCAGTTAATATTGGCGATTCGAGCAAAAAAGATTCATCAGTTGATAAAAGCTCTAGCTCGTCAAAATCCAAGGGAAAAGCTGTATTGAAGCCTAACCTAGAGGAGGGAAAGGGACCCCAAACCAGAAATGCTTCCCGCAGAAGGGCAGCCTTGGATAAAGATAATGAAATGAAGCCAGTTGAAGGTGACACTAGCTCTGAGGTACATTTTTAATTCGTCAGGACCTGTCTAGATCAAGAGACTTGTTGATTTTCAATATTAGGCTTATTGTATTCTTATGATTGCATTAAAATATATTCTGATGATTAGACCTACTAGGTAATCTTGATTTTTCTTACAACCATTAAATGTCTGCTGCTTCTTTTACAATTGTTTTTTATATCACCTGTGTATCTTTTACTATTTTAACTGTGATGCATTGAGCATTGATTTTGTGCACATTGCAGGATGATGAACTGGATAATTCACCTGTAGAAATTGACGAGGGGCTGGTGATTGAAGATGATGAAATATCAGATGACGACGACGAAGATGATGAGAATGATGACGTATGCTGCTCTATATTCCCATCACTGAATTATATATTTTTCTTAAATTTTCACTTTAGAAATATCTTGCTTCAGATGGAATTATAATAATTATTAGCCCTTGTATGTTTTCAATATGACATAATACTCCTGTCGTCGTATGTGTTCCCATAACTTTTTGTATGTGTTTTAATAATGTTAGGCAAATGTGTAGATGAGAGGATAAAGGTCCACTTTTATTGTAAGCCTATTATACTTTTTTTGTAGATGTTATGTAAGTGTGTAGATGAGTGGGTGGGCCATTCTTGATTTGATGACTAGGCTTATATTGTGAGGGTAAAATATAAAAGGTTATTGGTGGGTAGATGGAATTGGAAATCTTTAAAGGAACACTTAAGTGACAGTGGGGGTATTGTGTTTTTGGTTATGATTAGGTGTATTTGGAATGAAAATTGTGCTGAATTGTTCATTTGCCCCTTTGAAAATCCTACCTTTTTGAAACATGTTATCTTCATTGTTGACAGGTACTGGGAGATGATGATACTCTTCCACTTTGTATGGCAGATGAAGTGCACGATGTTAAATTGGGTGAGTCTGCAGAAAGTCCTGTGCCTGCCCCAAGTGATGGGAAGAACAACCCAGCTTGTAGTTCTAGCAGCAGAGGCTCTGCTGAGTTTCGAACTGGTAGTTCATATGCTTCAAGAGGTGCAATGTCATTTGCAGCTGCTGCAATGGCTGGACTTGCATCCGGTAACAGTCGAGGCCTAAGGGGAGGCAGAGACAGGCGGGGACGTCCCTTATCCGGCTCTAAAGATTCCCAGAGACTAATATTTACTTCTGGTGGAAGGCAGTTGAATAGACACCTGACTATTTATCAGGCAATTCAACGGCAACTTGTTCTGGATGAGGAAGATGATGACCGACTTGCTGGTAGTGATCTTCTTTCTACTGATGGAAGCAGGCTCTGGACTGATATTTACACTATAACATATCAAAGAGCAGATTGTCAATCTGAGAGGGCTTCAGTTGGGGCTGTAGGCTCAGGTACTCCGTCTAAGTCTGCGAAGGCTAATTCAAGTATTTCTGGATCTGATGCAGCAGCTCATCATGTATCCCTGCTGGATAGCATTTTGCAAGGGGAACTTCCATGTGATTTAGAACGAAGTAATCCGACCTATAACATATTGGCTCTTTTACGTGTGCTAGAGGGGTTGAATCAGCTTGCACCTCGTCTGCGAGTCCAGCAAGCGATGGGTAAATTCTCTGAGGGAAAAATTCCAAGTCTAGATGGACTTAATGCTTCTGGAGCTAAAGTACCACCTGAGGATTTTGTCAATAGCAAGCTTACTCCAAAACTGGCTCGACAAATTCAAGATGCTCTTGCACTTTGTAGTGGGTCTCTTCCATCATGGTGTTACCAGCTTACTAAAGCTTGCCCGTTCTTGTTTCCCTTTGAAACCCGGCGGCAGTATTTCTATTCAACTGCTTTTGGATTGTCGCGTGCGCTATATCGGCTCCAGCAGCAGCAAGGTGCTGACGGTCATGGATCGACAGGTGAGAGAGAGGGCAGGCTTGGGAGATTACAGCGCCAGAAAGTTCGTGTTTCTAGGAATCGGATATTAGACTCTGCTACTAAAGTAATGGAGATGTATTCCAGCCAAAAAGCAGTTCTTGAAGTTGAATATTTTGGTGAAGTTGGCACAGGGCTTGGGCCAACTCTTGAATTCTATACTCTTTTAAGTCATGAGCTTCAGAAATGTGGATTACGAATGTGGAGGTCAGGTTCTTCACCTGGTGGGCCCGCTATGGAAACTGACGGAGATAAAGATGTTATCAATATGCCCCTTGGGTTGTTTCCTCGTCCGTGGGCACCAAATGCAGATACTTTTGATGGTAGCCAGTTTGCTAAAGCTATTGAGTATTATCGATTACTTGGTCGAGTTATGGCTAAGGCTCTCCAAGATGGGAGGCTTCTGGATTTGCCACTGTCAATTGCTTTTTATAAGCTAGTCCTTGGTCATGTATGCATATTTTTACTGTTATTTTGCCCAATGAATGGGATGCTCACATTTATTTATTTTTTGGTGAAACTTTGGTTGATTTATCAAGTTTTATGATCTATTACTTCTGCAGGAGCTGGATTTGCATGATATAATATCTTTCGATATGGAGCTTGGAAATACGTTGCAAGAGTTACAAGGGCTTGTATTCCGGAAACAATATTTGAATTCCACAGGGGGCTATAACCCAGAAGAACTGCGTTTTCGCGGAGCTTTAATTGAAGATCTTTGTTTAGATTTTTCACTACCAGGCTATCCCGATTATGTTCTGAAACCAGGCAACGATATTGTAAGTAACAAGCTCTCCATTGGCTTCTTTTACTACCTTCTCCTTCGATTTGCTTTCTTGATTTTGTGTGCCTACTCTGATACACAGGTGGATGCAAGCAGTTTGGAGGAATATATTTCACTTGTGATTGATGCTACTATAGGGACTGGGATAATGCGGCAAATGGAAGCATTTAGATCAGGGTTTAATGAGGTGTGTTTTTGTTGGTATTCATCCTCTATAAATATGATATGTGATTGCTCTGCTTTATATGATGCCTGATTACCTCGTATTTATGCTAGCATGGATGATAATGATGCCCATAGCAAGACTTATTGGTGTGATTGGCAGTCATAATTTTTTACCTTCGCGCTGTATTCTTTGTCCTTCACTCATCTATTCCAAACATGGCCAATAATATTGCTCTAATTTTGTGTGCCAATTTGTTTTTTTTTCAATCTTCATGATTTGCTCAACTAAAATTGGAAACAGTTAGGGAATGAGAGCGATAATCTCATCACATGGGCAGCCAACTCCCATGGTATTAGATTTGAAATCCTATTTGAATGATAATCTCATCTACCAAATATCTCCCCAGTCTTTCGATGTCTTTGTTTCCCAAAAGACAAGTTTCCAAGAATTCTCTCAACTAACATGTGACCTTGGCTAAAATCTTCTTAAGGTCTAATGTTTATGTAATCTCAAATCCCCAACTTTATTTTGCCCCTGCTGGCAAACACTATGAACTGATTTTTTCTGATTTCAACAGAGGGTGGTGTGATGTAACACTGCAGTTTAATGTTCAAATTCTCACATAGTAAAGTATTTACCCGTATATATTTGATCAGGTGTTTGACGTCTCAACACTGCAAATATTCTCTCCAAATGAGTTGGACTATCTGCTCTGTGGTCGCAGAGAGCTGTGGAAGGTAATGTTTTCCTTTTGCGAACCCAACTTCAACCTGTAGTTCTTTCTGCCTTTGCTTGTTTTACATCCTTGTCTTGTGATGCACAGGCTGAGTCGCTGGCAGATCATATTAAATTCGATCATGGATATACCTCCAAAAGTCCTGCTATTATATATGTGAGTTTTGTATATTTCTAAAACACAGAATAAACTATGTTGGACAAAAATTATATAATCTTCAATTGAGTTTCTCGAGTTCTGCACAGCATTTACTCTTCTATGCTTCATCTATTACCTTACATATGTTACAATGTAATCAGCTTCTTGAGATTATGGGTGAATTCACCCCGGAGCAGCAACGGGCTTTTTGTCAGTTTGTTACTGGTGCTCCGCGGCTTCCACCAGGTGGTCTGGCTGTGTTGAATCCCAAATTGACAATTGTGAGAAAGGTATGCAGATAGTCAAGATCTCTTTATTATTTATAATTCTCCGGATATTCTTTTTGTTTGTGACGAAGCATCTTTTTTGTTTTTTTACCAGCATTCTTCCAGCATGAACACCACACAAAACAATGGTTCTGGTGCATCCGAGTCGGCTGATGAAGATTTACCTAGTGTGATGACCTGCGCAAATTATTTGAAGCTTCCTCCATACTCCTCCAAGGTTAGATCACTACGATTTTTCATTTTCCATTCAGTCATTTGCTCTCGGAGCCATTTCAAAGTGTGGCAAATAAAATTCCTCTGTACTTTTCAGGATGTTATGTACAAGAAACTACTTTACGCCATCAGTGAAGGACAGGGATCTTTCGATTTGTCGTGAGTTGTGTGCTCTTTCTTAACCACTGACATAGTTAAGGTTAGTTATTTATCGATAAAACAAACGACAGCAGCTTTACTTATCTCATTGCTCTGTTTCTTCACTATCTCCACTTTACTCATATAGACACACTGTTTATTCTCTGTAAAACGTCGTAGACGACCGAGTCTTTTTCAGGTCGCCAGAAAATTTGGAATTGGAAGGATCGGCAGTGAAGGGCATATACATTGTTGAATGTTTTGAGAGTTTGTAAATAAGTACTAGGATTTTATTATCTTGGAAAAAATATTTTATCCTTTTTATGTTATAATTCAGTCACCTGATTTTATGGCTGGTAGACAAGTCACCTGGTTTATTATGGCTGTAATGGCAAATCCATTGCTTGACATATCTCTTTTTGTTTCTGGTAGCTATTTTTTGGTTATTTTGTAATAATGAAGCATTCATTAAAATAAATTGCCTACTTGCTTTATCTTCCTCTCAATAATATTATTGAATGATTTAACTATTAAAAATTTAATTTCCATAATTTATTCAGCACATGTTGATTCATTGTCACGCTATATGCTTGTCAAGAATTTATAGCTTATTAAAAACAAGTTTATTAAGTTTAGTCTAATTTTTTTTATAATCTTATATGCACTGTTCAATTTGAGAGAAAAACATTAATATAATTTGTTGTTATTGATATATAAGTACATGGACTACTTTTAATCTGATTTTCTCCTTTCTAATTAGGAGTTTATCTATTTAGTTTATTGCTTAGTTATCCAAGTATACATTTTTTGTACTTATAAATTCTCTAAATTAGCTTAGACAAGTATTCTAAGTTTGACTTAAGACTTCACTTTGAAAAAACTAAAGCTTATATTGGCATTTTGATATGGACTTTCTGTACTTTAATTTTAATGAATTGGTGTTAGTTTAGTTCAGTTGTAGGTTAACTGCCCCAACTAACCCATTTTAATATTTTAAAACATGAATCAATTTTGACAGGAAACTTAAGCTGCCTACTCCTATTTATGGATTATTTGAAAATTGTACTATATATTATCAATAAAATGAATTATGTTTCATTTGTATACCTAGGTTGAATTTATCATCTTTATCATCAATCGTACTATAAGACAATTATCAAATGTATATGAACTTTTAAAATATTTATCACTTTTTGGGACAAGCCACCTAATTGTCACCATAAATTTGAAAATTAATTGTGTACTAGGTAATTAAATAAATTAAAGACCTTTCCCTATCTTGAAAAACACTACAATTAGGTGTGCCACGTGGATTGCAAAATGTCAAAGTTTGTTTATTTATTTTAGATAAACAATTTCAAAGCTATTATAGTGTGCATCAACATTGTCATTAGAGTGAGAAAAATAAGTATATATAGCATCAATCACAGCTAATGAGAATGATAAAGACTTATTGAAGACGTCTAATTTCAACGCACGAGACCGCTTTATTTATTTTTTATTTATTTTTCTCTCCTACTTGATTCTTTATAGAAAGTTAATACTATAATAAAATAGAAAAAATACATTTTAAATATTGGTTTCGCCTCATTATATTAGGATTTTATTAAAAAAACGCCTCAACCTTAAGGTAATTGCAAAAAAAGTTATCAAACATACTATAAAATTTAATTAAAAAATATCCCACCAAGAGATTATCGAACCAAATTGCCAGTGAAGTATTTAAGTGTCTTCTTCAAGCTCCAACGACATAAAATGGATTATGAACTATTGAAGATCAATATCTTAGAAATAGCTATCAAAATTCAACATCTTTCGATATTTGACAAAATCAAAACATCATTATAAAAGAAAGAGAGAACTAGGGGAAAAAACTAGCTAAGTCTATTTCAAGTAAAAGTCAATTCAAATTGACCAAAAATAAGCAATTTGTTCATAATTATATTATCCTAAACTTGATAGTATGATTATTTCATAATATCATAAATAAAAATAAAAACTCCACTAGTTTCATGTCTAATTTATGACTAATTTATAGTACTAATTGATACTCCCTCTGTCCCCGATTAAGAGTCACTCTTTTCCATTTCGGTCCGTCCCCGATTAAGAGTCACTCTTCCTACTTATTATATTTGAACATCAAAAATACCCTAAAAGTCAAATATGTCCCACATTCCACTAACTAACTCCATTTATTACACCACACGTTCAAACACTTTCTTAAAACTCAGTCAAAGAGTGACTCTTAATTGGGGATGAAGGGAGTATATACCAAAGAAAAGCATAACTAAATTACATTATCCTCAAAATCCTTTCCTTCACATGAAAAAACATGTGAAATTTAATGTGCATTCAATTTTGGCAAAAATATTGTATCTTGAAAACCAAACTAAATTTCCCAAAAAAAAAAGAAAATGATGTTTTTCTCTTTATGTGCTAGCAAATGATAAGACGACACGTGGAGTCATATGCTGCTAGTTCTATAGCTGTCTCGTAGCTGGCTCTCTCACATTTGTATTTAAAAATACTCCATTTTCTCTCTCACTGATAATCTCTCTCTGCGAAAATAACCACTTCTCTCTCTCACTTGTTTATGGTAATGTGCTTCCTCTCTCTCTCTCTAGTAGCTCTACTTGTCTCTCCTTTTCTCTCATTAGCTGCTTGTTTCTGAATTTGACTGACAATGAATGCGGCTGCTGAATTAGGTGTCGTGCGGTTGGTGATTTGTACTGTAATTAGGTTTTAATTTCGAGGTTAGGGTTTTGATTTGGTGTTAATTGGAGATTTCTAACTGTTTTCCTCGTGATTCCTTGTGCAGCTAAGCAGTTCATTGGCTGCTAACCGGTGCTGCAGAGGAGTTGCGTGAGTTGGGGGATTGGGGAAATTGGCCCGTTATAGGGGGACTTTCTGGCGCGGAGATGAGCGCTTCTAGGTTTATTAAGTGCGTGACGGTGGGCGACGGAGCTGTGGGTAAAACTTGCTTGCTCATTTCTTACACTAGCAACACTTTTCCCACTGTAAGTTTTGTTCTCCGATTCTATTGATTTTTTGTTGTAATTTTTCATTCAGTTGCTGAGATTATTTTGATTGGGTAAGAGCTGGCAATGTTGATGTTGGTATTGTTCAAGCTTTTGTAGTCAATTTAGTTCTGCCTTGGTTGGGAAACGAGGGGTTTTTTTCCTTGCGTAATGGAGCATTCTAATATTGATAGGAATTTGGGGCTTTCTACTTTACATTTGTTCTGTTAAATATAAATTTGGTGGAATTGGAGGTTAATTAATAAGTACCTGAGGTTAATATAGTTTTGAACAATCAGAAGTGTGAAAAAGTGAAGGATTGGGAATTTGGGATATGCTTTTGACCGGATCCTTTTACCTTTTTGTCACCCACAGCCTCCTTTTTCCAAATTACCAGTTTTGTTTTTAGTTTTTTAAACATTTTTTTGACTTCATGTGGTTTAGTTTTATCTTTTGTTAGTTGTTACATGAATAAAAATTCAAAAACAGTATTTATGTATCCTTGGATATGTAGATTCCTTTCTTCTTTTAGTGTTTTCTGGTTTACTTTTCACTGTGTTGGCTTTGTTATTTAAATTTAGATCTTCTTAGTAACATAGTTTTGCAACTCACTTTTCATTGATATATATTGTGCTAAAAAATATTGAATAATCCAAAAGTTCATGGACAAGTGTAAGTTTGTGAATTTTTCTTTCGTCCCTGGCTGGATCTGTGAGGATTTCTTTTGTGGGTTATTGATAGAAGTCGTGTGTGATGGTTATGAACTTCTTAACATAATTTGGTGTAGTCTCGAGTCAGTGTGATTGAAAGAGTGTATTACAAAACGTATTGGACTGTAGGCTCTCCTTCCCCTTATCTGATTTACTTTTCCTTTGGTGCTAATGTGCTATAGGATATCATGTTCAAATTGGTTACACTCACGTCACATGTTATTATATTTTTCAACGGTGGATTTTTCTTCTTCTTGGCTACTAGGTTTCTAACTGGAGCTTTTTTGGTTTGGTCTAAACAGGATTATGTCCCGACTGTTTTCGATAATTTCAGTGCCAATGTCGTTGTGGACGGAAGCACTGTTAATCTGGGATTGTGGGATACTGCTGGTAAAATGATGGTTCCATGCATATTTTCTATCTCATCTTTAAAAAAACTATGGAACAGGTAGTCACTCTTTATTCTACAGGTCAAGAGGATTACAACAGATTGAGACCATTGAGCTACCGTGGAGCTGATGTCTTCATACTCGCCTTCTCTCTTATTAGCAGGGCCAGCTACGAGAATGTCTCTAAGAAGGTGAGCCTTCATTTACCTTAGTGGGGTAGGAATCCTGACATCTTCACAGGTTACTAAAAGGGGAAAAGTAAATTTTGAAATGCAAGAGTAGCTTTATTCTATTTTGCTTCATTTTACCAGGGATTAATATTTTCTTTGCACTTTGTTAACCTTTTTAATAGCTTTTGGTTCTCTTGTACACCATCTTTTTACTGAATATGCCGGAGGGCTTTTGATAGTATGAACTTTGTTATGCCACATCCCCCAGACTTGCACCCTCACCGTGTCCTGCTGAAAGTAGAAAAAGCAGTGGATTATGTTGTGCTGATTGTTTGTCTTTCATTTTTCAGTGGATTCCTGAATTAAGGCATTATGCTCCTGGAGTTCCAATAATCCTTGTGGGGACCAAGCTTGGTGAGGATCTGATTCTATATTTCTTCCACTGCACAGGACTAATTTCCTGCATGCCCTTTTTTGCCTGAAACATTTTTTACAGTTATATATGCCCATTTGCTGGCTAACTATCCTGACATTAGATTATTACAATGCTAAAAATTTTAGTCTTCAATTAATTTTTCTATATTTTCACATGACATATATCATGCAATACATTTTGTATTGAAGTTACCACATTATTCATTGACATTTCTTATAGTATTTTTAGTAGAATCTATTGGATTTAACAGTATTACGATCGAAACATTTACCGTTGCAACTGAGCTTGGTAATACACACAACTTTGCATCTTTTCTTCTTTGTCTATGCAGGAATGGAAGGATGGGAGGGATTTGTTTAGTCATGAATTTAATTCTTAATGAATAATTACTCATGTAAACTAGCTACTGAACATTTTATGGCTGTTGTTTTTCGTATAATAATGTACAACATGTTATGAAATTTGTAAGCCAATAGTAAACTACCAAGACACACACACACACATGGAGAGAGAGAGAGAGAGAGAGAGGAACACATGTGGTCTTCCCTTTCTCCCGCTCTTCCTGCTTTGATAATTCTTTATTCTTTTTATAGTGGTCCAATTTGAATCTTATTAACTTGCAGATCTTCGAGAGGACAAGCAGTTCTTTGTGGACCACCCGGGAGCAGTGCCCATTACGACAGCACAGGTATGTTTGCAATATAAATTCAGCCGGTCGTCCTCCAACTATCTTGCCTCTTTACCTCCAAGTGGAGTATGCCTTTGTGAAAGTAAAGAGTGATTTTCCTTTTCCTTTCATAGGGAGAGGACTTGAAGAAATCGATTGGAGCTGCTGCTTACATCGAATGCAGTGCTAAGACACAACAGGTTAGAAATACAAACTTTGACCCGAACTACAAATTTTCAGTGGATACATTATCTGACATAATGTTCATCTTCCGAACATTGCAGAATGTGAAAGCTGTCTTCGATGCAGCAATCAAGGTTGTTCTGCAGCCACCCAAGCAAAAGAAGAAAAAGAAGAGAAAGGGCCAAAAGGCTTGCAGCATATTATAATTGGCAACGAGGATCGATCCTCTTGTTGTTTTAAAAGTGTACTACTCTACTCCTACTCTCCTTTAAAGATGCAAATGACATGAGCTCTATATTCTTAACTTGACTGTATTAGGGAGATACCTTGAAGCATCGACTAGTCGATTTCACTTTCTTAGTTATAGCTTTTTCACAATGTATGTTTGTGATTTGAGATGTGTGGTAATATGAAAAATTCCTCCCATTTTAGGCCCTGGATTGAACTGCTTGTGCATACTAATCTCCTACTCTATTGTGGAAAAGAATATTTCTATATCTTGTGTTATTTCAAAAGCTTGTGCTTATTATCCTCCCCATTATTGTTGTGGGATTCTTATTGATTTTGATATTGTGGATTGCAACAATCGATTGAATCTGTGTCTCACAAGGAGTTGATATACATTAGCTAGCGGAAGTGTATGTCCAACCACTGATAACGATCGAAATATTCAACGTTCAGAACACAAAATGTACGTCTGGAAATGGAAACATCTACTTTCTTGCGTTTGCACGTATTGATGGTGTATTCGTATGTATGAAAACATGGAGGGAAAGGGATCCAAATACGGCGCCTATTTATATCCGTTTTCATAAAAAGAAGCCCGTGAGTAGGGGGACAGCTCTTGCTCCGTCACTTGGCCGAGGGACGGACTGGGGGATGGGATGCTTTCAACGCGTCCCCATCCCATCCCATCCCATCCCTTCCACCTAGGACGTGATGCATCCCTTGTGTTGCAGATGCTCTAACTTGCATAAATAAAAATATAATACACCTTTAGTTAATTCACTATGAAAATTGATAAGCCGGACAATTTTCAATTTATTAATTATGCAACTATTGGATTACATATAAAATCCTATTTCTTCCGTCCCATAAAAATACGTGTACTTTCCATTTTCGTCCGTCCTATAAAAGTATTAGCATTCTATTTATGGAAAGTTATCTCAATTAATTACTCTATGCATCAAGTTATTTACAACTTATACCACCTTCAAAACGCTAATAATAATATGGGTTTCACTATCCAATAACACTACTTTAACTACTCTTCTCTTATTCTCTTACTTTTCCAATTTTGTCTTAATTCCCGTGTCATATCATATGCTCATATTTTTATGTGAAAGAGGGAGAATATACTACTATAATTAGTTTCGCGTAGTTCTCTGAACTCCCTATGATAAATTGCAACGCGGGACACGGGTGACATCGACAATTAAATTGAAAAAGAAATACGAAACAATTAAATTGGTGAAAAGGTATATATCACAATTTTCAATAGCGGATTCAGGTGGGAGTAAGATTGACTCTTCTCATCGCCGGTTTTGGGGTTAGAAATTCAGTTAAATTTAGTTTGCCCTCGTTCTTTATCTGCTATCCATTGTAAATGACGGTTGTTGTACGGCCTCAGCGCCGGTGACGACTCCTACCTTGTGTTGCCCGTTTCCTGGATACACCATTGTAAATGACGATTGCCGCACTATCTCTATTTGTGGAAGGCAGAAATAGAGGGAATTCACATCACGTGGGTTGCAACCATGGACACTACTACTCCAACATCATCACTACCTGCAAACCACATGCTTCTCCCATGGCCTCACCTTGTGTTTCTCTCACCGTGTGACTGTGTTTTCCTCTTTCCCAACCTTTTTGTAATCTACTGCATAAAAAAATTTATCTAAATGAGAATTCCATAATATGGGAATTTGCACGAAGACAAATATTGATCACTCGAGATTAGATTGACTAAATATTATTCAAATTTAATTGGTTCAACAATGTCAAACATTAAGATTCTTACATCAAGACTAATCTGAACTGAATCTAGTCCCTCCAATCGAACATAAAGTCATATAATTCATGTCACTAATCTTACAAATGCTATAAAATTCAGAATTCAATTTGTCCAATTTTTGTAACTTCAAATAAATGAACAAAAGAACAAACCGAGCCATGAGTTTTATGTAATTTGTTAAATCAATGACAACAATAACAGTTTTTAAGGTATTAGCAAAACCAAATGAATAAAACGTGAACTACAAAAGAACAATGCCTACAAATACTTCTCACGGAAGTTAACCTAACAATTATATACATTTATCACTACCTTTTTTTAAATCGAAAACACCCATTGTGGGTGAAATATATTCGTTGAATCTTTCAAAGGATTCAATGTAGCAAATGGCTAGAACCTTTTTCCTTTGAGTGCATTTCACACATGTTTCCAACTCATTTATTTTGTGTTCAATAAATCCTAAATTGTTATAGTTCTCATACATGGTTTTTGTCACAAGGAAACTCTGTCTAACATAAAATAATTGTAACTCGTTACCTAACAATAGTTGCTTAATACCACAATAAATGTAACTCGTTACCAAACAATAGTTGCTTGAAGCCTCTATTACATGTATAGATATGGGGAAAATGATAGTGATGGGACATGAAAATGACATGTATTCATAGTATCAATGCCCAACATTTTTATTCACAATTGTTGTGTATATCTATTTATGTACATACATATATCATTGCAACACAATCACGATGGAGAAGTTTCCTCGATTTTTCATAGATATATAGATCGTGGGAAATATGTCTATTAAATTTGTTAGGAAAAATATGCACTAGGGATTGACAGGTAACTAAATCGTGTAGCCCATTGAAACTGAACTCGATAGATAATGATGAGTAAAATTACTTTATTTACAGAGTAAAAACATTTCATGTAAATCCCCCACTATAAATACCATCTCTCTCTCTCTCTCTCAGAGTTAAGATGCATATATATAACTCTTCGGATCCGCTCCTCTAAAATATCACCAATGGCGATTCAAGCACACTTGTTTCCGGATAATCTATGTTTCCCGTTACTAAATTCTCAGGATTTCTCGGCCGTAAATGGCCGTGGATTCGATCATCCGTGTTTCGCGCCGCAGCAATTGATTCAGTTCGATCAGTTTCCGAACTCCACCAACGCTCTATTTCACCAATCCACGACGATCGAGAGGCAGAGGTTCCAATTCGAGCAGTTTCTTAACTCACAGGTAACAGAATTAATCAATACGTTTCTAATTTTCGAAATTAATCAATAAATCCTTTAAATTTTTGAACAGAACGAGAGATTGAGAGCGGCAATGCAAGAGCAGAGGAAGCATCAGATGGCGATCCTGATGAAGAAATGCGAACCGCTGCTGCAGCAGAAAGACGAAGAGATCGCGAAGGCGGCGGATCGGGCGGTGGAGCTCCGTACCTTCATGAAGAGAATAGAGATCGAGAATCTGACGTGGCGGAGGGCGGCGGAGGAGAGCGAGGCGATGATCGCGTCGCTGAGCCGACGGCTGAGGGAAAATGGAGCTGGAGATGCGGAATCCTGCTGCCGGAACGTGGAATTGATCGAGGAAGAGAATGAGAAAACGGTGTGCAGATGCTGCAATTCGAGGAATTCGTGCGTGGTGATGCTGCCGTGCCGGCATCTGTGTTCGTGCAGAGAGTGTGAGGTTTTTCTCGATTCGTGCCCTGTTTGTAGTGTGGTGAAGAAAGGTGCCATTGAAGCACTGGTTTGATTTTTCATTTTTTATTTTATTTTTAAACAAAAGCTCTTTCTCGTAAATTTTTTATTTTTTTTATCATTTGGTTTCTCTTTATGATCATGATATATGAAGCCATAATCAGGATCCATTCATAATTTTTTAGTGATAGAATAAAAAAATAGTTAATCTCATTTATTGTAATAATTCAATTTATGTTAATCTTCTGCCAATTTTTGGTTTTTTTTATCTTATGTTGAGTTATAATATGATCAAATAGTGTTAACTGTTAATCATTCGTGTATGTGTTATGCTACATGTTTCACGTTCATTTTTTTGTTTAATTTAATACCAAGGCATCTAGTTTTTCCTATTACTAATTTCCATCCCAACTTATAAAATAGTCCTAACTCCTAATGAAATATAGAACCAATTCAAATAAAAATATTACACTTTGAAATATTGCACCAATTCCAATATAATTGGTAGTATTAATTAATAAAAAAAATGTAAATATATTGAGAATGTAAAAAAAGATCACTCATAAAGCATGGAGAGTATTATAAAATTACTAGTAGATATAAGCTAATTACAAATGTTATATATATTCTGATATGCATATATTTTACGTTTGCATTATTTGTTACTGTGTTTTATCGTATACATTTGTTTTTACTCTATTATACAAATTAATTAAAAATCAAAGTTCAATTTTCAATAATTTTAAATAAATTAATAACATAACAAATGCAGCTTTAGCCTTTAAATGTTATGCATGTTATGTTAAAAATTAATAAATAATAGGAGTAATAAAGTTAAATGTACAAAACAATCTAAATAATATGCATGGATTATACTATATAAATAACAAATTTTGTGTGTAATGTACATAACATAATAATCTTCTCAAGATAACAAGTTATTGATTAATGTCTAAGAATAGAAATTCATTAAATTTTGTATAAAGTAAATTGAGACTATTTTTAAGAAAGGAAGAAAGTATATTAAACAAACTAATCTTTCTTGTGTTTTGTCGTAAAAAATTGTGCATCATTTCGAATATGATTCGTTGCTTAGCTCTTGCAATCAACGGTTTGTTTATTACCCTCCCAAATTCCCCCAATTCTGCTACCAAAAATCCACGCGAATTCATCTCGGAGAGCGAATCCGTGCGGCCGAATCCGTTGATCGAACAATCCACCTCCTAATTTGCTGCAGAAATCGCCTCAGATCTTTGTCAATGGCGAAGAAGTCCAGACCTAGCACCTTGTCCGTGTATCTGTACGTCCCAAACATAATCGGTAAGCATTGATTTCTCAACGCTATCGCTTCTGCACTAAATCCGTGATTTGCCTGATGTATTCTTCTGTTTCAGGTTATGTAAGGATTTTAATGAATTGCTATGCTTTCGCGATATGCTTTAAGAACAAGTATCTTTTCTCCCTTTTGTATTTTGTTAGGTGAGATTCCTGTCTCTATATTGCTCATTTTTCGTTTTGATGAATCATTTTTGTGAATCTAATGTTGTGTATTTTGTAAAAAAAATTGTAGCTTTGTGTGTGATGCTTTGGATGGATATTTTGCACGCAAATTGAATCAAGGTTAGGGTTTATTATGATTTACTTTTCTCTTTTAATAAGCGTGGATTGAATTTGAGGCATTGCGTTGCTTGCTGGTTAATGTATTGTATGCTTGAATGTTGGCACATTAATGCAGAATTGGTCATTCATAGTGTGGATTAGTCTCACCTGCTTATTACAGTAAAATTTGGAATAACATGTTGAATATTGTGTTTCCAGTTTCGACATTTGGTGCTGTTCTTGACATGGTTACAGACAGGTATCTTTTGGTTGTTCGTTTGTAATATGATGTCATGATGTTTATTTAATACAGTACGTCTGTAGTTTGTTTTTAGTAAGCTTGCATTTTCATCATTTATGAAATAAGTATTACAGTTTGATCCATTTTTACATTGCAGGATAAGTACAGCTTGTCTGTTGGTTGTACTCTCCCAAGTTTATAGGTAAATTTGATTAGGTTTTACGGCATTCGAATTTCTACAAATGCATTACAATGTTAGTCCTCACTCGTGATGATGTTGTGCAGGCCTGGGTTGATTTTCTTGTCATTGCTTGCTCTAGACATTGCCAGTCATTGGTTTCAAATGTATAGGTATATGCTCTGTTTCAGACCTTCCTATGTGTTTGTTCTTTCCTCGGAGTTAGCTTCTGTGTTTACTTAATACTTTGTCTCCAGTACCTTCTTGGTGGGCAAGAGTAGCCATAAAGATGTTAAAGATAGCAGCAGCTGGCTTTTCAAGCTCTACTACAGGAATCGGAAGTTTATGGGTTATTGTTGTGTTTCTTGTGAGGTAGCCATTCTGTTGCTAGACATGTGTCTCAAGTTTTGATTTGTTACGTAATTTGTTGGCTTGGCTGACAGGTGCTTTATATTATATTGTTTCTTCTGGCAAATAATCCGACCGAGAACCTTATAGAAGTAAGTCTCGCCTTACTTGTGCGTATCATATAGCTTGATATGAGACATATACTTATAGCATCCTACTGTTTGTTACTTTTCTCTCAGGTTTTATCAAATGTTTCAACGCGAAACTGGCTCTACCTGACTTTACTTCCCTTGAGTCTCGTTGGATGGGCGATCAAACAACTAATTAATATCATACAGGTCAAGAGTTGATACCAAGAAATGGTGTTCCTCGTTTTATCTAATGATATCTCAACAAATGCTATGCCATGTGCATTAATCTTAGTTGTAATATCTTCTATTTCTGAATTACTCTCGCAAGTTCATAGTTTTCCTCTGGCGCATCAATATGACTATTAGAGTAGTCCCGAAAAAGTATAGTAGATGTGACTCTCCGGATCATTTCTGCATTCTCCTTCATCGTGCCTATCCTCGACTCAAACTGATCATTCGTTTTCTGGTTGCAGATGAAGACAGCTGCAGATGCGTGTATACTCTATGACATTGCAAAGAAGCAGTAAGGGGGATGGCCGGCCTTGCTTCGTTTTTTGGTTTGTTTGGTTCAGCGTGTTGATGAGTAGGGACTGGCATCAGAAGCTGATTAAGAACTTGTTAATGAACTCAAACAAGATAACATGTCTCGACTGTACACAACCAGAGGGTCGTGTTTTACATCTCTTCTCCTACGTACTCGTGTCTGAAAATCACATGTTGATTCACTTTGTAGAAGTGTAAAAAATGGTTAGGCCGTTTATTCCAATGAAGCACAGATTTATTCTTGATCTCTGAATTATTTCATTTAGTGATGTATCAATCTTAATCTATGATTTTATTACATCTCTTTGATTGCTTCATGATGATACAGTATCAAATGAGAAATTCAAATTACAATATAGTACTATACATCAAGTATATATAGAGGCAAAAATGCATTTATTTTTAAAATTAACATTAAAAATACAAAGCTGCAGCAACGATGAGCTTTGGCTCTCAATTCACTAAATCAATTACCTTTCAAGATCCTCAGCTACATCTAGCACATAGCATAACTCAAGATTCATAATGAATGTCAATAGAGACTAAATCCAAAATACTGGCTAACTAGAAGAGCAAGCCCAAGTGCGATCGCGATGAGGGAAGACGCCCAAGTGAGCTTCTCTGTAATCCGGGGAACTCTCTCCTTTAGAGCCTCGCTACACGAGCCTATAAAGACGGTATAGCTTCCCATCGCGATGACAGTCCCGACTAGAAACATCAACAAAAACGCAGCACCAGCAAGCCGGGAAGGCAGAGCAAGTGCAGGCAAGATCATCATCAACGCATCAGGCTGAAGCCCGTGAACAATTCCCGTGGCAAATGTAGCAAACCCGATCTTCTTTCCAACTGGCTGGCTCACAAGGTCTTCGTACTCACAAACATCACATTCGCCATTTTCTAAGGCGATACAAGGTACGGGGACCTCTGAAGCTTCCCGGATCCCCATTCCACCAATAACGAGCAGAGTTAAGCCCACAACTCTCGTTCCCCAGTTTCTGATAACCTCAATATGAAGTCGGTCTTTCAAGAGTAAAAACAGCAGGCCGAACAGTAACTGGCCAGCGTCGTGCCCACATCCCCATAGAGCTCCAACAGCAGCACTTTCCATTTTTGTGCGGCCGATTGAGAGTGGTGCTAATGCAGCGAGGTGATCTGGGCCGGATAGCGTGTGCAGACACCCAGCAAAAAAACCCGTCCACGCACTGCTTAGAAACTCACTGCGGACAAGAGTGCTACCAACTGCAGCTGCAGCTGGACCTCCTGATTTGGCTGCGGTTTGGAAACTTGCAAAGGCTGGAGATACGGTAGCTGGATGGAGAAACGTTAAAATGAACGCTGATAGTAGCATTACCTTCCCAGCGTTAACCACCTGTAACAGATTTTTAAACAATCAATATCATTGGGTCAACTAGCTCATTCATCCTGATTTTCGATATGTGACCACTAATTATTACTTCGACGAGAGCTCTAATCTCTATAAACAAAACATAAAAGGATCTTAGAAAGCAGCATAACACATTTTGTCACATAATCAACCATACATATATTTATGATTCAGTAACTGCATTTTGACATATTCTAATCATGTAAGTTACTATCAAATGGAAAACAAGCTCGATTAAACGAACTAGATCACTTGTTACACTTTTGACACAAAACACAGATTTTGGTGAGCAGCATTCTGCAATATCATTTTCTTTCTCAGCTATTCCAGCTAGGAAAATTCGAGTTTCGGTGTTTGAAAGAGAAATATTGTTTTAAGCCAAAAAGCCTTGATCTTACTCATATTCCATACATTCCATTTGTCTTAACATCTAAGAGAGATAATTTCTTTGTTCCTAACATTATCCAATTCTTCCTAAATTTCCAAATTTTGTGGTTTTTTCTCATTGATTAAAGCATACTGTAATTTCCAATGCTACAAAGATTAAATCTTTAGCAACATGATCACATATGAAGCCCAACATACCAATTCAAAGCCACATTCAACCCCATATTTATCAAATCGAGGAAAGGAGATTCACTGCAAGGCTACTAAAAATTCTCACAAAAACAAGCAAATTAAACCCAAAATTGAACATAATCACTCAGAAAATTAAAATTAACAGAAACAAATCCAATTCAAACCTTCTGCTGCCGAGACAATTTCTGAGCAAACCATTTGAGAAACCCCGGCTCCGGCGCAGACACATTCCCCGAATCCACAACAGGCTCCAAATTGATCTCCGGCGAATCATCCACGCCTCTACGGGGGAAAATCCCCGAGCTGTTCACATTGATGCTGCAGGAAACCGACTTCAATCGGCGCGGAAACGGAGGCGATCCGAGCCTCTGGGGCGAGTCCGCTTGAGCGAGCTGTGGAAGAAACGGCGAATTGAGGCGGCGGTTGAGAGGAAGGGAATTGGAGTAGATCAACCTCTCCATTTTTGTTGCTGATTCTGCCCACCAACTGCTCGAGGAAATTCGGCCCCTTTATTTGATCAAAGGATTTGAGAATTTGATGGATTTTAGGGTTGAAAAGATGAGTTAAAGAAGAAAGTGCATTTAGACTGTTGGATTTGTGTATCTACTCTCTTGGTTGACACTGAAATTTAAACAGTCTCTCTCACCCTTTACTAAATTCTCACAAAATCAATGCTTTCTTAATAGTATTTTTCATTTCTTATTTTTAAAATTACTTTTTCCTCTCTTGATCTTATTATTATTATTATTATTATTATTATTATTATTATTATTATTATTATTATTATTATTATTATTATTATTATTATTATTATTATTATTGTTGTTGTTGTTGTTGTTGTTGTTGTTGTTGTTGTTGTTGCACTCTATATATTAATACTAACACCATCCACAATCGAACCTTATTTCGTGCTGGTGCCAGCGGTTATAGATACCCACGGTTCCAGAACCGCCGGTTCCGGTTTAGAAATTGTCGAACCGGAACCAAACTGCGAGGGTGTTTCGCGGTTACGGTTTTGCTTCGGAACCGCCAATTTTCCGGCAATTTTTTACGATTTTCACGGTTTTGAACCGCCGATTTTCAGCGGTTTTCCACAGTTCGTCTAGAACCGTCCGGAACCGGGGGTTTCGACACGATTTTCCAAAATTTTGGAACCTGAATCGAACCACGGTTCCAAAAGTAACAGTTTCGGTTCCATTTAAATCTCACGGTTTCGGTTACGGTTTTGCGGTTAAACGCCCGAACCGTAAACCTTGAGCATCTCTACCAGCCGTGGGAATCGCGTGCGGTCTTGTATCATGGCTATTTTATGGTTTGCGGTTCTGCTGGAGATTTATGTTTTTCTTACTTTTAATTGAGTTTATTTTCTTTTTTTATATAGATTTATTTCATTTTTTTTCTTTTGCTTTTAATTTATTTGTTGGTTATTTTATTTTATAAGTTTTGATTGTCATAAATAATTATAAATTGCAACAAAAACTAAATCATAATTATTGAACACTTAAATTTTATTATTAGAATTATTAAATAAAACAAAGAACAATTATTAATCTTAGTTCCAAAAATTGATTGCAAAAAAGTACTATTGTATTAGAGTTTTACTATAAGCTAGGGAGAAAAGTAAATTGATGATTCTTAATAGACTCATATCCACATTATTTGAACTTCTAACAAAGAATAAGCACGACTTAGTTATAATCAAAATTAATTGGTCAGGAGTTAGAAACTTAGAATAGTTATGATCATGGGAATAAATGAGCAACTTTTATTCATGATTTTAAATAATTAAAATAGCACATTGTTTGAACGAGTTGAAAAATAAACATTTTTATTTATTTATTTATTTATTTCTTACTTTATGATAGTGGATTTGGCCCAACAAACTATGTATTGTTGTCTGGGCCCAAAGACCCAATAAATTTATGAGCTAGTCTAAGGGGTATGTATAGTCAAATGTGAAATCATATGTAACTCATTTATCCTTAAATATATGGTTAGTAAATCAATGTGTGCTTTTGAATATACAAAGCGATCTTAAATCCTTGAATCAGTTATTGTCCCACCTTTTGAGAGTCCACAAATCAACACGAGAAATAGTCACTAGATTGATTAACGAATATCCTTGGTTTAATAAAAAAACAAAAAAAATATCGAGCTACTGTGACACTTTGAGCTCATTGATCGAGATAAATAATAGTAGTACACATATTGGTGGTTCAATTTTCGTGTTTATTCCTAACTAGAGGTCGTGTCTACTCTAATTTCTTGTTCAATTTTTTTTTATTAGTTTGTCTGTGATATTGTATATTGGTCCATCTCTATATTGCTAAAACTATAATATATCTCATAATTATCCATTTCATCTATGACTAATTTAATCTTAGATGAATCACATTTTATTTTGTTTATTTATATCTTTCTATTATTTCATCAACCAGTCGAATGTCACCGTATTTAGACTAATTAAATTGATTTTTGCCCGTTAAAGACAATCTAGGACAATTTACCTTATTGCTACTATTAGTTTATTTTATGTGTAAGAGTGAACCCACGAGCTCAGCTATAGCTTGATCAAGAGAGAACCATAACTACAGCTTGATCAAGAGAGAACCGCTGCTGGATCAAGATAGAGCCGTTGGAGCTCATAACCTCTTTCGGTTATAGTTAGTTGTGAAGTCTTAGTGTAGCTCAATAGTTTGTTGAGAGCAGTTATGTTGTATTCGCTGCATTACATATATACTACTTCTTCTTGAAGTTAGTAGAGATTAAAAATGTATCAGTTCCATCAAATTTGAATAAGAGTTTTCGTAGTTTTCTCAAAAACTACCAGTGTTACTCCATACTACTTCACAAATCACGTTCTTTACTTCGTTGCAATCATAGCTCGTTCTTGCTTTTCTTTCTTGATTCTATAGCATTATTGATGGAGTACGTACTAAACAAGCCCAACAGCAGTAAAGCCCATCAGCCTAAAGTCCAAGAAAGAGTATCAGTTCGGCATGACTAAAGAGTATCAGTCCGGCATGACTAAAGAGTTCAGTTCGGCACAACCAAAGAGTTCGGCCCCAGCCTACAGCTCGGTAAAAGCCAACCAATCAAACTCTGCTCTCAGGTCGGCATCAAGCTCTACTCTCAGATCGGCAAAAGCTGCTCGGCAATAATTCAGCAGTTCGGTCTCAGTATTCGACCGAACTAGGAGATAGTGGACTCATGCAGGATTTCCACCTCCACTACACCCACGATCTATTTAGTGGTGTCAAGCAGTCATTAACTCATGCAGGATAGTGGACCCATGCAAGATCGCCACGATCTCCACGACATCCACTGCCTAGTAAATGGTGCTGCATGCCACGATCTTGGTTCAATGTATAAATAGAACTTAGATCAGATAGAAAAGGGTTAAGTTCTGTTAAGCTCTCTAGAGATAAAAGATCAAATAGCAAGTCTGTATTGTAAGCTGTAGAAAACAGATCAAGCAATACAACTCTGCCCTCTTTTCTTCCCGTGGACGTAGATTTACCTCAGTAAATCGAACCACGTAAATTCATTGTGTCGTGATCTGCATTTTTCCTGCATTCATCATCATCAAAAATTCGCGGATTCATCAATTATGCAATAAAGAGGGAGAGTGCATTAGTTGATATTTTGATTTGATGTATAAATATGTTATTTGATATGTAAAGCTGTACAAATCTGAAAGCTAGTTTAAATATATATCTCTATAAGAAAGCCAGCCCTTTTTTGCAACTATGTTTTTCAAAGGTTGGGCCATTTTGCAGCTATATTGAAATGTACACATTTTAGACTATAATTAACCCTACTCCTTAGTACTATATGCTAATTTCTTGTTTTTTTTATGAGTCGCAAATTTGAAATATTCCAAGTCCCTTCTTGATAAATTATGCTAGTAGTACTTCTCTGCTATTATAGTCGAGTTATATTCATTTTTCAATTATTTTATTGTGATTAACACATTTCTCTTTAACACGAAAAGTAATATATTACTAATTTTTTTATTTTCTCTTTCTTCATTTAATTCACTAAATAATCATTTGTTAATTTATACACTCATAAGAAACACATCAAACTAATGAGAAAGTATCATCTGAGCTAATTTTATTTCCTATTTGGATGGTGGGATTGGAGAAACTAAATATCTATCTTCTTTTGAAATTGTTTTATAAAATACGTGTCTTCCAGGAGAAAGAATCCTCAACCCCGACATGTTCCTGTTCCTCCTCGGTACCGGAACCACAGGAGAACTCCATCTCCTCCGTACCGAAGAAATATCGGGTTCGCCATGTACGGAGCATTAAAGACTCCGTTCTCGGACGATATCACCCGAACTCCTTTGCCGCGGAACTACCGGACACCGTCAATGACTTATGACGGGCTAGTGGATCCTCATGACTTCTTGGGACGCTATCAGTATAATATGGCGAACCAGGGTCTCAATGAGGTCCATATGTGCAAGCTGTTCCCCGAGCTTCTTATCGGGAACGCGAGAAGGTGGTTCGATAGCCTCCCCCAAGGCAGCATTAGATCTTACCGAGATCTAATGGATGCTTTCCACAGGAGGTTCTTTCAGAAAGCGGAAGCCCGGATCACTTCGGCTCAGCTGCTTTCTATACGTCAAGGTCGCGACGAAAAGATCAGCGACTTCATGACGAGATTCCACAAGGAATGCCTACAAGTAGATGATCTCAACGATCTACTTGTCATTTCGGCATTCCAAAATGGAATCCTGCCCGGAGCTCTCTACAGAAAGCTCGTGGAGTGCGGTCCGCAAACAGCTCAAGAAATGTGGGACATTGCGGACCAGTTTTCCCGTGCGGATGAGGCAGACCGTCGAAAACGGTCTTTAGACAGCTCATCCCGAGAAGAGAAAAAGAAGCCCGATCAAAGCGGCCAGGTGCTTCCTCGCCGAACTCCTTTTGAAAGAATTCAAAGGGCACCGGTACAAGGCAGATTGGGGCCACGTCTCAATCCTGAGAAGCCGCCCGCTCAGTTCGTACCATTAAACAAGTCAAGAGCGGAAATTTTCGAACTACATTCCGATATGTTCGAAAAACCAAAGCGGATGACGAAATCAGCCGCGCGGCGACCTCAGGATCAATATTGCTCCTTCCATCAAGCCCACGGTCACGATACCGAGGAGTGCCGAAATTTGGCTGCAGGTATTGATGTTCTTGTGAAAACAGGAACGTTAAAAAAATACCAAAGCAAGCAGCCGAAAAAGAACAAAAGGCAGAGAGGTGCGAACTGCAATCCTCAGGATCCGAAAAGGCATGAGGATCCCGAAGACGACGACGAGCCGCAATATGATGGAGTAATCCAGACTATTGATGCTCTCCCTGCCGGGAAGACTAAGTCGTCTCTAAAAGCAGAACGCAGAGGTTCCAATCAAGAGGAGCCAACACATAAAAGGCTGAAGAAAGACGAAGTGATTACATTTTCAGATGCCGATCCCGTCCCAGCCATCTCTCCTCACCAAGACGCTATTGTCATTCAAGCCGGAGTGGCAAACAAACTGATCCACAGAGTATTTGTGGATACAGGAGCGTCAGTCAGCATTCTTTTTAAAGAATGTTTCGATAAAATGGAAGTGGATCCAGCTCGGCTCAGTCCGGCTCCACTTCCTCTGAAAAGTTTCGCCCAGGAGGACACCCGCCCTGAAGGTATTATCAGCCTTCCGATCACGGTGGGAAAAGCGCCTACAAGCTCCAATACGATGATCGAGTTCTTTGTGGTGAAAGCTCGGTCCCCGTACAACATCATCCTGGGGAGAGACTGGCTCAACACAGTTCGGGCCGTTTGCTCTACTTATCACCTCACCATCAAGATCCCCACTAAAGGTGGGATAGCGGTCATCCGAGGTGATCAAAAGAGAGCAAAAGAATGTCTGCAGATTGCGCTTAAAAGTGCCGAACAATCAGTTCGGCACCATCAAGCATAGCAATCACAGCAACCGGAGTCAGAGGCAAGCGAGATGACCGAAGTCACTTCAGAGCCGAACTCAATGACCGTTCAGTTATACGAAGATGATCCATCCAGAACGGTCAAGATCGGCTTCGCAGGAACGCCTCTACTCCGGGAAAAGACCATTCAGCTCCTCAAGGAGTACAAAGATGTCTTTGCATGGTCTCCGTTGGACATGACCGGAGTGCCCCCCGAGGTAATCACTCATCGGTTAAATATTGCCGAACAGAAAAATTCTGCCAATGCCGAACTAGCACAGCCCTTGGAATCCGAAGTAGAGCCGCCGGACTGCTGGAGCGGATTCGTAGATGGAGCTTCAAACAAGATGGGAAGTGGAGCTGGTATTTTACTTGTCGCTCCCGACGGACACGAGGTAACCTACTCACTTCGGTTCCTATTCCCCACTACTAATAATGAAGCCGAGTACGAAGCCCTCCTGGCCGGACTCCAGTTAGCGCAAAGTCTGCTCGTCAAATCTCTCAAAGTCCATTGTGATTCACAAGTCATAGTAAATCACATGTTGGGTACAAGTGAAGCTCGTGACGAGAGAATGAAGAAGTATTTGGACAAAGCGCAAAGCATCAGCCGAAGTTTCTCCTATTTTCGGATAATCCGCATTCCTAGAGCGGAAAATAGCCGAGCAGATACCTTAAGTAAGTTGGCCTCAGATCCGAGCTCAAAGGCGGAAGAATTAATGCATCGAAGCATTGATGAAGCCGAGGTACATTCAGTATCCAGCTCGCCGAACTGGATGACGCCGATCTTGCAGTATCTGGATCAAGGACAATTGCCCGAGGATAAGAGAGAAGCTCGGAAAATCACATGCCGAGCACTTCGGTACGAACTTCATGGAGGAGTCTTATACAGAAAGTCCTACCTTCAGCCGTTATTACGATGTATAGGGCCAGAAGAGACGGACTACATCCTCAAAGAAGTTCATGAAGGATCGTGCGGTAGCCACATCGGAGCCAGAGCTTTAGCTAAAAAAGTTCTGAGATGGGGATATTATTGGCCAACCATGGTACAAGAGGCAGTGCAGCTCGTCAAGAAGTGTACGAAGTGCCAAATTCATGCAAATGTCCCAAGGATGCCGCAGACCGATCTATACACTATGCAAAGCCCTTGGCCTTTCATGCAATGGGGCATAGACATAGTGGGACCACTTCCTCAAGCTCCTCGGCAAATGAAATTCCTTATCGTTGCCGTGGACTACTTCACGAAGTGGGTGGAGGCTGAACCATTAGTTGCGATAACGCGCTCAAAGGCATTGGATTTCGTCTGGAAGAACATAGTGTGCCGATTTGGCATACCCCACATCCTCATCTCGGATAACGGGACTCAGTTCACCGACAAGACGTTCAAGAATTGGTGCCAAGAGCTGAATATTCAACAGCGGTTCACTTCGGTCTCTCATCCACAAGCAAACGGACAAACGGAGGTAACAAATCGTATCCTGGTGAAAGGGTTAAAAGCTCGGTTAGAACAAGCCAAAGGACTGGGTAGAAAATCTCCCTCAAGTCCTATGGTCCTACCGAACTACACCCACAACCTCCAACGGTGAAACTCCGTACAGTCTTGTGTACGGCACTGAAGCCGTGATTCCGGTGGAGATCGGCATACCCAGTCCCCGAACTCTAAACTTCTCAGCAGAAATGAATGACGACGGACTAAGAGCCGAGCTAGATCTTGCCGAAGAAAGAAGAGAATTGGCATGCATAAAAGCAGCCAAGTACAAGGAGCAAGTAGCCCGGTATTACAACCAAAGGGTGAAGAAGCTGCAATTTCAAGTGGGAGATCTCGTCTTGAGAAACAACGAAGTAAGCCGAGCAGAAAAGCTGGGCAAGCTCGAACCCACATGGGAAGGTCCGTATCGGGTGTCAGAAGTCCTCGGCAAAGGGTCTTACAAATTGGCTCACATGTCAGGAGAACAGGTACCCCGAACATGGCACATTTCCAACCTCAAGAAGTTCCATTTGTAAGAGACAGTCCGGTCAGTCAGTCTTGAGTCCTGTTCGGTCAATGTGCTTTCTTTGGTTTGCTTGGTCTTTGTGCTTTCTTTGGTTTGCTTGGTCTTTGTTTGTCTCTGTGCGTTTTGTCTGTGTGTTTTGTCTGTCTCTGTGCGTGTCGTCTCTTACAAATGTTACTGAGGTATCTTGTTCTTCGAAGGCTGATCCCCTTCTTAGAACATATACAAGCCAACGATTGTGAGTCAAAGCTTCTAAAGAGGATACAAGACCACAATTCAGCTTAAACAAGCAGTTCGTCTAAAACGAGCTGCAATAAGCCAACGATTGTGAGTCAAAGCTTCTAAAGAGGATACAAGACCACAATTCCGCTTAAGAAACAAGCACTTCGTCTGAAACGAACTGCAATAAGCCAACGATTGTGAAGTCCAAGCTTCTAAAGAGGATACAAGACCACAATTCGGCTTAAAAATCAAGCACTTCGTCTGAAACGAACTGCAACAAAAGTCCGATTCACGCGATAAAACTTGCCTGAATTAGGACAAGGGAAAGTCCGATCCACGCGATAAAACTCGCCGAATTAGGACAAGGGAAAGTCCGATCCCCAAATTAGGACAACGGAAAGTCCGATCCGAGCGATAAAACTCGCCAAATTAGGACACAAACCAAGTCCGGTCAAAGAAGAGTTCACTTCATCAGACCGAGGACAAACATCAACTTACCCCGTACCTTTATCCAGAATGCCGAAGTGATTCACTTCGCTTTTCGGGGGGGGTAGTGATGGAGTACGTACTAAACAAGCCCAACAGCAGTAAAGCCCATCAGCCTAAAGCCCAAGAAAGAGTATCAGTTCGGCATGACTAAAGAGTATCAGTCCGGCATGACTAAAGAGTTCAGTTCGGCACAACCAAAGAGTTCGGCCCCAGCCTACAGCTCGGTAAAAGCCAACCAATCAAACTCTGCTCTCAGGTCGGCATCAAGCTCTACTCTCAGATCGGCAAAAGCTGCTCGGCAATAATTCAGCAGTTCGGTCTCAGTATTCGACCGAACTAGGAGATAGTGGACTCATGCAGGATTTCCACCTCCACTACACCCACGATCTATTTAGTGGTGTCAAGCAGTCATTAACTCATGCAGGATAGTGGACCCATGCAAGATCGCCACGATCTCCACGACATCCACTGCCTAGTAAATGGTGCTGCATGCCACGATCTTGGTTCAATGTATAAATAGAACTTAGATCAGATAGAAAAGGGTTAAGTTCTGTTAAGCTCTCTAGAGATAAAAGATCAAATAGCAAGTCTGTATTGTAAGCTGTAGAAAACAGATCAAGCAATACAACTCTGCCCTCTTTTCTTCCCGTGGACGTAGATTTACCTCAGTAAATCGAACCACGTAAATTCATTGTGTCGTGATCTGCATTTTTCCTGCATTCATCATCATCAAAAATTCGCGGATTCATCAATTATGCAATAAAGAGGGAGAGTGCATTAGTTGATATTTTGATTTGATGTATAAATATGTTATTTGATATGTAAAGCTGTACAAATCTGAAAGCTAGTTTAAATATATATCTCTATAAGAAAGCCAGCCCTTTTTTGCAACTATGTTTTTCAAAGGTTGGGCCATTTTGCAGCTATATTGAAATGTACACATTTTAGACTATAATTAACCCTACTCCTTAGTACTATATGCTAATTTCTTGTTTTTTTTATGAGTCGCAAATTTGAAATATTCCAAGTCCCTTCTTGATAAATTATGCTAGTAGTACTTCTCTGCTATTATAGTCGAGTTATATTCATTTTTCAATTATTTTATTGTGATTAACACATTTCTCTTTAACACGAAAAGTAATATATTACTAATTTTTTTATTTTCTCTTTCTTCATTTAATTCACTAAATAATCATTTGTTAATTTATACACTCATAAGAAACACATCAAACTAATGAGAAAGTATCATCTGAGCTAATTTTATTTCCTATTTGGATGGTGGGATTGGAGAAACTAAATATCTATCTTCTTTTGAAATTGTTTTATAAAATGCGTGTCTTATTTTTTAAAATAAAATACAATTTAAATAAATTATTGAAATATAATTTTAATGATTATTTATAGTAAAAGTGGAATCTTAGTAATAATAGTAAATATATCGAAATAAAAAAAATATGGACACTCACACCTATTTCCGAACAAAGAAAGTATAGAAATAATTATGAGAGCATTTAGCTTTTGTGGTGGGTAAGGTAGATTCATAGTACTTAAATTTTAAACTAGATCACAATTTATTTTCCAATCGTTCACTAAAAGCACTTTCCACAATATTACATCCACTTATTATTAAAGAAAACATGACGCTGCCAGCTGTTTGTCACATGATCTTTACAAGTTTTACATTGAATTTTATATTATATGATCAACTTATAATAATTTGTTTTTGTATATTATCTTTCTTTAGAAAAATAGTAGGAGTATAATGATAAGATTGAAAATTTAAACACGATTCGCTATTAAAGCATATGAAGTGGGACACCCTACTATACATAGTAAGGCTAATAAATTGCAATTTATTACATAAAAACTAATTTCATAAATATACTATATTATTGATTAGGTAAAATTAACCACTTAATAATAAAATGGAGTAATAAATTTAACTAAAAATTGAACAGATCTATAAATTTGTTAAATAATGAGTAACATATGGGGGAAAAGTAGAAGAATGTGGTATGGAGATTTAATGAAACCAAAATCGAAACTTGGATACTTTGGATTTTATTCATTTCAAAATGGAATTTTTATCTTATATGACAATAGTTTTTTAATTTTATTATATTTTTATTTAATATTAATGTTTATTTTTTATTCTATTTTTATTCAATTTTAAATTTTTATTTTTGTTGGTGAGTGAAACTTCTTTGTCCTTTGTCCTTTTTTTTGTCTTTCTTTTTAAACCAAGTACTACTCCTAGTATTTATACACATCCTTGAGTAAGATTTAGGTCAAGGTAAAATTGATTCTCCTGTTGGAAAAAAAGTGTTTTGTGTGTTTTGTTATTGTAATTTTGTTTGGTGAAAATTTTATTTTATGTGTTGTGATTGTTGTTTGGAATATTATTAATTGGGTTTGAGTTATTGTAAAATCACATATAAGATTGATAAATAATGTCAGGATGTGTGTTGTTCTTTTATATCAGATTTCCTGTATTCATTAATCGGTTTTATTATGTAGTGATTTTGGATCATATAATATTTGTTTTTGTTTACCTAATTTCGTTGTTTTTGCCGTTGTTTCTATTCCAATCTAGTTTCTTATGTTAATTTTGTCAATTTCGGCTTTGAGAATTTCTTTATTTTACTATGTATTTTTTGTTTCTCGAACAAATTAATCTAATTAATGTGGTAGGACATAGGTCACACATCCACATTCATCTAAATTCCTCTTGCGTAATAATGATAAACATTCCTATCTTTCCAACAACACATTCATTTGTCTAATTTGACATCATTACATTTGCTTAAGCCAATAACAAAGGCCTTCAGAATAAAATACATCAACTAATTTTGAGTATATTTGTAGAATTGTAGTGAGACCATGGGATGGAAAGATCAAAAAGTTATATATAAACATAAATAATACTAGTAGTAATAATTTTATACAATCATTACCTTTTGTATCTCTTTTCCCTACTAAAAAGTAATTATCTTATACGAGACCATTGTTTGAATTTGTGTTACAATTTTGGCTTTTAAATAATCAATCACAAGTTTAACTACATGATCAATTATTACTTAGGCAATGTTTATATCAAACGCTACCGTAGATATTACGTGATAGTTGAGCACTTGAGTGGCTTATAATATATTCAGTTTTTCCAAAAACATTACGATTTTAATATGAATAGCATAAACATAAAGTAAGCATTTACGTAAAATAAATAAAATACAGTACAGTAATTGTATTTTGAATTTGAGTGAAAAAATAAAGATGGGATGGGATGATTGGCGAAAAGAAGGAAAGATGAGGGACTGAAATGCAAAAGGACATGTAACCGTTGGTTTGGCTGCGATGTATGGACCCGCCCACAGCGAAAAGAAGGACAGATGAGCATCCACGATTGCTTTCGCCCAGTTATAGCTCAGTCATAGCTCAGCCACAAACTCCTCCTACCACATTATCAGCACTAAAAATCCTCCTGTCATATCATCAGGACAAGCAAATAGTCCAACAATAGCCTAGTCACATCACTCCTAATTATATAAAACAAATAAGTGACAATCACATAAAATACGAAATTAAATTTACGACACAGATATGGGAAAATTCAATAATATTATTTAAATTAAAAAAATACATTAAAAAAATACATTAATTTAAAAAAAAATTACATTATTTATAAAAAAACCCGACCTCCGCCTCACTCCTCGTCTCCGTCGCCACCTCCGTCGCCGCCGGTACCCCCCCGTGCCCCCCGGTCTTCAAATGGTCACGCATGCTCACGAGCAATGCGTGAAGAAAGCTCTTCTCCTCGGGGTCCTCTGCCACCTTCCAATCGGCTAAGATCTTGACCATCTGAGTACGGGTACATGTTGTAGTACCCGGGCATCGGACCCCATCCACCTCCCACGGGTAGAGATGCCCACGGTTCGAAAACCGGCGGTTCCGGTTCGGAACCGCCGGTTCCGGTTTTGGCGGAAGCGGAACCGGAACCGGACCGTGAGGCTATTTCACGGTTCCGGTTCCGGTTCGAAAACCGGGCGGTTCCGGTTCCGGTTCGGAACCGCCGGTTTTCCGGCGGTTTTGGCGGTTCCGGTTTTTGAACCGGCGGTTTCGCCGGTTCAATTATTATTTTTTTTTTTTTTTTAATTTGAAATTTGGCTTTATACAACAAATCGGAACAAGACAATGCATAATTCAAGCACAAATAAGACGAATAAGGAGAAAATGAAATAAATTTTATTGATTTTGAGTTGTAACGGACAACGATACATTACAATTTACAATACATAAGTATACAATACAACAACATACAACAATGTAATATAATTTACAAGTGTCGTCGGGCGTCGGCTCGTCGCCTCGTCGGACTCGGAAGGTAAATTTAAAAAAAAATGAAATGGAATATGGAATAATATATTTTTTTTTGTTTTAGTAATTGAGAAAGAAAGACAACTTATAGAACTACGGGAACAAGTATAACTGTATAAGTGTATAACAATGCGTAATAAGAGTAGCAATTGCGTAATTAAATGGAAGCACAATAGCACAAATGAGAAATTGGAGACAAAGAGAGAGAATTGAGAGATTGAAGAGAGAAACTCTTATTAACACAAGAGTGGGGTGAATGTAAATGAGGATAGAGGGGGGTATTTATAGAAAAAAATGAGGGGGAAAATGGAAGAATTCGAATTTGAAATTTTAAAAAAAAAAATTTGAATTTTCACAAAACCGGTGGTTTTGGCGGAAAACCGCCGGAACCGGCGGAACCGCCGGTTTCCGAAATAAAACCGCCGGTTCGGTCAACGAACCGTCTGCAAAAGCTGCTCCATTGTCGCCTCGTGCTCCGCGCCGCCTCGAAAGCCACTAAACCGGCGGTTAACCGCCGGTTTTTCCGGTTAACCGCCGGAAAACCGGCGGTTTCGACCGGTTTTGAAGATCACCACCGGCCCCCATCCCCCTGCCTCGATTTAAGCGCCGGAACCGGCGGTTCCACGGTTAACCGCCGGTTCCGAACCGTCCCGAACCGCCGGTTCGGTGACGGTTCCGGTTCGAAATATCTTGAACCTGAACCGGACCGCGAACCGAATTGCGACGGTTCCGGTTCGGGAATATTGCGCCGGTTCCGGTTCCGGTTCCGGAACCGCCGGTTCCGGTTCGGCGGTTAACCGCCGGAACCGGAACCGGTGGGCATGTCTACCCACGGGTACCCGGGGAGTTTGAGACCCGCTCGTCATTGGAGTACCTTCGTTGTTGTTCTCCATTTCACGTTGTTGATTTTGTTTAGAAATTTAGATAGATAGAGTACTCGTTAAAACAAGCGGTGCGAATGAAAATGACGTGCAAAGCGCGTATATATAGTGTTTCGAAAATTTTAAAAAAAAATCCGCTCGCTAATCGCTCGGCGGTCCGGAGCCTGCAATGGCTGCGAGCAGATCGGCGAGCTCATCGCCCAGCGCTCGCGAATCGGCGTGCGCTCGCCGATTTTTCGCCGAAATGGCGCTCGCCGGTTACAATGGTTCGGCGAGCGAACCGGTGAGCGCCGGAGATCAGCTAGCCGGTCCGCTCGCCGCCATTGTGGATGTTCTTATAAAAGGAGGCTATTTTTTTAAGATAATTATACCGTAAGCAAATTATTCAGGACCAATGTTTAATCGAGTATCATGGATGATTTTTTCTATCAAATATATTGATATATACTATTTTATTTAATAATTTTGCAAATAAATTTTTAAAATTTCTTTATATTTGCCCCTTCTTAAATCCTCAGATTTCCTATACATATAATTTTGCCCGCTTCCATTTACATTCTTGGATCCGTCCCTGCATGTATTTGTGATACTTATTGTCAAGAGGAGCTTCCTTCCCTCCAATGAATACTTTTTGATTTTATGTGGGCGTATTGGATCCTTCCACTTCATTGTTGTCGTTGTGGAACATCTGTAATAAGTCTTTATGTATTTTCACGACAATTTTTAAATTAAATTTAATTACTCCTATTCTATTATTGCAAAAGAAGCATAATATAAGTTTGAAAGGATAACAGAGTGTAGTAAAATGGCAGAATATTTCTGAAATCATTAAATTATCCCAAACACAGGCAACATTACTGAAACTTTCATAACATTATATGAGGTTGCCAAATTGCAATAATTAAAGGACATAAATAGTTTTTTCTTTAAAGAAAAGAATAAATATTTACTTTTGAGCTAATAAGATATACTTGATCTTCGACAAGTAGGCTCCATTTATGTTTGTTTAATCAATTATTACCCCCAAAAAATTCTTGTACACAGCTATTGGTTCCAATAATTATATCCCAAAATAGGCTATGCTTATCCAATCATGGTCACTGTTACTAACCATAAATATTTGGAAAATGTTTTCATCTTCTTACTAATAATCACATTTTTGGTACTTTATCTTTATATATACCAAAAATGAGATTTATAGGTAAAAAAAACGATATAAAATAAAGATCATGTATCATTTATGTGTGAAAGTGAAAGTGAAAGATCAAGTACCATTTATGTAGTTCACTCTAATCAAAATAATGAATTATTGAATCTACATTTTAGTCATACTATAAAAACTTGTCTCAACTTTGAAATTTTTATATTATTTTATAATATTTTATACTTGAATTAATTCTAATTTCTTAAGTCCATAATCAATAATCTTGATTTTCTCTTCTTTGATATCTACAAAATTGTATCATTTTCTATTTTAAATAAGTTTATCTATCTAATGAAGTGAGTTCATATAACTTCCACTCACAAAACTCCAGTTACTTTTTTCTCTATCTTACTCATATTTAATCAAATTTACATTAAAATTTATGCTTGATATTATATAGAGATAGCATTATTTTTACAACTTACCAATTTTATCCAAATCGTTTCTATTTATATCAAATTTTATTATTTAAATTCCATTCCAAATCATGAAATAATGTTGTATAAAGATGACTTATTTAATTAAAAGAGACTGTATATGTGAATATTATTGATTTTTATTTTACGTAAGAAATAAATAATAATTGATTAAACTAATTGTTTAAATAAATAATTAATTAATTAATAGGTTGGAAAAACTTAAATAGACGATTACTAAAAATTTAAATTGAACTGATAAATTTATCTACTACTGTTATTTTAGATAGAATTAATAAAATCACTAAAAATCAAAATAAGTTTGATCTTTTTCCCTAAAACTAATAATGGTACTCAAAAAATTGAAATATAGTTAGTGAATGGCAAATACTGGAGTACAATTTTATAATAAAAATAATAATAATTACATATTGATAAATAAGAAAAATAAAACACTACTGTAGCAAATTTCAGTGTGTAATAGTAATACACTCTCTTTCTCCACTCTTATAAACTCCCCTTCAGCTGAAAACCAGACTTCACCAACTGAAGAAGAGAGAGAGAGAGAGAAGCAAAGCAGAGATGACGAAGGAACTGAGCGAAGAGGCGGCGGCGCACCACCACCACGGCAAGGACTACGAGGACCCTCCCCCCGCGCCGCTCCTCGACTTCGGCGAGCTCAAGCTCTGGTCCTTCTACCGCGCCTTAATCGCCGAGTTCATCGCCACCCTCCTCTTCCTCTACGTCACCGTCGCCACCGTCATCGGCCACAAGAAGCTCAGCACCGCCGACCACTGCGACGGCGTCGGCATCCTCGGCATCGCCTGGGCCTTCGGCGGCATGATCTTCATCCTCGTCTACTGCACCGCCGGCATCTCAGGTTTCGTTAATTAATTTCATTTCCCCCAAAACCCTAACAAAATCCCCAAATTTCGAAACCCTAACTGTGACCAAAATTCAGGTGGACACATCAACCCTGCGGTGACGTTCGGGCTTTTCCTGGCCCGGAAGGTGTCTCTTATTCGGGCCGTGGCGTACATAGTGGCTCAGAGCTTGGGCGCCATCTGCGGCGTGGGTTTGGTGAAGGCTTTCATGAGAAGCTTCTACAACAGGCTCGGCGGCGGAGCTAACTCCGTTAACACAGGGTACAATAACGGAACGGCGCTCGGAGCTGAAATCATCGGCACTTTTGTGCTCGTCTACACCGTCTTCTCCGCCACCGATCCGAAGAGGAGCGCGCGTGACTCTCACGTGCCGGTAACCTCTTCTTCTTTTTCTTCAATTCAATTGTAAAAATTGAAGTTGATTAGGTGTTGATTTTGTTTCAATTTTAGGTTTTGGCGCCGCTGCCGATCGGATTTGCGGTTTTCATGGTGCATTTGGCGACGATTCCGATCACCGGAACCGGGATTAATCCGGCTAGGAGCTTTGGGGCGGCGGTGATATACAACAACGGGAAAGTGTGGGATGATCATGTAAGGGTTTTGAGTGTAGATTAAAGTTTTGATTTTGATTTTGATTTTGATTTTTTGATTGATTGTGGATTGCAGTGGATATTCTGGGTGGGGCCGATGGTGGGAGCGGCGGCGGCAGCGGCGTACCACCAGTATATATTGAGGGCCGCGGCGATCAAGGCGTTGGGATCGTTCAGGAGCAGCGCGACCAACTGAGGAGAATAATTGGATTTGGATTAATGATTATTGTGTGTTTAATTTATTTGTTTATCTATTTGTTTGGATTTGTGTGTGTATTTGACTGTGAATTCTCAACCTGTGTATTAATCATTGATCTAAGTATTTTGTAAATTATGTAATGCTTCATTCTCTCTTTCTTCCGTTGATTTAAATTTCAAGTACAAGTATAAAATATGAAAAATGTTGGTGGTTGAAATATTAAGCGAAATAATTATTTTTTAAATTAATTTAACAATAAAATATGGGTAAGATACGTTAATGTAATGTGGTGCTTATTTTTCATTTTGTAAATTGAAATGAGACTTTTAATAATTGATAAATCGAAACGCCAAAAAGTACTACTCTTATTGGGGTGACACGACCTCCAAATCTCTATCTTTTCCCATAAAAAATGGTCATTAACTAAATTAATGAGGATTTGAGGTCACTAAGAATAATTTATATTAACAATTATTTATACATGAGGAACTTGGGTAGGTTTGGGATGGACCAATCTCATCGTGAGTCATGAGTGCATGAAAATTGTATATTAAGTTCGGCTTTTGGAGTTGTCGTCAGTCTTATGATGTGGCAGCAGGCAGCTCATCTAAATTCTTTGGAGTTGGGATTCACTTTCGCATGTCATTAATTGACAACCACGTATGCTGCACTGTCCAAATATTCAGATGACGGCGGCCTTATTTGTTTTAGTATGCAATTACACAAGTTCTATTTTCTGAATCTATACGTTAGAAAAGATGGCATCGCATGCCTTATGTATCTAAATTTGCAAGTTTAATAGGATGAATCAGAAAAGTTGATATTGCATGCTTTTGTAGTATCTAAATTTGCATGTTTAATAGCATGAATCAGAAAAGTTGATATTGCATGCTTTTGTAGCTAACAGTTGCATCCAACTTAGCAATAATTTAATGACATAAATTGACTACAATGAAGGAATGAGGTGGAAAGCCTATCTAATCCTAGCTTTTATTGGTGATGGACCAACCAATAGAAGAATGCCACGTGTAAATTTTTAACTAGGAAGAAATGAAATATGCTTTATCCAAAGGCATCATATGGTATAGAAGTATCAACTATAAACTAGAAGGGTCTCTGCAATTCTGGAGACTGGAGAGGAGTCACTGAATATTGACCACTTTATATGGGAGAGACAAAAAATAAAATTTCAAAAATGTACAACATATACTAAAGGAAAATGAAATGTCTTTGCTTGTCATTTAGTTGGCATCACAATCAACTTTATATAAAACATTAGTAATTTAGATAAAAAGATGTATCATTTAGGAAATTTTACCAAATTATCAAGCCGTTTGAGAGACACTAACCTCATGTATTTGTTCTTTTGAAAGCTAATAAGAAGAGATGATTAATCAATAGGATAAACTCTACACGTATTGTGTTATTCAAAAGTATCATAAACTTTGGAATATTCGAAAAAGTTATGCCCTTTAAAAAATATGAGAATAAATACCATTTTCATAAAATAAAGTAAATTATAGGACTATATATACTACTATTATTTAGCGAGATCTTATAGACATAATCTTATCTAGTAGTACTACTACTGTGTAGATTTTAAATAAATTAAGTTATTTATATAAAGGAGTGAGATCTTATCTAGTACAACTCACTACAAGTCTAGTATAAAGATTTTAAATAAATAAAATTATTTGTATATACAAGTGAGATCTTATAGACACATTCTTATCTAGTACTAGTAGTACTTTGTAGATGATCACACATTTTATTCATGTGACTAACATGATATACTAAAATATTTATATTTTTATTAAGCAATTTAATAAGATGACATGTTACTATTTTGAAAATAATAGTAAAGCAATTTAAACATTTTTATATTTCTTTATTTATTACTTTAAATTATTTTCTTTATTCATTTAATACAATCAATCACTTGTTCTTTGTGTTTAAACACATTAACCAATAGTTTCTAAAATTATGTGTTATTTTACATACAATGTATTTATAGTATGGTCATAGAACTGCAAGACCGTCGTGGCTCAACAATGCGAACTAATAATGATCATCTACATCACCAAAGTTCAACAAGTGAGCGTAAGACACAGGTAATCACGCGCAGGTCACACAACTAAGATCGATCCACTTGTTTTCTATTTTCATAGAAATTTATCATACAGAAGTATGAACTTGTAGAACACGTCATGTTCAAGTAAGACTGTATCTCACCAACGGGTTGTAGCGCAGTTGGCAGCGCAGAGCTATGGTGAACTTGAGGTCACGGGTTCAAACCCCACTACCCGTTGGGAGACTTTCGACCTTCCACAAGCCCGGTCGAGCAGGATTAATCTGATTCTGCCGAAGCCGGATTCGGAACACCTGTGGTAAAAAAAAAGTAAGACCGTATGTCACGTGGGAAGTAGTGAGTACTTTGTTTAGGTATATTAGGGGGAAAATCTTTTTTTCTTTAATTTATTTGAGAAAATTCCACTATATTCATTAAAAAATTCTGCCCGTTTTTACAATTACTCTCATTTCCCAAAAATTAAACCTTTTCTAAAACCCTAATTCGCTTCCCTCTCACTCCAGATTCAATTTCACTGCTAAAATGGCTGCGAGATTCAAAGAGCTAATAAAAAAATACGGCAAGGTAGGAATCGTGGTGCATTGCTCGGTCTCCGCCGCCTCAGTTTCCGGCCTCTACCCGCGATGAACAACAACGTCGATGTCGAGTCCGTGCTGGAGGGGATCGGATTGCCTAATCAGCTCCCGGAAACTGCGGCGAGAGAGAAGAATCGGACGACGGCGTCGAGCGGCGGCGCTCTGGCTATGGCGATCCTGCTTAATAAGGCGCTCTTTCCGGTCAGGGTGCCGATCACGTTGGCCGTAACGCCGGCGGTGGCGCGGTTTTTGGCGAGGCGGAATCTGATCAGTAAAAGCGGATGAATGAATCGTGTTGCGAAAAAATAGCGATGCAGCCTCGATATTTGATTTGTTGAATCTGAGAAGAATGGTTTTTTGTTGATTTGATTCTGAAGATTGGATGGTTTTGATGATTAATTTCAAGTTTCTTAGCCTCTGCTTGTTGCTGGATTTGGATTACAAACTCCGATTCAAATGAAGAATTTTATTTTGGCACGAAGAATAAAAAATTAATGTTTAAATTATTTTGGCACAAAGAAATTAAGAAAGTGATGTAAATTAAAAAATTGATTTTTAGAGGATAACGTGAATTAAAAGACTTGATCGAGTTTACCTTGATATAGAAAACAGAATTAGAATTTACCTTGATATAGAAAAAAGAAATAGAATAGATTATTAGGACATCCACAACGCTGGCACTAAACCGTCCTTTAATCGTCCCTTAAATTACTATTCGCGGGCCCCATTGTACTTTTTTACTTCATCCCTTAACTAAGGGACGGAACCTGCAACCCTCCGTCCCTTAAATTACTATTCATTCAATCATTTTTTATTTTTATTTCCAGCCAAATTCAATTAAAAAAAACACTTCATTAAAAATAAAATAAAATTACAACATAAAATAAAAATACAACTTAAAATTCAAAAAAATAAAAAAAGACATAATTAAAATCCTAAAAAAATAAAAATGACATAATTTAAAATACAATTTTATAGAAAATAAAAAAACTACTCCGCCGGCGAATCATCCCCCGAAGGCGGTGGAGGTGCACTGAAGCCGTGAGGAGGCGGAATGCCAAGTTGTGCTGCCGTAAACGTAATTCCGTTAAGTCAGGCTTGGTATTGGGCGGGCGTCATGCGGAAGTGTCCGCCATTGTGGCGGTCATGTACATGGCCATAAGGGAGTTGGGGGTCCCCCCGAGCCCGAGCACGCCTGGCTTGATGCGGGAAGTGTCCGCCATTGTGGCGGTCATGTACATGCTCCCCTAGTCGCCGAAAGCGTTGAGATCCCACCCGCCGGAGCCGCCACCGCCGGAGTTTCCGTCTCCGGACATTTTGTGATGAGATGTTAGATGAAAATTGGAGATGATTTGAGAGATGATTTGGGAAGAATAGATATGTAGTTGTGTGTGAAATGAGGATGAATTAAGAGTATTTATAGAGTAAAAAAATAAAAAACGGCTATAAACGGTAATATTATCGTTTTTAATTTTTATTTATTATTATTTTTATTTAATTTGATTTTTTTTAAAAAAAATGAATTATTGCATCAGCGTGACGGTGCCCACTCGTGGGCCGGCGAGTGGGCGTCACGCATGGTGCTGGGGCGTGCCACGTCGCCTTGGCGCGTGGCGAGACGTCTCGCCATTCGTCATGCCGTGACAGAACACGGAACGGGCTGGGGACGAGACGGGGCGCCGCAACGCGTCACGCCGCCGTCCCATCCCTTCGTGGCGGAATACGGGCCACCCGCGTAACGCGTTGCGAGTGGCCTTAGCTAGCTTGCTTAAATATCTAAATTGTAGAACGTTATGATTGAACTTGAATAATGGAACACTATGATTGAACCTGAATATAATGGAGTTTTCCGGTGGTGGGTCGGTCGTCTTTCCGACCTCACTTGAATCCACCATTGATGACGACAACAATAATAATGATACACTTGTAGGTCAAAAGAATTGAATTTCAGTAAAATTGGAATTTCAGCACAAAACAATAGTAAAAATAAAAGAATGTCTAAATTTCATTACTGGTCCAATTGTATTTTGTTTCATAGTATAATGAGTTGAGCAAGCAGAAGCAGAAACAAACAATCTGAATTTTACAACAAAAAACCTCAAGTTCTTGTAAAAAAAATTGACTGCCCTCACCCTTTTCCACCTCCTGCAGCTTACCTAACAACAGAAACAAAGTACAGTCGACGAAGACGAAGAAATCGCAAAGAGCAATGAAATTGAATCCTCAAAACTATGGCAAACAGATGGATCAACTTTTCAGTCGATTCACAAATTTTTGCAACTGGATGAGTGAATCCTTGCGGATTTCTCAAACCATCGAACATGGTACCAATGTCTCGAGTTAAGGCGTGCTATGCTTGACGTAGCACTTCAATAGTTTCGCACAGAATACCTTAAGACTACTGCTATGACTGTGCCAGATGCTCGAATTCTTGACACTCAGCTCCAACATCATTCAGAGCAGATACGAGTTTCGGTAACACTTTAGCAAGCATTAGCTTGAAACCAACTGAATTCGAGTTGGTTATACTATCACCGGCAGAGGCATCTTTTGCAAGCGAGCCAATGAGGTTCCCTTTCATGTAAGCATCACATGCCTTGAGAATGTAAGAGCCACGCTTCCTGAAATGCTCCAGAACAAGCTCTTCGAAATCCTGCAAACAATTGGTGTCATTACATTGCAACAAAATTCCCAGCATTCTAATGAAAGCACCTACAAGCATTGTAAAACGAAGAAAGCAGGAAGGCAATAATGCACTGTAATTGGAAGTACGGACGTGGGGAGATAAGGACAGTGTATACTATATCGAAAAAGATCTCCAAACAAGAAATAAAAAGTGGGAAGACTATGAGGAAGTGTTGAATTAATCACCTTTGGGGGCCTCCGCATCAGATACATCATCATCTTACAATTCAATAAAAATGTATTCTCATTGTAGGACAGAGAATTTTTCTCCCCTTCGGCTGTTCCAACTTGTTTGTCATATCCAGCTTCATTGAAATATGGCTTTGCATTTAATACTAGGCCTTGGAGTGAAACCAGTACTTGAAGAATGCTCGATGTTGAAGGATCCCAGACCTCATTTCCTCTACCTGTCCACGTATTCAATAGACTGAGGCAAACCTTTCCTTCCTCGTATAAATTTGGATTTATTCTCCATCCTCCAGAGTGGTAGTATGCAGACTGCAGAAGAATACAATCAGATTATCATTAACGTGCATAAAAAATTCATGCTTCAGGCAAAAAAAATGTACCACCATAAAGAAAAAACATATATAAGTAGAAGTTTTCGTACAGGAGGAACATCTGGATATTCTGGAGGAAGGTGAAAATCGAAGAAGAAAAGCCCGTCTTGGTAAGGAGTCCCATAAGCTCCAACTATCACAGCCCTCAATAAATCCATTCTATCTTCATAGACGCGTACATATATACCCTCTGATTACCAGTAACTGAGGTTATAAAGACAGCTTCCAATATGATCACAAAGATTAACATCTTAGAGAATCAGGAGCATACCCGGCAGATTATTTTGAAGAATGTCCCAATCTTGTTGAACTTTCTTGAGCCACTTCCTGGCGGAATTATTCTGCAAGATGTTATAAAAGGATTTATCACTCGAATTTCAGAGAAATAACTGACAAGATTTTTAAAGGTTGTCCTGGGTAACCTCGAAACTAATACACAAATTATTTACATTCTGATATTGCGTGACCAGCATGACTAGGAAGTACGAACCTGATTCTGTGAACCAAGAAAGTTATGGTCTAAAGGATCTCTAACTATATCGAAACCTTTGAATGTTGAAATAAACTCTTCACGTTCAGAAGCATTCGATTCTGGAGGTTTTAAGTTACATAACGTCTCAGCGATTTCTAACAGATCAGAGGCCTCTGCAGCCTCATGATCCTCCTCCTCGCATTTAGTTAGCTTAGCAAGGCGTTCATCAATATCATGCTGTTTATGAGAGCTTGATCCACCGTCATGATCTTTAGCTTCAGGTTGAAGAACATCTTCATTTTGTATATCTATCTCTGACGGGTCAGAATTTTTCTGTCCCCTGGAAAATATTCCAGAGGCTAGTCTAGTCATAAAACCAATTGCAGCTAGGGGAAGTGAAAGAGCTCCATTCTTTCCAGAATTTTCTGCATTAATGGTTTCATCTTCAATTTCAGGCTTGCTGTCTACTGCATTTTCCATCCCATGGTCCTAAAAATTTCAAACATACATATTTAAATAAATAGAGAAAATCTTCCATAGGAACAACATTGATGATAATAACTTGTAATAGATTGCATATTGAAGCCAAACACAGTGTTTGCTATGCAGAGATTTAGATATTATAAAGCAGCAAAAGAAACAGTTACATAGGTCATCGAATCAAATATCCATTAATTTTCAGAGTTTCAGGCCACTGAAATCAAATTTAATGTTTGCTCTGGGGCTATTCCGAAACACTCACTTCACCATATTGTATTTTCTTATACCCCAGTTACATAGGAGAAAGACTCAAAGACTCCATTTGTTAGCACTGAGGTAACTAATACAACTCCTTTGGATCCCGTAGAAGAGAAAAGTAGGCATTAAGAATTTGTAGAAAACTTATATGCTTGAGAATTTATATTATCAAATACTCTCGATTCATGTACTAAGTATCTATACTAAACCTCTTAAACTTTCTTAGTGTATAGTTTCACTGGCAATTGCTTTGTGCCGTACCAGGGTCCGACAGCCTTAAATTAAAGCCTCAAAGAAGGGATTGAACAACAATTTATGATGCTGGCAAATATAGTCAACTACTGGATGAATCAAATATAGCTAATAACCTTTACCTCGGGATTATTGACACTGTCTGTGTCATCTTCAACTGTTTCCCAGCTAGCTGCATCATCGCCATCACTTCCAGCAGCAATGGACTCATCATCATCCCGGCCAACAACATATATCGCCTGAGGACCAACCTGATATGCCAATAAAGTTTTACATTAAGGTAGAGTTCACAAAAAAGAACAAGAACACTGTTAGCATGAAGTATTTTTTGTAAAAAAAGAAGTAGAACTGTAGAACAAAGATATTCATGTATCCTCTGGAAAAGAAATACCGTTGATATCATTCCATCAGCCCATGTGACTTCTATATCACCATCTCTCAAACCTGTGATGTTCCCGACCCAAGAGAGGTCAGCAAATTCAGTAGATTCATCATGATTAAGTGTGGTTTCAGTACTTCCACATCCATAATGCTCCCCATTTTCTTGTTTCAGCTCGTCCGGATGAGTTAGTGCCATGTTTTCAACAGAATGCACAAGAGAATCCATTTGGTCTGGTAGAGAAATAGGTGACAGCCTAACAACTACATCTCCATAACAATAATCGTAATCAGGGTGCCCCTCTAGCTCATAAACACTCACCATTTCCTCTTTATCAAATTCTCTAGGGTCCTCCACCCTTGCAACAGGCTTCAACCACCTAACACAGGCGGTCCGGTCTTTTGCATCGACACTTTTTATAACCCCAACTCGTCTGGTCTCAACAGCATCATCACTGTCAGCAGCTTTTTCCACAACATACTGTTCTGCAACAAATTCATGATCACCAGGACTATCAATAGGAATTAAAGATGTTGAATCCAGGTCACATTTTATCTTGCCATCCTGCCAGACAACATCAACTTTTGTACTGGTGTTGCAAATTAAGAGAGCCCTTTCAAAATTTTCTAATTTCTTTCGGGATTTCTTGTCCTTTCTAACCACCACTTTACGCAACTTCTTGCGATGAAGGAGAACTTCCTTTGAAGCTGGCACTGAACTATTGCTTGAATCTTCGGCGAAGGTCTTATTTTCTTTTGATGTTTCACCATTTTGGCCAGTTGAAGCGACTAAATCATTTCCAATAGATTTATTATTCTCAGATGATTGCTCCGTAGTGGCCATTTCTGCATCAGAATCATCACCTGTTTCAGTAAATTCATGCTCACTCTTAGTAGAATCATGGGAATCAGCTTTGTCTGATCCCTTGTTCAAGGTTGTAACTGTTGACTCCTTGGAGGACGGGAGTAGGCACCAATCTCCCAACTGCCAATTTGTATGTGCAAAACAAGATAGTAGTTTTAAGTTCTTAGGACTCTGCTCTTCAGCAGGAGTAGTAGCCGAATCAGGCCCATAACCAGCAGATGCAATCCAGTAAATGAACACTGACCCTACAGTAACATTGATTACTGTACCTTGTACTTTGTTAGCTTTCCATGACCCAGATAACCACCGAGAATTCTTGAAAAGTGATGAAGAGCTTGACTGCACACGTTGACCTGGATAATACGGGAAATGTCCATCTTCTAGTATATTCTTTCCAACTGGTTTAAGATGGAGTGGGTCAGCTTTCATCACTCTGCAGACAGAACCATCATCAAACTGAACAGTAACATTATCAAAAACATCTTCAATTCTACCTAGCCAAGGCCCAAGAACTACATGATCCCCAATAGTGAAATCTCTTATGCGCATCAGATCTCTGGATGCTTTATCCTTTATAACAGATCCATCATGTGTTAATAAATCGACATTGATATTCACATCCACCACTATACCTATTTGGCCAGTTGGATCAGAAGCAGCAGCCACATAGTCTCCATGTAAAAATCCTCTATCAATAACTTCCACGTCGGTAGTAGTTTCTGTTGTTTCAGCCCCATCCATCCAAAGCACCCTAACTTGGTCTGCAGTGAGTGGGTTGTTCTTAGAGTCATTACTTTCATTACTATCAACAGCATTCTCCCCAGAATTTTCGTCATTTTCTAAATCACCTTCATCATTAGAACCTGCCTCATCATCCTTTTCATTATCAACTCCTCCCTCATCTTCATCTTCATCTTCATCTTCATCATCAGTTATGCTGCTATCTGAATCTGAATCTGAATCCCCAGCAACTTCAGTCACTATCCCAATTTGAGTTTTTGTTTTGCATCTGACAACATCTTGTCTGTAGACGTATGAGACATTCTGCAAGTTCTTCAGGATCTCATCAGGTTTATTATCATAGCTCATGTTTTGGTCACCACTACGTCCACAAGATGAAGAATTACTTTCTTCTGAGGTTGCTTTATGGTCAGTATTTGCATCCAGAATGCCAAATTTCTGCTCAGATTCCATCTAGCAAATACAAAACATGGAGAAAGTCAAAAGATGTTTTTTTGTTGATAGGACATTTAAAAGCTTTTGCTTCTCATAATCTGTGACTTTCTCTAAATCCATTCATATATTATGATCCACTACGATATGTTATAGTCCTAACCATGTAATTTGAAATAATTCTTCTTATAACTCCAAGTATCATCATCTCAAATGTTTAAAAAATGATATGTATTACCATTTAGTTGAGTTGGATTAGGGTAATTATAAACCAGTTCAATACATTTTCCCCAAAGTGAGTGGGTTGAAAATGCCTCTCCCTATCTGAATTGTGATAAAGGTACCTAATGCCATGGCAACCTTATTGAAGAAAAACGCATATCACTCAACAAGAAAGATATTCATAAGCCTAGCAGAATCAACTTCATCTGAAAGACATTGAAAGAACACAGCTACAATACACTGTATACAAAAAATCATTTAGTTATGAATCGATTAAGCTCAAATCATCTTTTTTTTTTTCTTTTTCTTTAACTTCAAACTAACTCCACCCAATTAATTTAGTAATGAAATCAAATTAAACAGTCCTTAACTGGATGTGACTCTAATCACCACTACAAAGAAAAAATGCAAAAATCATCAGCTGTTTACAATGAAATTATGTACTAAGTACAACATAAATCCCTAGACCAGCTCCAAATTCATATACCAAAAAACTCTTTCTTTGCAGCTGAAGCTGAAACAGAAGAAACAAATACTCTTTCTTTTTCGAAAACAAGATCAGCCGACTCTATTCCGTACCAAAATACATTCACCAAAAATAAAACTATAAACATCCAGAAAAAATAGAAATTCAGAAATGGATTATATAATTGTGAGAAGCGTCGATAAAATGGTTGTCGATCGATTGCACATCAAATTGAGGAATAGAGACAATAATGCTATCGATTACCTTAAAAATCGAGCTCACACAAAATTTTAATCGATTGAAAAAAGGAAGAAGAAAATCGAGCAGCTCTGTACGTCGATCTTATTAATTTAAGAAGAAATGTGTATATATATATACGTCACGCGCCGCTTAATGATAATATATCGGTGAAGTCAAGGGCATTATTGGTAATGCGTGCCTTAGAAGCATATTTAGAGTTTTGATCACGAAATTTCGATTTTTCTGATTTTTAGTACGACAAACAATTCTAGTGAAATCGAAGTTGAGTAGCAAGCCTTGAATGCTAGTAATGTAGACAAAATGTTCGGTGAATTAAGGCTCAATATCTGGCGCGTATAATTGGCGCTTTCAGGCGAAGTATCTAAATTTACGTATTTGATTTTAACATGTCGACAAGTTATTCTCATTCATCTAGCACAACCTCGATTTGGTGGTGACTCTTTGTCATAAGGGAAATCTGGAAAATCTAAATTGTTTTTTAAGTTTTGAAAGACATACGACAATCAAATTTTGTTGGTGATAATTATCTCATTTAAAAATTTAAATTTACATTATTAGTGTCATATGTGACAAGTGGACTAGGATTAGGTCTATTATAGAGTTTGGATGTTATTAGTATTAGGGTAAAGGTTGATTGATTTTGTTAACTGAATTTATTTAAAAAATTGTCACATTCTTAAGATTATTTTTCCAGCATACACCATTTCATTTTTTAGAATAAAAAGGTCATGCAAATAAGTTTTTATCGATTGATATATCGATGTAACATTCGAAATTACACATTGAATGAGTATCAATATGTAATATTGGGTGATCGGCGTGTAATTTGGGTAATTAATGTATAATTTCGGTTGTTACATCGATATTCTGATCATCAAAAACTTTTTACATAGTATTTTATTCTAAAAATGAAATGGTAAGTATTTATTAAATGCTAATCACCTAGATGGGGACATATTTTCGGGTAAACGTCCCAACACTAGGACAAAAACGACCCTTAACCAATTATATTATTTGCAATAATAAAATATAAGTGAATAAAAAATAAATTATAAAAGATAGTAAAGATATTCTCTTTATTTGGCTACCATATGTTATCCAATGATAACGTGATCATGTTATTGAAGTAAGTAATATTCCCTGTACTTATTAAATTATATTTTTAATTAATTTATTTAGATTTAGATTGTTCAAACTTTAGCAGCTCATCACGAGAATAGTCATGAGTTTTAAAATCTTTTTTAACATAATATTAGCTGTTGTATGATTAAAGTAGTATTTTCCTGGAAAATCTTTGATATAATATCATTTTAATAATTTTTTATTTTTTTACTTCTTGTATCTTGATATTTTGGAATTTGGACAAACGAATATGTAAAATTTAAGTATTTCTTAAATCAATAATTATTTAAATTTCATTTACATGTAAAAACTAGAATAGTACCGAATGCGACAACTTCATAAAATATAGGGATCAGTTTGTAAATAATCAAATATATGGGGTCAAATATGTAAACCCTTCTAAACCTTCGATTTCATCTAAACAGCGAAGAATCTGAGCTGATTCCGCGGAGAATCAAAGCGATGATTGTCTGCCTCGCCGTCGTCGGCCACGAGGTGCGCCGCCGTCATCCTATAACTGTGTTTCTCTCTGTGATTGGGACTTTTTTTTTGTAGTTATTCTAATTTGTAAATGTGATGTGATCACTCGAAATTTTGTGATTATACTTGGTTTGCATTTGTTGTGATTGGCAGAATAATCCGTTATACATACAAAGTTTTACTGAATCAGATGATGCACTCAAGCTTCATCATATAGTCCATTGTTCTCTCGACGTCATCGATGAAAGAGGTAATTGTTTTTGTGTGTGGGGGATGGGGATCTTCTTAATTTTGCTGAATTGGTAGTTGGTTCGTGGATAAATTAACACCATTGTTTGGATCAAAACTGCTGAAATGTAGCAATTCCTGAATTTCGCATTTCAGTTGTGAATTTCTGATAATTTAGTTATACTATATGATTTAGAAGCATAACTTTCTCGACATCATCGATGAAAGAGGTAGTTTTTTTCGGGTGAGGGGTTGGATCTTCTTAATTTTGTTTCATTGATTGTTGGTTGGTAGATAAACATCAGTGATTGGATAAAAACTGCTGAGATGTAGCAATGCCTGAATTTTGCATTTCAGTTGTGAATTTCTGATAATTTAGTGATAACTATATGATATAGAAGCATAGATTTCTCGACGTAATTGATGAAAGAGGCAATTTTTTGGGTGGTGGGAGGTTGGATCTTCTTAATTTTTCTTCATTGGTTGTTGGTTCGTAGATAAACACCAGTGATTGGAGTAAATTGGATCAAAACTTGTGAAATGTAGCAATTCCTGAATTTTGCATTTCAGTTTTGAATTACCGATAATTTAGTTATACTATGATCTAGAAGCATAGCTCTCTCGACGTCATCGATGAAAGGGGTAATTTTTTGGGGGGTGGGGGTTGGATCTCCTTAATGTTACTTCATTAGTCATTGGTTCGTAGATAAACGCCAGAAACTGGATCAAAACTAGCAATTCCTGAATTTCGCATTTCAGTTGTGAATTACTGATAATTTAGTTATACTGTGATTGAGAAGCATAAGTGTTGGATCTGTCAAGTCAATAATGTTGCTGTTTTGGAGAATTTAGCTGTCTAGTTATGTTTAGTATCTTCCAAATCAACTGAAGTCCGAAGCCTTTTGTCCATCTTGAAATTTATAGTAATAGTCATATTTTGATAGTATGATTTAGGCACATTTGATTGAGGAGAATAGTGGATGGATTAGTAATGGAAACTTTGATTTCAGAATTAGCAACTAAGTAAAAGGGGAGATGAGTTTGGAAAATATTACAATCAGCGTGTATTGTCTTCAATGCTCTCTGTTTACTAGTTTAAGCCCAATAGATATTATTGCTGTAAAGATCGTTGCCATCGCGTTTTACCTTCAATATTATGGATTCATGGTTGAACTTCTTTTTGCTGTTTTTGACCAGTGAACAACCCCAAAAAGTCCAGCCCCACAATAAATGAGGCATTCCTCGGTTTGTTATATCCAACTGAAAACTACAAAGTGTAAGTACATAAAACCTTGTCGAAAGGGAACAATACACTGTTCTACATCCTCCTGTTCTGCTCAACTGAGTTCATCTCGCAATGTCTGCAGATATGGTTACTTGACCAATACTAAGGTGAAGTTCATATTGGTGACGACAGATCTTGATATACGAGATGCAGATGTGAGAAATGTAAGTCTTCTGGTAAACTTGCTCTCATGTGATAACAACTCAGAATAATTTTGTTGGCTAACTAATCTGCTTCGGACTGCAGTTAGCTTCTTAACTGTTAATGCTCAAGTGTTTGTCTTTGGACTGTTTACTAGTAAAATTTGATGTTCTCTAACTAACTCAGAATGTATAATGTATGGGAGTACTTGATTGTTCTGTCGTCAAGTTTTATCAAAGTTCTTGATTCTATGGCACATAACTTGAATTTTTTTTTACTTGGAAACTGCCACAGTTTTTCAGGAAGTTCCATGCTGCCTACGTTGATGCGGTCTCAAACCCGTTTCACATTCCTGGTAAAAAGATCACATCCAAAACCTTCAGGGAGCGAGTTAGCTCAATTGTCAAGTCCTTCGGATTGAGTTCAGCTAGCTGAATATTGATGAACAGTGATGCTCGTTTTTCTTCTTCTCTGAAGCTTTGCCTCATCCCAAAACTACAATGTTACTCCATATTCATGTGTTCAATTATGTTTCTCTGCCAGAACTTTAGCACCCATTTTTGTGGATAGAACACTTCAGTTGTGGATGTAATGTTTAGACACTGATTGATCCACTTTCCTGAATAGCAATGTTGTAAACGCATTATGCTCGATATTCGCTGATGTATTCGATCTTTTGCTCATATTGAGGCTGTTTCTAATGTTACTGAAAATCGTAATTCAGTTTCAAGTATAAGAAAGTTATGAGCATACTTTAAGTATAGTATCACTTAGAAACATCAAGGTGTGCAATTTATTCGATTGAAAGAAACACAACGTATTTTGATAAAATTTAATGTTAATAAACTTGTAATTTCAACTATGTTCAACATTAAAAATGGTTCTTCGCTGTTTAATGAATCAGAGTGCAACCAACATATACTTGTCCTAGACATAGCTCACACCAATTCGAAAGCTAGTAGAGCCTGTATCAGTGTGAGGAACATCATTGTACGAAAAACTGACAACCATGGTGGAACATCGTTCATTAGAATTCGTCATCATCCTCCTCAGCTATATGTTTAGCAAGTTCTTGCTCTAGCTGCTGTCTCTCTCTTCTCTTCTCTGCACTCTCCTTTTCCTTGTCAGAATTTGGTGGAAATTGAAGAGCACGGACAGCTTCATTGTGCATGTTAAGGCAAAAAGTAATCCTGGAGTTGAATGCGATTTGAGGCTCATTTGTTGAGTATATATCCCCAGTTTCTTTTGATATCATCCATCCACTAGCGTGGTCAAGTGTGGCATCAATCGCACCGTCTCTAATAGCTTTGGCTACGATACTTTCAGCATCAGCAATAGGATTTGGAGAATCCAATCTCAGCTTCTTAGCAACATCAGCAAGAGATATCTTGGAGTATGAGAAGCTAATGTTGCGTAAACCAGTCCTGATCACATTGTGCCGTAGCCTGACAATCAGATTGTTGGTTCCGTCAGAGCTGAAGGTGCTGGCGAACTTCTCAGCCACTGTCTTGAACAGCTCCAAATCTCCTATTCGAACAGCCTGAAATAGATATTAGAATGTGAAACACAGATGAGTTAGTAAAGCTAAACTATTTTCGAGGAACATTGCGGTCTCAAGTTCTTTACAGATGAGGAAACAAATTTACACTCACATTTGTGAGCTCAAAGTACGGCCTAAGAGCCTTTTCCATTCCTTTCTGCATGAAAACAGTTCTTTCCGGAATCTCTCCGAGCAGCAATCGCACAATCACAGCCCACTTGTTGCACAGGATTCGGAAACCCAGAGCAGAAACTGGTGCTTTTCTTGCAGCTTGAAGGAGAGACTCTTTGGCATCAGTGTATTCTAGCTGAATTGTCCTGATTTTTCCAAGGTAGAAGAGGTATCGGCAGAACTGCACACAAAAAAAGCAAGATTGAAACAGCAGGTCACAATAGTAAAAGCTAAAATATAGCATAAATTAATAAAAGAATCCCTCAGCACAAAAATAATGCTATAGCAGGAAAAAAGTACTTGGTACTTATTTCTACGGTTCTACCTATTCATTAGTGAATCAATGATATCCAGCATTAGCATTTCTCATTTAGAAAACCATCAGAGTACAATCTGAAGGGTCTAGTAGTATCTGATGATCAATATAGCATACATTACGATTAGGAAGACTTTAAAAGCCACTAGTTATTATCTCAAAGACTCGAAAGTAAAGAAATCTAGTAAGCTCGGCCAGAATCGTTCTTAAATCTATTGAGATCTGCAAATCCTGGTTGCTCTAAGTTTTCTAAAATTTGCAAACAAGGACTCGTTCCACACAAAGACATGCAATTTGTGAATCTTGTCACTCACATGTCCATTTTGCACTATGGTTTTCTACTACATATTCCATTTGATGTTCAAGTAAGGTAGTAAAACAAGAACTATTTTGGATAGCAAACTGGATGATATCAAGTCAGTAGTGTAAAAAGTAAATCCCTAATCCAATTGTCTTCTAAAGGTGTAGAACACAAATATCATCTGGTGTTCTGGTAAAATGATAAATATTTTGGATGACATATAAGTCAAAAGGTGTAGAGCACAAATCCCCAATGTTCATATATATTGAATTATGCAAGAACGGGCATAAAGAATTGCCTGCTGATTTGAGTGAGCCTCAAAACGAGGAGCCTTTGATCTTAATTTCTCCGCTTTATCATATAAGTTGTAATGAAGGTAATTCCTCAACAGCAGATTCAAAAGTGTCTCCTGCATTATATGATGTCATCAATCATGAGAACACTGATATCAAAGTAACAGAAACAAAATACTAGTTAGCCCGATTAAAAACAAACCTGCCCCAGCTCATCATGGCGCAAAGTAGCAGTACGATGCAAAGCATGCAAGGAGCTGTTAATAAATGAAAGTTAATATCAGAAATGCCATGCGGATTTCATGAAAAAATAAAATATAACTAAAAACAAAAGAACAGAAACATAACATTCACACCACTTTATTTCGTACTCATAAGTTGATTCCAAAATTTTAAGCAGCGGCTTTTAAGTTCAGCAGAAAAAAATTAAATTAGCTGAAAAAAAAGCATACCCTCGTATTTCAGCAAGATCACCAGTAAGTTCATAGCTCAGAGAGTAGTAAAAGTAGAGCCTGGATGCTAGGACATCAATAGTCCGCCTGTTGAGATTCTTTATGCGTGCAATACTAGCTGAAGAACAAGCCTTAGCCTGATTATAACACAAAATTGCCAATGAGTTAACATGCATAAGTGCATCTATCATTACGCAAGCATTTCTGGAAACATAATCATCAGGACAGACCTCATCGTATCTCTTCTGATCAATCAAAAATATTAGGACAAGCAAATAGCAATAGATCTCAATCTCTGGTAATGAGTGCTTTGCTGGAAGAGTAGCAGATGTTCCTATATCCACTTCCATATCTTGATCCTCCCCCTGAAACATCAGTAGATGAAGATGATTGAAAGTAACATACATTCTTTATCTTCCATTTCAACATCATTTTGATTAAACGAGATGCCAGTATGAAATACCAACTGCTCCATGCCATGTTTTTCTAGACACGATAGTTACTTTTTTAACATTAGAAATCTGAAATTTACGACAAGATTAAGAAAGATGAAATCCCGATGTAATAGAATCGATGCAGGATGCAATGACACATCATCATTCTCTTGGAAATCTTACCACTTAGTAGTTGTGGAATTACAGGTTTTAATACGCCTAATATAGTAGTAATATTGTGTCAAGAGCATAACAGGATAGACCATTAAAATATGAATGAATGAAATAGCTGCAATAAGAAATGGAAACAACACAAATACAGCTGGTTGGCATAAATTTTTTTTTCCAGCTTATTAGCAATGAACCTCTTGAATCCAGAAACTCACGCAAACAATACATGTGTGATGCACAAAATTGACAGAATGCGTTACTGAATAAAAACTAAAAACAAATCATACATACTTCATCAATGAGAAACTGAACTTTAAAAACAAGTTGAAGAAATTAGCCAACAGGTCTGACTTACTTTAGGAATATAAGACGCCAGGCGAGAATGCACTTCAGACCCAGGGACAAACGCAGAATTCAGAAATGCAGAAAGCACAGACACATTTAGCTTCTTCCTTATCTGAATTGTCCACCGGATAGCCCTCATAATCCTCCTAACCTCACGTGTATAAGCCCCCGTCTCAATCAAAGCAGCTATGTCCTTCAATTCTAATATAAACAAACCAAATGTATTAGTATTATAAAACATAAACATGTATACAACAGCAAAAACTATCCTTCATATTTTCATCCCTCCAATAACTATCAATCAGAAGCCCAAACAGTTGCAACACCCAGCTCTCTCTCTCTCTCTCTCTCTCTCACACACACACACACAAACACGCATCTCTACACCAAAATCAGGTATAATCCACTGAAAATTTACAGATTTATACATATAATTCAAGCACTTACGCTCAAGAATGGAGGGCGAAATCAACGAGACGGAATTGTCTGCAGCGGGGGCAGGCTGCTGCTCCTTCATCTCAACATCTTGAGTCATCTTCGCCAAAATCTGAGAAATCAACGCAAACATGATGGTCGCATAAAAAACAGAAATGAAAGCTGGAAGATCCATTTTTTATTCTATCCAGCTATCGTAGATTTACTAAAACTGACCAGATTTTACCTGAAATTGAGTGAAATAGTGATTCTTGAGATAAAGGACGGATGGGAAAAAGCTAGGGTTCCGATTACTTTCTTTCACTGCAAGCCAGAATACAAAATTGAATATTTCCCGAAATTCACAAAGCCAAAAGATGAAATTCGATGCGGAGAGTTAAAAAGCGGGAGATTGAGCCACAACCTGAGATTCGATTCAATAGAAAAAGAAGAAACCCTTCAAACTGCAGGGATTGTTCGAACTGGGGATTCTTTTTCTCCAAGCCTTGAAGAAAGTAGAATATAGACTGCTCTCTGATTTTTGAAGTATGACGAATAGGGGTATATTTGTCATTCCACTCTTTCAGGCAACTAGTAAATTTTTTTTTTACATTTAATTGATTTACAATACTCACATTTGTCATTCCCTCTATTTCATGCTAGTAAAATTTTTTTTTTACATTTAAATGATTTATACGAGTTCAATTTTGAATGTATATAATTAAACAGTTATAATTACGTAAAAATGTCTAATCATTATTTCATGTAAAAAAATTCAATTCACATACTAATTTAAGACATTCTGTATTAATGTTTCATTCAACCTAACATGTATAGATTATATATGGTTTTACCCTTGTTTATTCTCCCTTTGTCCACAACATATTGACTTATTTTGTCATTTTAGGTCATAGTCTCGTAGATAGTAGCATAACCCATTCAGACGTTCCATTTTAGTATGTATACACTTATTCGCTATAAAAGTGAGACTCGTATTATACTAAAAGACTATGAAAACATTAAAAAAAATTAAAGGAGTGCCATAATACAAAACTTTGATAAAAACATATATTTATATTCAATAAAGCCACTTCCATACAATAAAACGGATGGGAGACACTATTGAAATATTTACACGTGAGTTGTTTCACTAAAGTAAAAATCGATTTTTTTGAAATATCTAATAAAGTCAATTCATATGGTTGGTCTCGACTTCACGTACTCATAAATATAGCCTTGCAATTACACCTCAAGAGCAAGATCACCACAATCAAAACAAGCTCTCTTCAACACAACTCCAGCCATAAACTTATCTCTCAAAAACTGCACCAAGACCCCATCACTCTCCTGCATGAAACCAACAATGTACGAGGAGCTAATCAGATCGAAGCATCTCCACCGCCTCTCCCTCGCCAAATTCTCCAATGCCTCTGAGACTGCCCGGTGCTCATTGTCTCCATCACTCCTCCTCAGTGCCCCGGCCAAAAGCCTGGCTAAAACGACACTATCTTCCAGAGCAGAGCAACCGCCTTGGCCCATCTCAGGTGTCATGGGATGCAACGCATCGCCAAGGACACAGACGTTGCCTTTGCTTATGTTTCCCCATACCATCTCCCACGGATATCTGAACCTTATCTGTGCACACGCCATTTTTCTAGCTCGGTTTCTTCAAATACCCGCCTTATCTTATCCGAGGCTTTGCCAAACTTCATGAGCACAAGCTGTTTCACCTTGGTCGGATCCTTCACCATCTCTTTCTCTGCACCGTTGGAGTTCAACATGTTAGGAATTCATGTTCAATCATGGCATAGCTTTCTCTCATTAAACAGTGTACAAAGAATCGTTCCTTTAACAAATTGGTATGCCCGAGGATACGTGAATTCAACTACAAGATTCGATCAAACACGAGAAACAAACAAATGCGAAAATTGTTCCATCATCGGATTGGTATGCATGTGAATGTGTAAATTCAACTGCAGTATTCGATCAAACAAGGGAAACAAACAATATGAAAATTTGTACCTTCATCGGATTTGCTGCACTTGGATGCCTACCTAGTGATGAATTCAGCGGTAATATTCGATCAAACACGGGAAACAAACAATACAACAATAAGTTATCTAGCGTTAAAATGCTCAACACGCAATATTTTGTTATAAATCTACATCTTTTGTCTCCACTGCGTATCACTAAATGATGACATGAATTCCTTAGACAAAAATTATCATAACAAGTCAGGAATTATGAAAGAAAGATCATAAGATCTACCTTGGGATGAAGGAGTAAAGGTGAGAAACCAGTAAACATTACAACCATCACAAGGGATAACACCAAATCTCACACCCTCTCCAAAGAACTGCATGAACTTCGGCTCAAAACCATGTCCATCCTTAAAACACACGAAGCCCCTAACTTCTGTCCGGCCAGCATAAGCCGGCTTACTAAAGCCTAGGAACTTCGACACCACAGAGTTCACTCCATCACATCCAATCAAGACCTATCCAAAGCCAAGAACTACATCACACTTCTTATTAACACACATTAATCAACCAACTCGAGCAAGCATTCTTGTTTCCGCATTAACTACCTTCGTTCTCAGGACAGTTGCATCGGATAGATGAAGAGATTTAACACGACCCTCGCTATGTATATGAACCACCTTCGAGGAGTACCTGATTGTACCTCTCGGAAGTTCATTTTCTAGTGTTTCCAGCAGCACTCCCCGATTCACACACCGATACTCAAGATCATCCCTTCATATGTAGATGCAACCATACATAATCAATAATCCTGTACTCCAAATTGAAGAAATTCAATCTTTTACTATACACATTAAGCTACACTTATTGTGTGTGTAAATCCCTAAAATGTAGCTCTGCATTTTGAATCCCAGAGTCAACTGATGTAACCACAATTCTGCAAAATCAAAACCAGATTAACTAACTACTTTGAAATTTGAAGGCAAACACTTCAGAAATATCAATGAATCAATCCATTTCAAACAAAAAAAAAGGAAAAAAATCAACGTTACCCACTAATTTTATTGTGTTTTTCACGAAGTATGTTGCCTAAGCCAATAGCATCTAATGCCCTCCAACCGTTTGCCCAAATTCCCAAAGCAAATCCTGAAGCTCTCAATCCATCTGCTGATTCCAAAACCACGCTTCGAACTCCCAATCTACGATTATCAGTAAACAACGGCTTTAAAATCTTCAAATCATGATAATCTAGACGGAAGAGCTTCAGCAGCTCACATGTTCGAGGAAATGTCTGTATCTCAATTGAAAGATTTGAGAAGGTTTTTGGTTGGGGATATACCTGTGTAGCCCTAGAGATGTTGCAAGGCCAGCAATTCCAGCTCCAACAATCACTATATCTTCCATTTTCAACAACAACAAAAATTGTTCAAATTGAGTTCAATTTTCAAAGATTTTGAAAGCTTATACTTATACATAGGATCCATTTCAATACATTGTTGCTAAACCAATTTGTTATAATTTCTCTCTCGATTTCATCGTGATCATCATCTTCCATTTGTATAATCATAATAGCTCTCTTGATATTATCGTAGTATTTGCATGGGATATGATTTTTAATATTATACCTATGTTGACACAAATCAACATTATGATTGATGATGTTTAACTAATGAAGTTTAATTTCTTTTTTTGGTATAATTAAATAAATTATAAATGTTGGCCAAACAATAAAACTCAGAGTGAGCTGGTACTCATGTGATGCATATTCCTTTGTTTTTATACCATGGTTTAGGTATTATAAACATGCTTAAATAATGATGGAGTACATATTTCCATTACCATATTTCACAATTTTATTAACAAAAAACTATCACTATAAAATTATACACAAATTAAAAACATAAATTTAACAATTTTTGATTTTTTTATTAATATAACAAAGTTTCATTATACTTTTGCTATTTTTGATAAATAAACTTTATGTTCCATTAGAAAATTAATAAATACTACTTATAAACCTATTCCTCTAAACTTGTGGCGAATCAAATCGGAACATTTGATCATGAATGGATGAAGTAATTAATACTTTAAAAAATTACAATCATTACATAAGATTACTATAAAATCATACAATAATTTTCATAATTATTGAAGTGCATAGGCCCACTGTGTATAAACACATGCACAAAAATACTATTTCGAGGCAAACACCAAAAAAAGGGCCCAACTCACTAGTCCAAGATTGAAAAAGTGTATTACTCACATTATTCACATTCTCATTTTGTTTTCTATAGAATTTAGTTCATTTTTTGAATTAATTACTTTCTCTATATAGACATTTAATGTTTGTTATGATTAATATTTTATGAAATACAAATCTGTTTGGATTGTGAATAGAATGTTAACAATTTTTTTATAATATATTCAAACTAGAGATTTGTTATTTTAATAAAATGGTATGACATTCTTTTTGCTTATTTTTAATCTTAATTAGCTCATTTATTATCAATGGGCCAAACATTTCCATTTATTGAATTCGATACCTAAATTGACATATAGTATATCACTTTAATAATTAATGATTATTAGTAACGAGACGTGATCAAATGCAAATTCTATATATTGTACAAACTTCAAACTATGATTATGACCGTTAAAAATGTCAATAGATGACAAAAAATGTCAACACAGTGTCAACGGTTGATGTTGTGTTGAAACTGTATTGACATTTTCTGTGATTTTATTTTGTCATCTGTTGACATTTTCTAACGGTTAAGATCATAGTTTCAAGTTTGTACAATATTTAGAGTTTTGCATTTTTTCAATACCCTATTAGTAATACTTTATTTGTGTGGATGCAAGTAACTTTAATCAATGGCTAATGATTCGTGCCTACTCTCGATAAACCAACTAACCCTAAAAATATAGATTATTCATTTGGTGATTACCAATTTATTTATTATTAAAAGTAAATGATTGTAAAATATTTCGAATCATGAACTAACTAATGGAACAACGTTTATATTATCAATATTTGAGATAGTTAAAATATTTATAAGATGAATACTAAAATATGTTATCACAGTACCAGGATAAATTAAGAGTATCCACAACCAACAATGTTACGAAGCACTTCATATATACTAATAATGGATTTCATTTGTACTTTACACTTTCTACTTCAACAACAACAACAAGAAGCATTATGAACACTTTATTTGTCAGTTGCTAATATAATTACATTGAAAAAAACATGACGGCCGGCAGCGACTCTTGATTCTTTTTAAAAGTCAACTATAGTTGCTCAAACGCGTGTCACGTCATTGTTTGAAGCTATATTTATACTATTAATGAGTTTCATTAGTCCTTTACGCTTTCTACTTCAACAACAACAACAATCAAAAGCATTATGGAGCACTTTATTTGTCAGTTGCTAATATCATTACATTGAAAAAGACATGCCGATTGACAACCACTCTTATTCTCTTTAAAAGTCAACTATAATCGCTCAAACACGTGTCATACCATAGGTCGAGGCGGGCGATGAGCATGTGAACCGCACCTTAACACAAACATGTGTAAGCATGATGTGGTGGGAGGTTGTAACGCACAAGCACTCGATACAAACACTTTGCAGTGCATTAAAATAAACGCGTTCTTGAGTGCTCTAAATAATATAAATGGAAAAGTACATCAAACCTACCTTAGTCCTCACCCAAACCTAGCAAGTGGCTAGTGTAGTGTTTACTCTGATTTGGGCTATGACATCAATTTCGAATTTAAAAACTAATCAATTATTAAAGGTTGAAATTATTCTAAAGCCTTGAATCCAATTTACCATGCATTGCAGTGAATAAACTCAATTGACCATGTTTTCACTAATATATAAAGAATACTCAAATGTTCATTTCCATTTAAAGGTAACAATATCTACTTAAATTACAAAATAGAAAATTTAATTATGAAAATTTATATTTCTATATTATCCAATCCGTGTTTATTAAACGTATTTTGATGATACTCATCAATACGGAGTATTTTTCATTACCTTAACAAACAATGTCATTTTTACAGAGACGAAACAACTAAAAAAATAAAAATTTATTAAAATTTCAATCTTATAAAACTGACCGTAATTTTTTAAACATTAGTGATTTAAATAAATAGACATATTAATTTGGTGTAAAAAAAAATTTGTGGTAATTTAAATCACTTCTATTCCACATTTTAATGTTGACATATGTTGATTTTGTAAGAAAATAAAATTAGTAAAACTATTTCCTAGCTCCGACCTCTCTCTACAATGGTATAAATACAGTTTCTCTCTCTAAAATCCACCCATCTGTAAGAAGAGAGTGGAGCCCGAAACTGGTCCTCTGCTTTGCTGGATTGAAAGTTGAAGCTCTCCGTTGTTGCATCTTTAATGGCGTTTGTCTCCCCATCGATACCACCACAGTTGCTGTTACCACTCTCTCTCTCTCATTCATAATTCCCATTTTCTCTCTCTATATTCTGTTTTTCCCCCTTTTTATATGTATTTTGCTCCATTGTTCCATCGCCATCTTCTTTACAAACACCACAGAGGAGGATTGGATTAGAAAGCTAGAAACCCTCATTTCTGAAACTTACTTTTTGATTTTTCTGTTTTATTGTGAAAACCCCCCTTTGATTCGCTGGATCCGCAGATCTAAGTTTTTTCAGTTTGAGATCTTCCTGAATCAGCTCCAAGGTAACTCATGCGGCATATTCGTTTCAGTTTATTTGGAATTGAATTATCTAGTGTTGAATTAATGAATTCATTTTCGATTGCTCGATTTCAACTGATTTTTTTAGTTTTTTCGTTTGATTAGGTATCGTGGAGTTGGATTTTTTTCCTAATTCGAATAGTTTTTACCTAAATTAAGTGAATTTCGTCGCCAATTTATTTTGAAACCCTCGTGCCCCTTTCCTCGTCGTGTTCTGATTGTTGATTTGGGAGATCTGTTTCACATTGGAGGCCTATCTTGGTAATCGTGTCCCCAAATTGGAAATTAAGTTCAAATTATCGTTATTACTTGTTCGAATTCTTATGGTTGTTAGACTTTTAATGCGCATAGTTTGAAGAAGAAGGCAGTTCGGATTGGGTTAAGTTTTCATTGTTCAGAGAAGGTTATCGTTGAGTGTGCGGTAAATGTGGATGTTTTCGAGGGTGGTTTGGACGAGATGAGGGATGTTATCGGGGTTAATGAACATTTTGAGGGCCTGTTTTCGGCCAAGAGCAGACGGGTATGCTCATAAAGGCTCGGATGCCAATGGCCGGCAGGATGGACTGCTATGGTATAAGGACTTGGGGCAGCATTTCAATGGGGAGTTCTCAATGGCTGTAGTTCAAGCAAATAATTTACTTGAGGATCAAAGCCAGCTCGAATCTGGTTGTTTGAGCACGACTGAGTCTGGCCCTTATGGAACCTTCGTGGGGATTTATGATGGGCATGGAGGTCCCGAGACCTCCCGGTTCATCAATGATCACCTCTTCCCACATCTAAAGAGTAAGTCTCAATGGCATTTTGAAATTTGAGTTGCTATAAACTTTAGTTGGTTTAAATTGTTGCTTTGTTTTAGGAAAGAAGACTGGTTGAAATATAGTACTAACATCTATGTAATCTAGGATGTATATAGTGGGATTGGCTTTTTATTACATGTGTGGAGCTAATACTATAAATGAGTCTGATTTCAATTTAAACGTGGAGGATGTGGTGTTTGGCTAAGTATGATCATGATTAATTTCGTATAGTTGTCAAAGTCTTGTTTGATTGTGCAGGGTTTGCGGCGGAGCATCAGTCGATGTCAGTAGAAGTTATTCGTAAGGCATTTCAAGCAACTGAGGATGGTTTTTTCTCAGTTGTTAGCAGACATTGGCCAACGAGACCACAGATTGCAGCGGTTGGCTCTTGTTGTCTTGTAGGAATAATCTGCAACGGAACTCTTTATATTGCGAATCTTGGTGATTCCCGTGCTGTTCTAGGAAGGCTTGTCAAGGCAACAGGGGAAGTACTTGCTATTCAGCTCTCAGCCGAGCACAATGCAAGTTTTGAGTCAGTGAGACAGGAGTTGCAATCTTTGCACCCTGATGACTCACATATTGTAGTTTTAAAGCATAATGTATGGCGTGTGAAGGGTCTTATACAGGTAATTTATCATTTCCCCATTGACCATTGGTTTGATTTCATTATAATGTAGACAGGGATGGCATGTTTCCTTTTGCATTAATTGTGATATTGATTGTATGGATATAACTTATACATCCAAGGGCTGTTATGAGAAGCGTTTTTGGAATAATATATATCACTTCAAGGGTCTCGGTGCTGTATTAGTTTTGGAAAATTGAAACATGGTGATACTTGCGAAAAAGAATTTTATCTAAAAGGGTTCAACACTAACTAAATGAGTAATTAAATTCATTTCTTTCTGATATTTCATTAGATATTTTTCTTTCTAAAATTGATTTACAGTAAGCTCTACATGTCTTCAAAGTGTAATTTCCATTATTGATATATTGCACATATCTGTTTCTTTATAATGGCGTGAGCTTCACGAGTTTGTATTTGAAATTTTGAGCAGCTAATCGTTTCCATGGTTGTGAGCTAAACCATTGCTATATCATATCACTTCTTTCAATAAATATGAATCAAATCTGATACTCCAAGAATATAATTTTCCTTTATATGTTTGATGTGAAGTGGTCATAACTCGTCTGTAAGCAGAACTCTTGATATTAAGACATTAGGACCCTGACTTGGTGCAGTGCTTATGTTTTAGCCCTCAAATTGGTTTACCCTATATTGATGTTCGACTCGGTTTTAGGGACTTGTTTTTTATGCTGTCCATGCTGGACGTAATTATGTGATCTTTAAATCATTAATATAGAATTGATGTCAACTGTGTTGCTTACAGATCTCAAGATCAATTGGAGATGTGTACTTAAAAAAGGCTGAATTCAACAGGGAGCCACTGTTCCAGAAATTCCGACTTCGTGAACCTTTCAAAAGACCTATTTTGAGCGCAGACCCTGCAATCGCTGTGCAACAGCTGTTGCCTCATGACCAATTCATCATATTTGCATCTGATGGCCTCTGGGAGCACCTTACCAACCAAGAGGCCGTTGATCTAGTCCAAAATCATCCGCACAGTGTAAGATATTTAACTCTGAAATCCTTAAGCAAATTTCTATTTCGGGCCGTACTCTGTTGTGTGCAACTTTCTCATGATCATGTTACAGTTTGCGAGTAGACTGCTCGGCATTTGTTTTCACACACGCTTTTCTGGTTATAAGCTCGTGTTCACACGTATCAGTTACTCTATATTCATTTGTCTGAATATTGATAGGAATCTACTATGCCATGTATATTTTTGGTCTTCATCGACTGACAGAATTTAATCCTATATTTGTATATCAGCTACTAGGAGAGCAAAGAACTTTGTTATTAGTTATCACATTGGTTCGACAAATTATTTCGTATTCTTTTTTCGAATTGTGCTATAGATTCCAATACCTCAAAAATGGTTAAATTGTCCAGGGAAGTGCTAGGAGATTAGTGAAAGCAGCTTTGCAAGAGGCAGCAAAGAAAAGGGAGATGAGGTATTCAGACCTGAAGAAAATCGACCGTGGAGTCCGTCGTCATTTCCACGACGACATAACTGTAGTGGTGGTGTTTATCGACTCTCATCTCGTGAGCAGGGCTACTTCGGGCCGGAGCCCCAACATATCCGTGAAGGGGAGCGGCATCACCATCCCTCCAAATCACCTCGCGCCTTTCACAACACCAGCAGAACCGGCAACAACTTGACGCTACGCCGATTTGTTTCACCTGATGGATGAATGAATACACAGGTAGCTTCTTGAGCAGCAGCCCTTGAATTCTTTAATGTACACTGTAACTTTTTTTTTTTAACCCCAAGACTTGCTAGTTCTGGAATCCTCCTATCATACTTGAGCTCTTTTGTAAATCCCCCATGTTCCCCATTGTCACCACTTTTATAAACAGATTTTATAGCTGAAACTTCCATACCTATAACTTTTTTTTTGGTCTCATGATTCTCTGCTTTCCTTCCTTTGTATGAGGATAATGCAAGATTGCATGGCTATGATTATGATGATTACAAATGGTGATTGTTGATCAATCATTTTGTTCATTATGTTATGTCTCTCATGTTTTTTTTTTGTTGCCAAGCACAAATAAGTAGGAGTATTTACTAATTACCCTTGGGCCTTGATTGGGTACACACATAGTTGCGGGCAATATTTAAAAAAACCGGATTGGATAGCTAACCGGTGAAACTGTCAAAGACTGGATCGGTAAACGAATTGGGAAAACTATCGATTCATGGTTCAATCGGTCGGATCATAATATTGTAGTGCGAGTGCACACACACATATATAGAAATTAAATCCATTGATGGGAGTAATATTCCATTTTTATTATAAATGACGAAAGCTCCACATTTCTTAATACTATCATTTACTCACATTTTATTACTATAAAACTATATAGAAATAAAATTCATATTCCATTATCTTCCTTTTAATTCATGAGTATTTCTTAAAATTGTGTCGAAATAAATGAGACGGCAATCGTAGTCGGAGAGAGTATTTTTTCAAATTCAGTGAATAAAAAAACATTGTGGAACAAATTATTGAATCTTTTTACCAACTTTAAACAAAATTGGGTAAGTTTTGGAAATTGAGAAGTTTGGTCGTGAAAAAATTAAATTTGGATTTGTACGCAATTTGCCATTGCATACTGAATAGAATTTTTAGTTTAGTGATTGTGGATAATGTGTAGAATAAAATATATGTCGAGGTTGTCTTTGTCACCAAAATCACCACCACATAATCATAATCAAGCGCAACGTGTCGCCTCCTAAACCGTCCGATTCGAACCAATTCCCTCTTACTGATTCATAACCAATCTCCATGGGCTTGATTGTATTGTACCTTCGCGGGTAAAAAGTTGCAGCTGCAGTAAACCACGCTTCCACGAGTTGTACACTTAATTTTTCGTTTTTCCTTTTCATTCCAGCAATTATTCATAATAAAAAAAGAAAAAAAAAACCATCACATGATACGTGACTCGAAATACTGACAATCCATTTGGTTCCAATCGTCAGATCTCACTGCAATTCTCATCGCTTTCTCTTTGATTGCGATCCAGTGAAAAGGTATGCCTCTTTTTAGATCCAGCTTTAAGCATATCCAGTTTAATTTGATCATCTCGATCATGCTGTTCGTGGAGTTAAATTTGATCCGTACATCCATTGTCGTTGCTGTTGTGCATTGCGGGGGAGAATCCGAGGGGAAAGAGATAGTAGTAGTTTTTGTTCCTTTTTAATTGCGGTGATCTGTGTCGAAGCTCAATTAATTTACAATGATTTTTATGGCTGTTAAGTGTAATCCTTTCCTGTGGAAATGTTGGCAAACTTTTGATGAGGTGTGAATGGAAAGTGTTAATGATCTGTATTTATTTGGTTTACACTAGTAGATCGTAGATAGTATGATTTTGATTATTGAATCGATAAGCAATTAGGAGCAGTCTACTGGTTAGCAAGCAGCAATGTGTAAGCTGGGCTGCAGGACCTCCTTATTCTCATGACAACGTGTTTAACTCGAAGTAGAAGTACCGTGTAAAGTTAGGGAGTTGAGGGAGAGTTTCTCTAGTTAGCCAAACATATGTTATGCCTCGCTGCATGCTCGCAGAGTCGCATGAGATATAGAGTGAGGTCTAGTCATGTTTTTGAGATGCCCTGGGACTAATTGCTTCAAATCAATTGGAATTTACTCTCTCTATCTCTCTCCCCCCCCCACGCACATCTGATTTGGTCTGAAATATTGTCTAATATTGTAGGTTGAATATGGGTGTGGCACAAAACACCATTGACATGGAGGAGGGAACACTAGAGATTGGAATGGGTATACTCTCAAACTGTAACCGGTTATCTTTCTGTTCACATAATTGCATAGATGTTTATGTAAATCACCAGTTCATGTATAACCAAGCATCATCAATTTATGTGTTTCTCGAATCTACCAAAGGCCTGTTTCCCCGAGTTATTAATGTAATTATGTAAACAAATGCTGTAAATATTCCCTTTATGTATATACTGATATAATATAAAGTTCATACTTCATAGTCTGACGTTCTTGAAAATTTCTCAGAATATAGAACAGTCTCTGGTGTTGCTGGACCTCTTGTTATCCTAGACAAAGTCAAGGTGGACATTGTACTCCTTATTCATTTCTTCTGTCTGTGCAACTCTCCTATGGAATCTGAAACAATATAACTTAGATGGATTCCAAACTTTGGTCAGGGACCCAAGTACCAGGAGATTGTCAACATTCGCTTGGGAGATGGAACAACCCGCCGGGGGCAGGTCCTGGAGGTTGATGGAGAGAAGGCTGTTGTCCAGGTTACTGCCATAATAATTTATTGCTTTGTTTTTTGCAACCTCCGGAACTGTTTTCCTTGATATTTTTTGCAATTTTAAGGATTACATACTCCTTTCCACAAGTATACGCTCTTTCTCCTCGAAAGTCCCTGCCATTTTGGAGAGTGCTTGAATTGTTTGATCTTTGCGTATCTGCTTGGATTTTATTTTCCACATTTACCTAGTCAGTTCTTTCCATCTGTTTCTTGTAGTATTAGATAGTATAATTGAAATCCTTTGTTCTATTTATCAGGTTTTTGAAGGAACATCTGGAATTGACAACAAATACACTACTGTCCAGTTTACTGGGGAGGTACAAATGCTTCCCTTTTTTGGCAGTTATTTCTCTCAGCTTCTTTCTGTTATCTCGCTAGTGAAGTAAGATGAACTCATATTCTCTTGGCATAGTTTTCTCTTTGCAGTCTACTTTAATCCCTGAACATCGACACCATTCTGTTATAGAGAGAAAATTTATTTACCCTTTGGTACTTTGATGGAAAAAATTGAAAATATTATTTAAGTTATCACATTATTAATCACTGAGGATAATCATTGTCATGTTAGTTGTGTTAGTTCTTCCTAGATAGACTAATGATTGGTCCATAAGATCTTTAGATGCACTGAAGTTTATGAATGGACTTCCAAAAAGCGTGAACTTTTTTAGTAAATTCTGTTGACTACTGTTTTTGGAATACATTTATGCATTATATGTGACAAATTTTAATTTTGTCGTAGTTGTTTTTGGGGTAAATGGGCCGATTTCACCCTGGTGCAGTATTAATTAATTCTCTGGTATTTAAATTGGTTTCATAGAAATTGGCTATAACTTGTTTGCAGGTTTTGAAAACCCCCGTCTCATTGGACATGCTTGGTCGTATTTTTAATGGTTCTGGAAAGCCCATTGACAACGGCCCTCCTATTCTTCCAGAGGCCTACTTAGATATTTCAGGCAAGTACTACTAATATAGAAGTGTCCTTGGTGTACATTGCACCATTCCACAGTTGATGTATTCTCTAACTTCTTGGGTCCAGGGAGTTCCATCAATCCTAGTGAGAGAACCTATCCTGAAGAAATGATACAGACTGGAATTTCAACAATCGATGTCATGAACTCAATTGCCCGTGGTCAGAAGATTCCTCTATTTTCTGCTGCTGGTCTTCCCCACAATGAAATTGCTGCACAGATTTGTCGCCAGGCAGGCTTGGTGAAACGTCTGGAGAAAACTGAGAATCTTCTCAAGGTATGATGTTACCGCTGGAAAGTTTCTTCTAGCTTAATTTTTCTTATTCCTCTAGCCTTTCCATTAATTGATATCGACATGATTCTATCATCTATGCTGTGCAACAGGGTGGCGAAGAGGACAACTTTGCCATTGTCTTTGCAGCTATGGGAGTAAACATGGAGACAGCACAGTTCTTCAAACGTGATTTTGAGGAGAATGGATCAATGGAGCGGGTGACCCTTTTCCTGAACTTGGTAATTACGCTGATCACCTCATTCTGGACTGTTTTATTACATAAATCTTGGTTTGAGATGGTCTCCCTCCCATATTTAATCTCTTATTTTCTTCAGGCTAATGACCCTACAATAGAACGTATTATTACTCCTCGCATTGCCCTGACTACTGCAGAATACTTAGCATATGAATGTGGCAAGCATGTTCTTGTCATATTGACAGATATGAGTTCCTATGCCGATGCTCTTCGTGAGGTAATATCTGAACATCCTTCCTGCTTTTTCAGCTGTTAACCGACAATTCTATCTTCTTCTAAGATTTATTTTGAAATGTTTGGTACCTCTTATTTCACATTCTATGAACTTTTTTCAAGTGAAAAGTGCCGTTACAAGTGTTTTTATGCAAGTGATAGAGATCATATTTTCGTCCTAGGTGTCTGCTGCTCGAGAGGAAGTTCCTGGGAGGCGTGGGTATCCTGGTTATATGTACACTGATCTGGCTACCATATACGAGCGAGCTGGACGTATTGAAGGACGAAAAGGATCCATTACTCAAATTCCTATATTAACCATGCCTAATGATGGTAATACATACACCTATAAATTTCTCCTAACTATATCTCAATTTCACTGTTACAAATCAATGTTAATCTTTTCCTTTTCTTTCGAAATTCTCAGATATTACACATCCTACCCCGGATCTCACGGGGTACATTACCGAGGGACAGATATATATTGATAGACAACTTTACAATAGGCAGGTAAAGTGAGGTTGATGCACTCCATTATTTTCTAATCACGGAACCACTTGTATCTTTGGGCGGGGCCTTCTTTCTTGTTTATGAATTTAGGTATATTCCGGTTTCAGCTTAATAGATATCTGCCTGAATTGACAGATATACCCTCCAATCAATGTGTTGCCATCCTTGTCTCGTCTAATGAAGGTAAGGACATGTGTGTTTATTATATCTATATTTGAGGAACTATTTAAGATAGTGAAGGTGCTACGATTGCTGTTTGAATATGTTGTAGAGTGCCATTGGTGAGGGAATGACACGTCGGGATCACTCTGATGTATCCAACCAGGTAGTACACTTCCAACGTTCGTTTTACTGATTCTGATTTCCTCGAACTGGCCCAAGTATTCAGTTGAATTTGCACTAAATTCTTCCTCCTCGGATTTACTATTCTCAGCTATATGCAAACTATGCCATTGGGAAGGATGTCCAGGCGATGAAAGCCGTGGTTGGTGAGGAAGCTCTTTCCTCCGAAGACCTGGTCTGTATCCCGTACACACATGGCCATTTCTTGTATTCAATTCCCAACGGCAACTAGTTTAGATTACTAACTCCACATGGTTGTACAGCTGTATCTCGAGTTCCTTGATAAATTCGAGAAGAAGTTTGTGGCGCAAGGAGCTTATGACACGCGCAACATCTTCCAGTCACTAGACTTGGCGTGGACCCTGCTTCGTATCTTTCCCAGGGAGCTTCTTCACCGCATTCCAGCCAAGACACTCGACCAATACTACAGCAGGGATGCGTCCAACTGAACGAGGAGAGAGGAGGAAGCGCTGAGTTTTGTGTCCGACTGTCTTGGCGTGGGCGCCTCGAGGTGCGTTTCTTGATGTGTTTGTTTTGTTCCTATCTGGTTTGGAATAAGATGGAAATCTTTGAGAAAGACCAAGGCAGACGGCAGTCCTTTGGAAGTAAGAGAGAGTTAGTTGTATTCTTTCAAGACAGAGAAGCATGCATGCTGCCATCCTTGGGACCATTCACTGTGGACAGAGGGACTATATATATTTTTTTCTGGATTTGTATTTTGCTGACATTATTGCTTCTTGTACTTAGGTTTCTAAAATAAATGGAGATATTATATCTTATTTTATTTCATATTGTCCCAATTTAGATCAATAATTTCTCTTTATGACAAAAAATACAATATAATCACTCTTAATTTGCTCTTTCTTCTTTCTCCTATTTTATTTTATTTTCATTTCATTTAATCCACCAAACACAATATCTAATCACTCTTAATACTCTTTCTTGCTTTGCTCTTTCTTCTATTTTATTTTATTTTCATTTAATTTAATCTACTAAACACAATTTTCTTGTATTTTGTATGAAAAAAACGTAAAGAAAGAGAGAATTAAGTAAGAGAAACAATAAAATAAATAATTGATGGAAAGAGTGAAGTAAGAGAGGTTTAATGTGTTGAATTTTACCATAAACAAAAATGACTCAGCTGTAATGAGAGTAATATATTGAAGTGAAAGAGATCTACACCACAAATGAACTATGAGGTAACTAATCCAAAATTGGAGTACATGAACAAAAATATTTTTGTCATTATAACTTAAAAAGTCTCAATTTGCTTTCACTATTTCTGATAGATAAATCTTATATTCTACAACTCATTCTACTCACATTCCATTAAAAAATTATACTATTTCACTAACTTGTACAGAACAGAGGGAGTATTAAGTTACGAATTAAATTTATCGGCTAGTGATGGCCACCACGTCTCAGGGCAGAAAAGAATCCGGGACCTTTCTCCTTTCGCCCGCCTCGATCCCCTCCAACCTGTTGTACACCCAACCAGTTTGAGATTCATAAAGCATATTTAAAAAAACAAATCATTAATGGTTCCTTATTAACTCACGACGATTTGATGACTCAAACCCCCAACTTATTAGTTAGAAAAACATACCTCTCTTAAAATTTTGTAAGATTTGAGTTATATCAGAGAAGTCAGGTCTTAAAGCTGGATCTCTCTGCCAACATCTCTCAAGTAGCTCAGCAAGCTTTGCATTTGTATGTGTCGGAATAGTTGGCCGGAGACCCTAAATGCAGTCACGAAGCACCACACGTTTGTTTCGTAAGTAACAACTAAATAACCAATACTCCCTCTGTCCACAGTCAATAGTCCCGATTTTCCATTTTCGTTCGTTCGCAAAATTAGACCCCTTTAATCACTTTTTTTCTCTATCTCTCTCCTATTTTACTAATTTCGCATTAAAACTCATGTCGTCTACCGCCAGGACTATTAGTAGTAGACGAAGGGAGTAATAAACGAGAGAGCAGTTGGCAATTACCCTTTGGACAACAGCAACAGCTGCTTGTAAAGGTGTGAGATACTCGTACGGAAGCTGCAAAGCCAGAATATGAAAATGAGGAAGATATTCAGCATGCCAAATTGAAGTATAAGATATATACAAAGTGCAGAGTAATACTTTTCCTGTGAGTAGTTCCCACACTACCACCCCGAAACTGAACACGTCGGCTTTGTGATCGTACGGCTTATGCTCGATCACCTACACAAAGCGCAGGAAAAGAACTAACTAATAAGCTCAGACATGTCCCATCTCTTCACTGACTCATCCATGCACATTTTGCACCAAGCAAAAGAAAATCCCAAATTTGTTGTTTTCGTTATATGGAAGAGAATATACCTCAGGGGCCATCCACCGGTATGTCCCGGTTTCAGCAGTCATCACACCTGTTTGCGCCTTCACTCTTGCCACTCCGAAATCGCCCACTTTAACCACCTGAAACTAACCAGCCATTACGCGATCTCAATGCTCCAACTCCGGTGATGTATATCAAGTTAAACAACACTGAGATCGTTCGTGTTGGGATAGAATACCTACTTTGTTTTCGTCCATCAAAAGATTTGCACTCTTCAAGTCCCTGTGAATTATGTTGTTCTGATGCAAAAATTTCATTCCCATTGAAACATTAATAGCAACTTTAAGTAATCCTGGAAGCTTGAAACTACCACTTTGCTTGTGTAAAAACTCGTAAACACTCCCTCCAGACATGAATTCTGCAGTTAGAAGAACATGTGTATGACGAACTTTATTCTCAGAGGAAAGAAGAAATAGATGCATATGCCTACACGTACCTGTAACGATGCACAAGTGTGGAGGCCTGGTGCATGCCCCTATAAATTGAACCACATTTTTGTGACGAATTTTTCTGTTAATACAAAAAAAACATCATACTTCTGAAACAATGCACAAATATCAAGCCTAAGTAATAAGCTACTTAATATTGAAAAACCTCAGTATATACACTTCTTGAGCAAATTCCTTCTGGAGTTCTGAATTCAAGCGCTCAGCCTTGAGTATCTTTATTGCGACATCCTGACTACGGTAAGTACCCCGGTATCTGAACATAGAGCTTCTACAGTGACTCATAGGCTCAACTGCATTCTTAAGATTATAAAAATGGCATCCATGATACTTACAAATCACCATATGATCCTGAAGCTATTTTGGACTCGAATTTCAGAAGTTGAGGATCGATTTCCCAGTCATCAGTATCATCATTGGGTATTGTTAGTTGATCATATTCACATTTGACCCTTATCTGTTGATGTTCATTGAGAAGAGGCAAAGACTCTAGATGAGGCCATGAACTTTTCTGCACGATTACATAATTTTAGCTTTACAGAGCATAAATCAAGTCTCACTATATAACGTTCTACTTAAATTTCTCGTGCTTTATACCATCTCGTGAAAAAAAGTTTATAGATCATAACAATCATGCAGACGAGGAAGGAACATGCAATACAAATAAGTCAGGAATTATGGGCAGTACCGAAAATCCTAATAGTAAAATATTTGTACCACAAAGCTTAGAAGAATCTTACCTCAGTTTTTAGAACTTCTTTTTCAAGTGCAGCCCGAAGTTGATCAACCTCCTGATGAGTAGAAAGATAAGGGTTAGTCAGTAACTCTCCGGCAAACTGCGATGATCTGCAGATTGCATATCAAAGTATTAAAAGGCCCTAAAATAAGCCATTCTTCTCAGCTTCAGTGATATGATGATGATGAGGTGATGCCACTTAAGAATGATGTGTATTTCTGTAGAGCTTGATTGGATTTTAAAAGTAAATAACAATTCTACTAGTGGTGGGAATTAAAATGAAGATGGAGTACCTCAAATGGCCAACCATCAACAACAAAAACATCAAGAGAATAGCCATCGACAGTTGAAAAGGCGTGTGCTTCCTGAATGTTGAGCCCAACTTCTGCTAATAAAGAGGTCAGCTGCAAGTTCACCACTCTAGTTCAGTCACAGAGCTATGATTCACACCTTTAAGGTATAGTAAAAAACTCTGCAGTTACAAGAAGTGTCACAGAATTGCTAAAGCTTGATTCAATTAACTTACAAAGGGATACAAACAGATGTTCTTGTGATTTTGTAAAATTTGAAAATCATATTGTGGAGTCATGCTTCAGAATAAGTAAGCAACATTCGCTACCTGACTAAGGAGCTTCGGCCTATCAATTGTTGAGAAAGTAATCTCATGCATGGGCCTACATTGCCAATTGTAAGAGAAGGGTTAAGCTCTAGAATACAATTGTCAGATCAAGGTACTGATAGGTTAAAAACCAAAAAGATCAGGGGAAGAACATCTATTTAGAGCTTACCTTCTTAACTTTGTATTGGCATCTGCACCAATATCAGCATCTTCTATTTCTGATTCACACGCTTGAAGCGCAAGTGCCTCAAGATTAAGAGAAGATCCAAAGGCAGGTGGTGGATGGATGCTGCATTCGCAATGGTAGTAAGATATCATAATATCCCAATGAATCAAACCAAAGAGGGGATAGAAAATTCAGATTATATAAAATCCCCAAATGGCTACAATGACGAAAACGAAGAAAAGGTGATAACAATGTGAAGAACATTGCACATTACAGAAAATACACCTCATAAGTAATACCTTCCCTTTCTCGGAGAACTTAAATGTGCTGAATCTCCTAAACTTCCATCTGAGGCAGGTATTACCTGTATAAAACAAGATAACACCCAGCATTAAGATTATACCAACCAGATAAGAGAACTGCATGCTAGTATAATATACACCAAAATAAGATGCCTCCTCAAGCATGACAACATCTAGTTGAGCAAAAAAGGCAAAATTCCTATGAAGTTTGAATGAGCATGTAGTATTTCATGAACCTGTATCATGCTTCTAACCTTACAGCATATTTTGGAGTGATTCATTATTCTTTTTGGAGATAACTTCAGCCAAATATGTACAATTTCAATAAACTTTAGCCCACAAGAAAGATGAGAAACTATTGATCATCCCGATATTCACCAATCAAGCTCTGCTGGATTCTACAGCCTTCTCAATATTTACCATCTACATGATAATACTACGACTCTTATCTACTACAAACTCTTCCAAAATTTCAGTGCTAGGATAGGTACCGGGGCCTCGTTTCATGGATCTATCCTAGATAATCCTCCCTTTCTTAATAAAAAATGAAGATCTCAACTACCGCTTCCAATATAAGATCACAAACATCACTTTCTGGACAGATCATCAACGAATGTGAGGCCGAAACTGACCAATTTCTAAGAAGTTTGGGTGCAAGAAATACCATGTCCCACAAGATTATTCAAAATCAGATAGACATAAAAAAACTGTGGCGGATTAGGCTTGACATTGATGAACGAACCTGCACTAGACGAACATCAAAAGATGGCCTATTAGCCGGATCAAGCGCCAGATGCAGCAGCCTCTTGTGTGTGAGAACATCAACCGCCCTCTCCAAGCTCACATCCATCCCATACCTACCACACCATTAATCACATTCACGAAACGCTCAATAGTCAATCTCAACGCAATCATGATAGAAATCACTCATCAACAGTAAGAAACACACACAATTCAATCCCATTCTACAACAACATTTCATTTAGTTTTCACAAATTACATCAAATACGAACAAAATTCAGCAGTGATAAGGAACACTCACAAGCTAGAGAAGATCAACCATCTGTTAACAAACAAATCACTCATCGACAGTAAGAAAACCATACATTTCATTCTCATTCTACAACAACATTTGATTTACTATTCACAAATTACATGAAATATGATAAGGAACACTTACAAGCTAGAGAAGATCAATCATCTGATCTTATAACAAACAAATCACTCATCGATAATGAGAAAAACACATGCATGAATTAGTTAAACTTTTAGACATTTCAATCTCATTCTATACCAACATTTCATTTAGTTTTTACAAAATACGACCAAAATTCAGAACAATTAAAGCCAGTGAAGATCAATCATCTGATAACAAACAATTGGGGAAGTAATCGTAACCTGTGCGGCAGGCGATTGAAATGCGCCCAAAGCTGATGATCGAAATCCATTTCCTGAGCTTCGGAACGTCCGATTTCCTTAAGCCGCTGCAAAACCTCATTGTAAACCTCCGTTTTCTTCTGCTGTAAGCGGTTACTCGCCGACGGCGGTTTCTGATCCTTTCCACTGCTTCCGCAGCTCCCTGTTTCTTCCATCGCCATCTGAATCTCGAAAATTAGCTCGCAATAATCCGCAATCAGCAGCTGCAGTTTACGTAGAGTGAGATTTTTACCACGGATGCGGATTTGTAAGTAGCTGATGATGCCGATTTGAGACGGCTGTGAGCTTCGGATTATTATTGAACTTCATTGTTATTGCCAATTGATGGAAAAGTATATCTCTGAAAATGATTTCATGGATTGGCTATGGTATTTGAAGTATATTTCTTCACCATATCCGTTTCTCTTTCTCCCTCTTCAGTGAAGAAGAATCTTAGGAAAATTTTAACTGCCTTTTTCTTCAAGAAATATATTTAATGAAATATTGCATGAATTTTATTGTATATATGAATAATATAATTGTGAATATATTGTGTTTAGAAATATCATAAATGGAATGTTGCACGAGTTTTAATGAAAATGATAGAGTGTATCACGAATTATTGCATGAATTTTAATGAAAAAGATAGTATTATGAATAATTTAATTGTAAATATATTGTGAGTAGAATATTATGAATGGATTATTGTACACGTTTTAATAGAAATGGTAGTGTGTTTATTGAATAGTCCAATTGTTAGTAAAAAAATATATCATGTGAAGAAAATATCATGCAGGGATTAATGCATGAGTGTTTATAAAATGATAGTGTATTGTATCTAATTGTTAATAATAAATATATTGTGTGTAGAATATTTTGAGTGGAAAAAGGACATATTTATCAATGTTAATGATATTTATAAATAGAAAATGATTAATATTTAATAGATATCCCAAAACTTGAATGCAATATGAGATATTTAAGACAAATAAAGAATCGTCGGTTGAAATGCCTTTATTCATGTGATTTCGGAAACCAGCATTTAAATTCAATTCCTATGATTTTGAGTGAAGTTGGATTGATATCACAGTGACGTGGATTTTTAAAGTCGATCAATCTTATTATTGGCTCCTTCCTAATCTTTTGTGGATAAGGTTCAAATGAATCTAATACTAGAAAAAATCCTTCCTAATCTTTTGTGGATAAGGTTCAAATGAATCTAATACTAGAAAAAATTTAGGGGTCAAGGCATACCAAAATAAATCTAATACTAGAAAAAATTTAGTGGTTAAGGCATACCAAATGGCAGTATGATGTGGAAAACGCTATGTGTTTAATTGCAATGACTCAGTCTCTACGTGGAAAACGCGTCCCAAAAATCATAGCATGTGATTATTAATTTATTAACTATTGCTGCTAATTACTCTATTAATCCACTATTAAATATCCCATTTAAAGATATCCCCTATAAAATATTTCATTTGATTTTACTATCTCATTTACACTTTTTATCAGATCATATAATGAGATAGTCTTATACTAAATTAATATATTAATCCAGGTTTGTGTTAAAATGACAACACTTTTAAAGTGACATCATGCCATTATTTCTAGGCAATCATTTATATACATGGACGAATAATTAGCTGCCATGTGGCAATCATAAAAAACGCCCAAGGGTAAATTTTCTCGGTCTGCAATATCAAATACGCTAAACTGCAATCTATAGCGTTTATAATATTGCATGCTACGTGGTGTCACAGTGTCACTTTAAGAGAATGTGTCATTTTAATGTACTCCGATCCTATAGATCCATTATTATTTTGAAATAAATTCAGTGATTTATTTTATAAAAGATATTTCCAAGTTGGCTTGTTTACACCAACCAAAAAGACTAAACTAGTACTAATTAGCACATCACAAATCATAAAATGGGAAGAACCGATTAATTAATTGAGCGCATGAACCACAACACAACAACATGGTTCATGCACTCATTTATCCAACTTTTCAAGTTTATCAACGATAGAATAGCAATAAACTGGCCCTGATTATAGCAAATATATAACACAAACAAACTCCACAATTGAGTTTAATCCATCAAGATTTCCCATAAGGTTTTGAGTAAGTTCTCTAAAACTGAATACAAACAAGTATGATTAAACTAATTCTTCAAACCCAAAATACCTATCAGCAGCATAATCAACAAAGCTATATAAAGGCATAACCTTATCACCATATTTCTCCAACCTATCCAACTCTTTCTTTGCTTGGGATCTCAGATCCTCAGCCACCTCCATTGCTTTCTCAACTCCATACACAGACACATAACTCTTACCCTTACTCTTGCCTCCGTCCTCCTCTCCCGACTGCTGTTTCGCTTCCCGGATGTCATCCACCACCTCGTACAGAATACCCACAGCCCGGCCGTATTTCCTCAGGTGCTCGATCTCGTCATCCGAGGCACCGGCAAGCAGGCCGCCGCAAACAGCAGAGCACTGGCCCATTTCGCCAAACTTCTTCTCTTGCACTAGATCGACTGCGTTCGGCCTACCCTCGAGGTCGAGAAACTGACCTGCAGCCATGCCGGTGGACCCCACTGCCCTTGCAATCTCAGCAATGACCCGAAGGAGGCGGCTTTGAGGGACGAGATCTGTGGGGGTATGGGACACAATATGTTGGAAACCAAGAGGGAACAATGCATCCCCTGCTAATATTGCCATATCCTCACCGAATACTGTGTGGTTGGAGGGCTTGCCTCTTCTTGATGGATCGTCATCCATGCATGGCAAGTCGTCGTGTATCAGTGAAGCAGCGTGGACCTATTGTTCCGAGGCACACACGTCAAGGAATGAGAGATTATAAACAAAATTAACCAATGTATTGAAACTAGATCATATGAAAACGACCGTACAAATTCCAGACACTAAGGTTAACATTGACCTCAGAAAAAATACAATACATAATGAAATTGTGCAGATTCCTAAGTTTAAGATTCAAAGATATTTGATTTTCAGTTCACAAATTCGGTGGAATTCATGGTTAGAACTATACTATACCATTGAAGCAAATCATCAACACTCTTGAGATAAGTATAACATAAGTACATAATCTAGCAAGGAGATTCTGAAAAATAGATCTCAAGAGCCAACATGAAAGAAAATTCAAGAGGAATACAACTCTTCAAACTGATCGATTGAAGCTTGATTGAAGCTTGCCACTGATCGAAAACAGGGAAACTACTACTTGGACTAAACCCTCGGATAGACCGAATCCAACCTCTCCACTCCTAAAACAAAGCAAAACTATCATGTTCCCATTTGCAGTCTCTGTGATTTAGGGCAGCTCGATTGAAGCTTGCCACTGATTGAAGACAGGGGAACTAATATTCGAATTGAACACTTGGGACAGACTGAATCCAACCTTTCTACTGCTAAAACAGAGCAAAACTATCATGTTTTCGAAGTCTCTGTGATTTAGGGCAGCTCGATTGAAGCTTTCCCCTGATCGAAGACAGGGGAACTAGTGATTTAGGCCCTTCATGTACCTATCCTCACATCTCCATATGTGTCTAGACTAAACCTATCAAAATCCAAGCAGGAGCATTGAATACACAACGGCATTGATAGCCAACTTATATTCAGCATTATACAATCTTAACATGTGATTTAAGCCCCAATAATCACTAAGCAGCATTGATTTCTAGATCAGAACAATATAAATGCAACTATTTCACAATTTGTACAAATTTCAAACTAGAGCATTGATTTCAAGTGAGTAGCCTTGCAGCTGATTCAGAATATGAGAGCACAGAAAGACTTGAGCAATCAATTGAAGAATAGATTCAAAAGAAAAAACAGTAAATTTCAATCAATATTCAGAAAACAAACCATCTCAAGAGCGCAGGCGGTGGGGAAGGCGGCGAGGCGATTACCGCCGAAAATCTCACAGGCGGCGACGCACATAACCGGCGGCGCTCTCTTAGCGCCCTTCGCCAAAACCGAATAGCGCATCGATTCATAGATCTGCTGCGGGTACTTCACCGGAATAGCCTCGTCGAGCTTCTGATCGATTTCTCTAATTAGAGACGTCCAATACGTCTTGAGTTCAAATCCCGGCGAAACCGACGCCGCGGAGCATCGAATCGTGCGGCGGAGCGCGGGGCGGGCGATCTTCGGCAAGCAAACGTGGGGAGTCGATGCAATTACGGAAGAGAAAACCATTGATTAGTGATTTTCAGCTAAAATGCTGCGGATTTGAGCTGATTTTGTGTCTAGATTATGGCTCTGGGGCTGAAATTTGATTGAGTGAGGGATTAGAGTGAGAGATGGTGAAGAAGATCAGAAGGTTGACGAAACCGAAGCTTGTGCGCCTGCTGCTGACTCGGCGCCTCTTCATTGGCTATAGGTTGCACGTTTAGTTCTTTTCTTTAAATTAATCTCGTTTGAAGGAATAATCGAACTGAACCTCAATCACGAAAGATATGAATGATGTTGTCGTACCATGAAGTCGATTACAACTTCAAAATCCGAATTATAATGCAACTTGTTAGATCAAGAATCTGTCACAAAATTGTTATACAGCAGAAATAACGATTACTACAAAAAAAAAAATTAATGAAATTTTCTAATCATGAGTTTGTTAGATCATGGACCAAGAGGTGCATTGGCTGAGGGAGTAGGGACAAAGGGGGTACAAGTGCACCCCAAAATTTTTTTTTTAGTAGTATTATATATTTAAATACAAATTTTGAGTTTATATTAATAATATATGTATAATGTCCCCCTATTTGGCTACTCCAAAAACTACGCGGCCAAAAACTAATGTTCCCCTAATCCATATTTGGCTATTCCTCCAATAAATACTGGAAAAGAAATACAATACATTTAATAAATCAAAAAGTGGTAAAACTCAATTTTAATTCAAAGCATTTTTTACAGAACACAACAAAAATAACAAACCTATTGCCATCCCCAATTGAAAACCGCCGACTGCTTCTTGCCTTCTTCCGCCGCCGACTACCGCTCTCCAACTCCAGTTTCTTGCCTTCTTCCGTGACTTGCCGCCTCAATTTTCATCATACACTTTGTTCTTTGTTGAAAAGGTGAGTGATTAGGAATTTATGTGTAAAAGTTTAGTTCATTAAATAATTTAGGGATTTTGGCAGCTAGTGCAAAATAGAATAATGTTTTACACTTTATGACTCTCTCTTATTGTCTTGGAATCGGGGTGAATTGAAAACAGTCGTGCTTCTAATTATTTGTGGATGAGAAATTCTCAATTATATATTATTTTAGGGATTATAGAGTATTAAATGCACAAGTATTTAATTTTAAATAGCTTAATTGTTATTTTGGATTCTAAATTATTGTGTTTCAATTTTAAAAATTTGATCTTCTGACTTCTATGATAAGTTGTTTTTTATGTCTAGTTATAATTGTTGTGAATGCACAACATTATAATTGAATGATCAATATTTATTTAATATATTACACATTTTTCTTAATCTTCGTGCCGAAAAGAAATGCTCCACTACTATGGAACGGAGGGAGTAACAATAAATTATCTATCAAGAATTAATATTTCATAACAACATTAGCATTCTAACAAGCAAATATACTCTATAAATCTATTACATAACATTCCTAAAATGAAAGTCCTTTAAAAAATTCTTAACAGCCTAAGTCAAGCTCAGATCAAAGAATGCTTAACATTTCATTAGCTGTGTCATTGTCTCAAATGTATATATGAGTTGAACAATTCAAACTAGTTTACTTTTATTTTGTTAATCCCATATTTTGCTATTCCCACTAATCATTCTCATAAATGTGCTACAATTTAAAATGACATCTAACAGCCTTGATTAAAATACTATTAGTATTACACCGACCGAAAAGGATCTACACAATATGATATGATTAAAATAATGGAAAAGTTCTATCAACAAATAATGCATGAATATTAAATTGTAATCTAATAGCCATGAGTATTTGTCCTTTTTTTATATTAATAAAGAAGTCGTAATTTTAAATCATGCACGAATATTAAATTGCTAAGCCCTTATCAAATAATGCCACTGAAGAACAAATTCTCTTGGAACGAAATTGTAAGGGGCTGAAAAAGTGAAAAATTGCAGAGAAAATGTATAACAATAGCGCTATTGGATTGAGGAAGAAGATGAGTAACTTAAAATTAAATTAACTAATATAAAAAAAAGTCAAATTGACCTACATTAATAACTTTGACACGTATTTTACTTTTTGAAAAGAGACTTCAAACTTATAAAGTGCTATCAATTTCGTTATTTTTTCAATTAAATTTGTCTTCTTAATAAAATTTAAGTACTCTCTACTTGTATATTGCAATTTTAAAAAAGCTAAGGGTTTAGAGCAACGGCATACAAAACGGTGAAAATGAGGGTTTTAGCCTTTTGAGACATTAGAAATTAAATTTCAAATTCTACACAAATTGTGGGGTAAATAATTTATTAAACTTGTTAATTTTATATTCCATCTCTTATTTTTAAAATTTTGAGAGAATAGTTGCAAGCTTGTAAAACAATTATAACAATGGTTATTTTGAAGTTGAGTTTTATTTTTTTAGTTAATGATATAGTCTTTTTGTTATTTTTATTAGATATATTTTGGACTAGTTTGTAAATATATATGCATTTTTTTATACAGTAGTTGTTAGGATTGCGATTGACAATTTTTTTCTCCTTCTCTTTTACTTTATTATTTATAGGTTCCACTATCTATTACACAGTTTCAACTATTCTCTCTCGGTCTCTTACTTTATTAATTACGTGTTAAAATCCTTGTCAATCATAAATAACTTATTTATATGGGACATAGGAAGTATATATATAGTGGAGCCCAACCCCTAAAGCCAATTTTTTCTACGTCCGCCCCTGCATATAAATAAAGAAGTCATTAATTATTTCACATCATTCTAATGGCCATGATTATTGATCCCTTGTTATATAAATTAAAATGTCATTATTTGTGTGTGATCTAGCCTAGTAATGAAATGGTAATGCCCAAACAACTAAATCTAAAGGTTTTGGGTTCGAGTAGTTTTTTTTTTCCTGGAGTGTCCTAATTATATAAATGAGAGTTTATTTCTTGTTTTGTTAAAAATAAAGTCTTTTAATTTTTCTTACTATATTTCTTTCTAATGAGTTCAGTAAATATAATTTATATAATTTCAACTTCGATGCCCTAGATCAATGGTTATCCCATTTAATTATTCTGCCTCGTTTCTTGTTTTGTGAATTTGAATATCAAAATTTTAAGTATAGTGGAGTGGTTGGTTGCAAAAGATAAGAACGAAGGTTATAATATTTTGATTAACGACGCGTACAACCTCAATTATTAGGATTATGTGTATTAAATTGGATAACAAGTTGTTAATGTATACTATAACTATTTTTATACTATAACTATTTTCTCTGTACAACGAAATTGGGTTAACATTTAATGATTTCGTTACCACATGTCCAGCTAATTACAATTAAAAAAAAATTTTCCCTCACTTTTCGCAAATGTGATTGGCGTGCGGCTACGTGGGGTCGGTGACCGCTCCAAAATTGAAACTAATGAAGCATTTGTTTTCCTGTATATGAAAGTTTACATAGGGTTAATTGTTTTATTAATTTTATGGCGCTTATAGTTTTCTTAGAGGAGTTCATACTTTAGCCATAGGGCTTGGTATTTGGACATTGCATGACAGACGCCGTATTTCTTATGCTCGCTAATTTAGTAATCAGGCAGTGGCGGGTGGCCGGCCTTCTCTCACCAAAAAATAAAGTTGAAATAATACTATTTCTATTTTAGGAAATGTGTCTTTTAAGTGGGACAATCTAAAAAAGAGAACGTTTCGTAGTGGGTCGGATGGAGTACTTTGTTAGCACTATATAATGCCTTGCGCATGTACAAAGAAGCGTCACAAAACCTCAAAATCCACATCCTCAATAACTCAATCGACAAAATGGATGCTAAATCGATCAAAGAAGAGAAGGCCGAGGTAGAAATCTGGCAATACATATTCGGCTTCACACCAGTGGCCGTAGTGAAGTGCGCAATCGAGCTCGAAATAGCCGACGCCATCGAGAGCCACGGCGGCGCCGTGTCCCTCCCCGACCTCGCCTCCGCCGTCTGCTGCTCGCCCTCCGCCCTCGGCCGCATCATGCGGTACCTGACCCATCATGCGAACTCTAGTGTTGCGCTCTTAGTGGATCAATACTCCAACACTCCCCTCTCTCTCCGCCTCCTCCTAAGAAACGGAGCGAAGTCGCTCCGTTTCTGCTGATGGAGGCCAGCCCCGCGATGCTGCCCTGTGGCACAGGCTGCGGGCCAGCGCCTCACCCGGCGGGGGCTCGGCCTTCAAGGCCGTGCACGGGGAGGATTTCTGGGACTACGCGTCCCAGAATCCGGCCCTGAGCAAGCTGTTCGACGATGGGATAGCGAGCCACGCCACGCGGGCCATTTCCGAGATCATAGACCGGTGCGGCGAGGTGTTTGAAGGGAGCGGGCCATTTTATTATGAATACAATAATTTTATACATTCCGTTTTGGTTTTTTCACGACAAAAATAATTCTTACGTTGATCTTATGTATATAGTACTCGATCTGTTCTTTAAAAATAGAAATTATTTCTATTTTGGTCTGTCCCTTCAAAACGAAACCTTCTAAAAGTATTTCACTATCACTTATTTATTTCCATCTCTCTTGTACTTTATTAACTATGCATTAAATCTGTATCATTCTAAAATTTTTCTAATTTTAAACGTCGGAGAGAGTACTTATTAGTAAAAGTTTAAATGAAAAAACATTATTATCATGAGAACGAAAATCATTTTCAATACTTCAATTGCTAATATCTAGTACTACTATGTTATATGCAATTTTTTTTATTGGAAGAGTGCAACACTAGAGTTCGAATCTCATGAGGACCAAAAGTTACATTTTTTCCAGAATACATAATTAATATCACTAAGAGCATCTCCAAGGGAGAAATGTATATTGAGAACGTATATTTCTCATTCACATTCTCAATAAGTTATTATATTTTCTTAAAAAGTAATGGACTCCAAGGAATGAAGGTAAATTAAAAAGACAAACAAAATAACTAACTTTTTACCTTTGCTATCAAGAAGAGGTAAAGATACCTTCTCAAAATGAAAGAAGGTATAAATACCTTCCCAAATACCCTTTCCATTGGAGCATGAAATTTTATGAAGAAGAGGTAAATATGGTAGTTATTTCTATTTACCTCTACATTTACCCTCTCCCTTGGAGATGCTCTAAGAATGCACCGGCTATAGTCTATATACAGTGTTCTCAATTTTCAAGATAAAATTAGTAAAGGTTAAAGACCGATAGGAAGAAAAAGTAATTAAAGTATTGTTATTGGAAAAAAGGTCCACCTTAATAAAGAAAAAAATGTTTCCTAAAATAGAAAGTAGTTTTTACCATAACTTTATCTTGTACATGCAGTGGGTGCTCATGACCGGAGCGATGACGAGTGCGTGCATGTACTGACGAAATGCCGGGAAGCGGTTCCGAAGGAGACGGGGAAGGTGATAATCGCGGAGGCGGTGATCGTGGAGGGAGAAGAAGACAAGTACAGCGACGTTAAGCTGGCGCTGGACATGGTGATGATGGCCCACACTGAGAAAGGGAAGGAGAGGACTCTTGAAGAGTGGGATTGTGTGATCAAAAGGGCTGGTTTCAGTAGCTACACTGTCAAACATATTGGCTCCATCTTCTCTATTATTGTGGCTTGTCCTTGATTTCCTATTTTGTTTGTACAATAATGCATTTTGAACTTATATGCTTGCTTTAGTGTTTTGTGTGAGAAATGTATGTTACGATGAAATGCAGATCTTGAAAAGTTATTGATGCGAGCCTCGTTGGCTCGCCAAGACCTCGCGACACCTCTCGGAACGAATTAGCCTCTCGCCGAACATACGGCACGAGATGACTGTTGTAGACGGGCTCCGACTTGGCATTCCTGGACTTGTAACATCTATAACACGAACATGCTTCAGAATATGGATGAAAGTTGCAAGAACTCGTTGCGGCCATGACATTCCTACAACTTTACAATACAGATTCGACGTGAAATGTGGTGGTGAATATGGAATGAATGATGCCACGATTGAGGGCAGAAAATCAATCGATAAATCGATAAACTATTTGAAAACGAACACTTTGCTACAAGGATTCGAATAGGAAAATCATGAGTAAAAAAAAACTCAAGAAACAAACTCAATCTTTATTAATCACCACCCTCCTCCCTACTCTAGTATACTACACGCCTTTTATAGGCAAATAATAGAATAAAATCTTAACATATCCATCTCTAGTCATACTCCAAAAATGAGTTTTGGTGTAGAAATTTTTTCCAACCATACATCAAACTAAAATCCATTTTTTATGTTTTTTTGAAATAACACCAAATATGTTGTTACTGCAAAAATTTTATGAGACAAACTCAAAAATGGTGTAAATTTTGAATTTGGTGTAATACTACTTTTTGGTGTGACGTTTACTAAAAAATGGATTTAAGTTTGGTGTAAATGGTTGGAGATGGTGAGGTCGGAGGGATCGATCGAGTCCACCGCCAGCCAATTAGTGCTAAAAAATTCCTTTAGTTTCATTTTTGGAGCCGTGGCTGACTCCACGACGTCGCTGAGCGAAGAATAAACAAGCCGTTTACCTAGTGGTTCACTGTGTGTGCGTGCGATGAGAAATTGAGAATAAAGAGAACATATTGTCTCGTAGCGTGTCCCGCCAATCACATTTGCAAAAAGTTAGAAAAAAAAAGCGAAAATAATATTTTAATTGACTAGACATATGTCTAAAAAAGTTTAATTTTTACTCCAGGTTCGTTAGCACAAAGGGAACAGTACACATTATCGACTTGTTATCTGGTCAAATACTTAATCCCAATAACTGAGGTTGCATGTGTCGCTAATCAAAGTAGTACTCCCTCCGTCCCGGACTACTCGCACATTTCTTTTTCGGCACGGAGATTAAGGAATGAGTATATAGCAAAGTCAACAATTGCGGCTGTAGGTGATAATTTTTACTAAAAATGGAAAGAGTGCAAATAACTTGGGACGCCCAGAAAGGAAATAAGTGCAAGTAGTCCGGGACGGAGGGAGTATTATATACTTCGTTCTTGTCTTGGCAACCAATATCTACTACGGGACTAAGAGAATTCGCTCAATTAACACATTTTTTTTATTGACGAGTAATTGATGGGAATACAATGGGACTGGTATCATGAGTTTCTTGGTAGTAGTAAGTATAAAAAATTTAGGATGTGGCCGCATTTCTTTTTATTTCTTCTATTTTTCTTGTATATCATCTTACCACCTTATGTAGAAATTGTCGACAATACACAACATATAGCTAGATTGACAGAACCAATTAATTTGCATATTGGATTAGAAATTGAGAGAAATCGCGGATATCTTATAAAGATGCCACATAACTGAAGCTATGCAAGAGAAAAGAAACTTAGCTTGGCTCAAAGCTATGCAAGAGAAGAAGAAACCTAGCTTGGCCCGAAGTCTTGAGTTGGATGAAACAAGAGGAAGAAGTTGAGAAGAAGAAACCTAGCTTGGCCCGAAGTCTGGAGTTGGATGAAACAAGAGGAAGAAGTTGGGGATTACTATTATTTAGGAGTAGATAAGTCTAGTTAAATTAATTAAGGTTTAATTCTATCTCAATTATAGGTTAGTTAAAGTGTATCTCCTATGATTTAGGTTAGTTATAAGGAGACTTATTAGATGTCCTGTGAATATTTTATTCCTTAATTTATGTTGGAGATAGAATAGGAAGATTCACCTTAGTAGATAGAATTAGGAGTTAACTTAGATTATTTATTTATTAGTAGCTATCTCAAACCATTTACCCTAAATTTAAATCCATTTTTAGTATACGTTACACAAAAAAGTAGTTTTACTCCAACCATTTACACCAAATTTAAAATTTACACAATTTTTGAGTTTTTGTCTCAGAAATTTTTTGCAGTAACACCATATTTAGTGTTATTTCAAAAAAAAACACCAAAAATGGATTTGAGTTTGGTGTATGGTTGGAGAAAATTTCTACACCAAGAGTTATTTTTGGAGTATGATTGGATATGAAATGCTTTACACGTACAACTCAACTATTGGGATTATGTATTTGATTAGGCAACCAATTAAGTTGATACTGTATACTTTAATTGTTATTATTATACTCCCTCCGTCACATAGAAATAGACCATGTTTCCTTTTTTGTCTGTTACATATAAATGGTCCATATCTATTTAGGATAACATTTTCTCCTCTTTTACTTTATTATTTATGTGCCCCACTATTCACTACATAATTTCAACTATTTTTTCTTGTTCTGTCTTACTTTTACTAATTATATATTAAAACTGTGCTTATACCAAATGACCTATTTCTACTGGACGGGGGAGTATTGATTTTTATATAAAGAAGCGTACGCCTCAAAAATACATCATCCTCAATTATCCAATCAATAAAATGGATGCTAAAACAATCAAAGAGAAGGCTGAGGTAGAGATCTGGCAGTATGTATTCGGCTTCACACCAATGGCCGTAGTGAAGTGCGCAATCGAGCTCGAAATCGCCGACGCCGTCGAGAGCCACGGCGGCGCCGTGTCTCTGCCCGACCTCGCCTCCGCCGTCGCCTGCTCGTCCTCCGCCCTCGGCCGCATCATGCGGTACTTGACCCACCGCGGCTTCTTCGAGCTCAACGAATCCACAAATCAATACTCCAACACCCCCCTCTCTCTCCTCCTTTTGAAAAACGGAGCGAAAAGCATCGCTCCGTTTCTGCTGATGGAGGCCAGCCCCGCGATGCTGGCCCCGTGGCACAGGCTGCGCACGCACGTGTCCTTGGATGGAGGTTCGGCTTTCAAGGCCGTGCACAGGGAGGATATCTGGGAGTTCGGGTCCCAGAATCTGGCCCAGAGCAAGATTTTCAACGATGGGATGGCGAGCCACGCTAGGCGGGCTGTGTCCGAGATCGTGGAGGGGTATGGCGAGGTGTTTGAAGGGATCGGTTCGTTGGTGGACGTTGGCGGAGGCGACGGCACGACCCTCCGTTGTATTGTGGAGGCGTGCCCGTGGATCCGTGGGATCAACTTCGATCTCCCCCACGTTGTCTCTGCGGCTAAACAGGGACAAGGTGTGGAGCATGTAGCTGGGGATATGTTCAAACATGTCCCTAGGGCTGATGCTGTTTTCATCATGGTATATTAGCATATATATAATCTTAGTTTGTCTAATTTAAAAAAAAATCATTATTTTTTATTTTAAGAAGTTTTTATTTAAACATTTTTCTACCTGTACGGCTGTACATACTCTCTTCGAGTCTCCGTCAGTTAAGAATAACCACTTTTAAAATGACAGATTTTAATGCACAATTTAGAAAATAAAAGAGATATATATGTATCACCTTAGTAAGACAGAAAAATCTTTTCTTAATTAAAAAGTGCATAATTTTAGAAACTGACCAAATTAAAAAATAGTTGGTATTTTTAAAAGGTTGAAGGAATACTAATTTAGTTATTTTTAAATGAAAAGTCATTTTTATTGTGGGTCATTTTATTCGATTCCTATCCTTTGATTGCAAAAAAAATAGTTAATTATCATTCTCTTATTTTATTCTCTTTCTAATCTTACTCTATTTATATTTACGTTTATCCTATCCGTACATGCAGTGGGTGCTGCATGACTGGAGCGACGACGAGTGTGTGCAAATACTGACGAAATGCCGGGAAGCGGTTCCAAAGGAGACGGGGAAGGTGATAATCGCGGAGGCGGTGATCGTGGAGGGAGAAGAAGACAAGTACAGCGACGTTAAGCTGGCGCTGGACATGGTGATGATGGCCCACACTGAGAAAGGGAAGGAGAGGACTGTTGAAGAGTGGGATTGTGTGATCAAAGGGGCTGGTTTCAGTAGCTACACTGTCAAACATATTGGCTCCATTTTCTCTATTATTGTGGCTTGTCCTTGATTTCCTATTTGTTTTGTACAATAATGCATTTTGAACTTCTATGCTTGGTTTATTGGTTTGTGTGAGGAGATGTATGAGATGATCAAATACAGTTTAAAATGCAATTTAGTTGGTATTGGGTTTGTTCTATAATTTTGTTATGATGGTGATTATATATCAATCATTTTAAGTGTTTATCGGCCTATAAATAATAGGTGTTAAAATTATTTGTAAAATGTTGATTTTTGTGATAAATAATTTGAGTATTTCTTTTCTTATTTTTCTTTTACATATAATTTGATAAGTCTTATCCACACAAGTTTAAAGTACAATGTTATCTTGGGAATATATTAGGAAATTAAAGGTTGAATATAAGGAACCCATAGAAACGAGCCATCATCAAGTCTATAAGCGTAAGATTGTAATCACTTAGTACGCACGAGTAATTAAGATCTCACAAAGTGTAACTTCAAAATTACACCTTCATGTTGTAAAACATACATATAAGAGTGCTTTTCCCACTAATCAGTCTCCTAAATATTGGGACTAATTGATGGAGTAATAATTTGATATATTTACCGTTTAAAATGGCACTTAACAATTGAGTGTTCGCCCTATCTATTTAACTCAATTTGCATTTAATTTTTAATATTATTATTTATTATTTTTGTTTTTAATTACAAAAATATTAAAATAATTTATATTAAACCCCACAAATTTTTAAAAAACAACTGCATTACTTAATTAAAAAAAACTACATCATACTTAACTAAAAAAACTAAATTACTAGATCACTAAAGAGAAAGTGAGTGAAAAGTGAATGAGTGTTTAGGGTATTTATATTGGTTTAATAAAGAATTAAAAAATAATAAAAAATTACAAAATCATCGAGATCGGGCTCGGGCACGTCTCTACAATGGGCGCCCGATCAGGCACCCGATGTATCGGGCACCTGCAACGCCCGAACTCGATCTCGGGCGATCGGGCGCCAGATCGGGCATCCATTGTGGATGCTTTTAGAAAGTTTTTGTTGAAAGCTGAAAACAAAGTACACTTCCAACCAAACGTTATTCAATTTTTGAATACCAAGAACCTTAATTAACTTGGCTTGGAGTTGTTTAATAGAGATTTTTTATACATAAAAAAGGTAAGAACCGCTACTATTGATATTATACTCTATTAGTATTATATTGAAAAAAATATAAATCCATTTTACGTGTGTTACTTATATATGTTACCACACTGACTAAAAATGATCTGGATAATATGATATGGTTAAAATGTAGAAAAGTTTTATCGACGAGTCATGCATGAAGTATATGTTACTTAGTATTGTGACTATTGTCTCGTCAAGCTTAATTTATTTAGTAAAACTCTACAAAGACAAAATGCCCTTTTCTTGCACTCCATAAATTAAGAAATAATTATTCAACTCGTCCGCTATTAAATATGCCATTTTGAGGTATCCTTTAGAAGTGTTTCAATATAAGCAAGTTATTTTCTCATTTTATCAAAAACCAATTCATTTAGTTATCATATCTTATTTTAGTATTTTTTTTCAATTAATTCAGTAAACATTATTATCCTTAAATCTTAGTAGTATGTTATAAAGAATACTCATTTATTGTACTCAATCGATCCTCTGCCAGGTTGGCATTTGTATGGGCATATATGATCATCAACTTCGATGCCGTAGATCTGTGAAACATAAAAACCTTATCCCAATTTAGTACTCTTTTGTCCCATTGAAGATTTCAATGACCCACATTTTATTTTGATTTATCCCAGCCAAAATAACTCATTACTAAAAATGGAAGTACCATTCTCTCTGCCTTATATAACTCTATTTTGTGTAGTATGAAGTAGAGAGAGTAAAGTAAACCTCACATACGGTACAACCTCAATTATTGGGGTTATGCATGTGATTACAATCAATTTTTAGTTTTGAATATCAATTTTTTAATATTTGTTGTCTCGATAAGGGCGAAGGGTATAAATATAATACTTCAGTTAACGAGGGGTTATGCATGTGATTACAATCAATTTTTAGTTTTGAATATCAATTTTTTAATATTTGTTGTCTCGATAAGGGCGAATGGTATAAATATAAAACTTCGGTTAACGAGGGGTTATGCATGTGATTACAATCAATTTTTAGTTTTGACTATCAATTTTTTAATATTTGTTGTCTCGATAAGGGCGAAGGGTATAAATATAATACTTCGGTTAACGAGGGGTTATGCATGTGATTACAATCAATTTTTAGTTTTGAATATCAATTTTTTAATATTTGTTGTCTCGATAAGGGCGAAGGGTATAAATATAATATTTCGGTTAACGAGGGGTTATGCATGTGATTACAATCAATTTTTAGTTTGGAATATCAATTTTTAATGTTTATTGTCTCGATAAGGGTGAAGGGTAACCATCCGCAACGCTGTCTCTTATCCGTCTCATCTCTTTACTATTTATGAGCTCCAGTGTACTTTTCATCCCATCTCTTAATTAAGAGACAACGCCTGCAACATTTAATCTCTTAACCGTCTCTTGACCATCTCTTCCCTTAACTATTCATTTAATTTCATTTTTATTTTTATTTCCAACAAATTCAATTAATAAAAACATACTTCATTAAATAAATTAAAATTACAATTTAAAATCCTAAAAAACAAAAAAAAAACACATAATTAAAATCTAAAAAAATAAATAAAAAATACATAATTTAAAATACTAGAAATTAAAAATTACATATATAAAAACTACTCCGCCGGCGAATCATTTCCTAAAGGCGGTGGCGGTGCACTCAAGCTACCTGAAGGCGGAATACCAATTTATCTTGCCATATACTCAATTCCGGCAAGATGGGCTTGATATTGTGGAGGAATCATGCGGGAAGTGTCCGCCATCGTGGCGGTCAAGTACATGGACAATAGGGTGTTCGAGCCCGAGCCCGCCCGGCTTGATTTGCCTCGGCCCCTCCTCCCTCTAGCCGCCTTGGTCCCTCGCGGCCGACGGCGCCCACGGGAGGAGCCCCCTGCATCGGTGGTCGTGCCCTCAACCTCTTGTGAGGTGCTGACTGACCCGCCCTCACTAGACGAGTATTGGCCACCCGCCGTGTACTTCGTGCGCTTCGAGCTCGAGCCCTGGCTGGACTGGACACCGCTGGCCCACATTTCAACGTCTTTGACAACCTCCCAAACATCGACATGTTTGAATTCTTTGTCGTTGTCGTTAAAAAAGACTCGCATAGCCGCTCTCATAATGTCGGCTCCACTGGCTCCGCTTTGGTATTGAGCCGCTTCATTCTTGTAGATGCCGCAAAAAATTTTTTTTAACATCTTTGTCGAACCTGTCAAAATGACTGCGGAGCATCTTCATAGTGCGGCGGCGGGACCGAGTCGGTTTGTTCTCGTTGTAGGCGTCGGTGACCCTTTCCCAAAAACACTTGCGGGTTTGTTGATTCCCGACGATGGGATCATACGAGACGCTGACCCAAGCGTTGAACAGGGTCATTGTGTCCTGGCGGTTGTATGGATGACGACCTATATCTTCTTCCTCCTCGGTCTCCTCCTCCTCTTCCTCTACGACGTCGAATGCGCGACCCCTGGAGCTTCCACCGCCTCGTCCTCCTTTCGGATTGGGTTCATCCGGAAAATCCTCCCTAATTTGGGATAATCCCTGCGAATACCTCAGGGCGGAGGGACGAGAGTATGCATCCACATCAAAATAGGGTGGTTAGTACGCCGCCGGTGTCGATGAGCCTTGGGTGCCCGGCGTCGACGAACCGAAACCGACAGCACCCAAGACATTGTACATGCCCCCCAGTCGCCGAACGCGTTCAAGTCATATCCGTCGGAGCCGCCCTCGTTTCCGCCGCCGTATATTTTGAGATGAAAATTGGAGAGGAAAGATGGATGATTTGAGAAGAATAGATGTGAGTTTGTGTGTATAATGAGGATGAAAGAGTAAAAAATAAAAAAAACATAAAAAATACCGTTGAAAACGGTGAAAAACGGTAACATTACCGTTTAATTTTTTTAATTAAAATCAAATTAAAAAAAAATAATTTATTGCGTCAGCGTGACGAGCCACTCGCGGGCCAGTGAGTGGGCGTCACGCCTAGCACCAGCGCGCGCTAGCCGTCTCTCCGGGACGAGACACCTGCCGAGACGAGACCGAGACGTCTCCCTGCAACGCCGTCTCGCTGCCGTCTCCTCTCTCCGAGACGAGATAGAGACCGCAACAAGACGCGTTGGTCTCGTTGCGGATGCTCTAAATATAATACTTCGGTAAACGACACATACGGTGCAACCTCAATTATTGGGGTTATGCACACTGCGTCTAAATCAATCATAATTTCATAAATATTTACCCTCCTCTTTTGCCATTACGATTGGTGGAACACCACGTGTCCGGACCATTACATTTTACTCACGAAAATTACTCACAATAAAGATGTAGTATTCCCTCCTCTCCCTCTACAGTACGGATATTTCCTTTTGACACGAAATTTATAAAAAAATATTTTAAATGAATTAAGTAAAAAGGAAAATAAAATAAATAGAAAAAAAGTTGATAGATGAATATAAAGTAAAGTATTGTTTGCTGAAAAAAGTAAATGACTCAAATATGACACAGCTAGAGGCACAGGTAAAGTATCATTTATAAAAGTATAAATATTAATTATTTACGCTTTTCCCCACTTTTCTATTTTATTTTCTTTTTTAACTTAACACGCAAAATAACACTGTATAAAATTCATGTTCAATTAAGAAACGATCATCTATGTTGAGACGAAGGGAGTGACGGGTAACATTTTATATTGCCTTGGTATGTATGAGGAAGCATCGCATAACCTCAAAAAATCAGCGCGCAAACTCAATCGATAAAATGGATGCTAAATCAATCAAAGAAGAGAAGGCTGAGGTAGAAATCTGGCAATATATATTCGGCTTCACTCCAATGGCCGTAGTGAAGTGCGCAATCGAGCTCGAAATCGCCGACGCCGTCGAGAGCCACGGCGGCGCCGTGTCTCTGCCCGACCTCGCCTCCGCCGTCGCCTGCTCGCCCTCCGCCCTCGGCCGCATCATGCGGTACTTGACCCACCGCGGCTTCTTCGAGCTCAAAGAATCCACAAATCAATACGCCAACACTCCTCTCTCTCTCCTACTTTTAAAAAGCGGAGTGAATACCATCGCTCCGCTTTTGGTGATGGAGGCCAGCCCCTGGATGCTGGCCCCGTGGCACGGTCTGTCCGCAAGCGCCTCCCGCAGCGGAGGTTCGGGATTCAAGGCCGCGCACGGGGAGGAAATCTGGGAGTTCGGGTCCCACAATCCGGCTGAGAGCAAGCTATTCAACGATGGGATGGCGTGCCACGCTAGGCGGGCGGTGTCTGAGATCGTGGAGCAGTATGGCGAGGTCTTTGAAGGGATCGATTGCTTGGTGGATGTCGGCGGAGGGGACGGCACGACTCTCCATTGTATCGTGGAGGCATGCCCGTGGATCCGGGGGATCAACTACGATCTCCCCCACGTTGTCTCTGCGGCTCAGGTGAGACAAGGTGTGGAGCATGTCGCCGGGGACATGTTTGAATATGTCCCAAATGCTGATGCTGCTTTCATCAAGGTATATGCTTTATTCTGTCTCTTAAAAATATGAACAGTTGAAGATGCACTGAGTGTTAATGCATAATTTGTACTCCTTCTATTCCATAGTAGTTGAATTACTTCTTTTCGGCCTGAAGATTAAAAAATTGACATTAAATATACTCCTATTTAGTGAAGAGATAATAAAGGAGGAAAGTGAGAAAAGTAGAGAAAATCAAGTAAGAGAGAGAATAAAGCAAGAGAAAAAATGTTACTTTTTGCTAAATAAGGAAATGCATCTACTACGATGGAACGTCCTGAAAGAGAAAAATGACTCAATTACTGCGGAACGGAAGGAGTAGTAAATAAGAAAGATAAGAATGAAAATTGATTGAAGTATAATCCGTGGCCTATAAGTCCCACACTAGAAAATTCATAAATTTAAGAGATGAACTGAATGAGGAAATAGTTTATAATTTCACGGGGCAAAGGTGTATTCTATTTTTATAACTTTTGTTCTTATTTGAACATTTTGCTATATAAATGAGAGAGACTAAAATGATTAAAAAAATGTCTAAAAACTATCTTGTCACTTAAATATTAAATTGATGTTGATAGTCATTTTTTTCTCTCTTAGGCAAAACTGAAAAAATAAGGACATGTTTTGATATTTTTCATTTTCCATATAAATGCGTCACTAATTAAGCGACCTAAAAGGTGCAAAACGCTTTCTTAGGGATTAATTTGAAATCCACTCCAAATATATTGATTAGTAGATGTTTAAATGAAAACTCTGCTTTGTTGTGAGAACAAAGAAATTGTTTTTCAGGTGTTTTTAGTTTTTGCGATAAAAAGCAATTTTTACGTTAACCCTATCCTATACACGCAGTGGGTACTGCATGACTGGAGTGACGATGAGTGCGTGCAGATACTGACAAAATGCCGGGAAGCGATTCCCAAGGAGACGGGGAAGGTGATAATCGCGGAGGCGGTGATCGTTGAGGGAGAAGAAGACAAGTACCGCGACGTTAAGCTGGCACTCGACGTGGCCATGTTGTCTCACACAGAAAAAGGGAAAGAGAGGACTATTGAAGAGTGGGATTTAGTGATCAAAGGAGCTGGTTTCAGTAGCTTCACTGTCCAACATATTGGCTCCATTATTTCTATTATTGAAGCCTATCCTTGAAATTTACATATATGATTGATTTCCTACTTGTTTTTTATAACAAATAACTATGCATTTGAACTTTTGCTATGCCTGGTTTATTGGTTTGTTTGTGTGAATTACTCTATGAAATAAGATCCTTAATTACTTACCTTGGCGACTTCCTTTGCACCGATGCGGTCGGCCCAAGTGGTCGAGCCTATCTCATAATTTGTGGTAGGTGGTTGGTCTAGTGGTTGTGCTTGCGTCGTAATTTGTGGTAGTGAAGCTTGTAATTACGAAAATACTAATAATTTTAATAAACTATTGGGTCAAATTTCATTTGCTACAACATTAAATTCTAATAAATGGCTCTTTGTAAACTATTGAAATAAAACTAAATAAAAAAGCAAAAAAACACACCTCGACAGCGTCGTATCTTATGTTATACAGTTACCTTATAAGGGTTTGGGTAAAATTTAATTACAGCCATATGCCTCTCTCTCTCACGCTAAATGCCTTCCCCTCACACTATTCGAAATATTTACTCCCTCGTCCACCATTAAATGTCTCATATTTGATCGGCACGAGTTTTAAGAAACTGTTTGACTTTATGAAGTAAAGTGGAAAGAAAAATTGGTGGAATGTGTGACCTACTTTATATATTGGTTTTATAATAAAATGTGAATGAAACGAGTTACTGAAATGTAAGGTCCACTTGTCAAATACAGTAAAAGTGAAATGGGACATTTGTGGCGGGTGGAGGGAGTATAATTCAATGCAACATTAAACTATATTTTGACACAACAATAAACTATACTTTCCCACAATCATATTTCAAACAGTTCCACTCTTAGGTTTGAATAAAGTGAATTTCCTAATCCCACCAAACAAAAATGTGGGTCCAGTAACCCTTCCTTATTCCTTTCAATTTTTGAATACCAAACATTCAAACAGTTCCACTCTTTCTCAATTTTTCATCACCCACACACTTAACCACTATGTCCGCTCGGGCGGTATTGGGTCGGCTACAGCTCCAAAACCAATACTAGCTATTGGAGATTTCTAGCACTCACTTGGCCTACGGTGGATCAAGTTGATCCCCTTCGACCCCACCTGGATCTGTCCCTGCCCGCGATACTAGCTCCGGGGCATCGGCTATATTCACACGCAAGGATGCCTATGAGTGTGTGTCTTTCACTACCAAGACTAAAATTTTTTTACGGAGGTCGTTAGAGCATTTACAATGGCGCCCGTCCCGGCAGACTTCCGGCCGGAGTGCCGGAGTTCCCGGCCGGACCTCCGCCATTGCGCAGCGGTGAAGCGGATACGGACGTCCGCTGCGGACAACGGAGTTCCGCGGCGTTCCCGGAACGTCCGTCGGGACGTCCGCCTAACTATCTATTTCTGGTCCTTCCTCCTGGCTGGACAGCACCGGCGGTTTGCGCGACCCCCTGCAAGGCGTTGCCTCCGTCGCCTCCAACTGCTGCGGCGGGGTGCCCGCCACGGTTCCAGGGTGTTTGCGGTTGCGGCGGCTTGCCGTGCTTCTCTTCCCACCAATCTGGATATCCAACTAGTTCAAAGCATGAATCTTTTGTGTGTCTTTTCCGTTTGCAGTAGGAACACACCAATTTTGACTTGTCTTCTTCATCACTTCGCCGATTTCTATCATTGCCACTGCCGCGACCACCACTGTTGCTGCCGCGACCACCACCGTTGCTGCCGCGACCGCCACCCCGAGAGCCGCCGGTAGGGTTCTGCCACCCTCGGATGGCGAGGCCAGTTCCAATTCCATCCATGGCAGCTGCTCCGCCGGTGTTTGCCTGTTGTAACACTCGGAGTCGTGTCTCCTTCTGCTGAATCAGGTTGTACGCATAGTAGACGGAGGGAAGCGGGTCCATTTTCAGTATCTCCCTCTTGGTTGTTTCATATTTGCTATCAATTGCATAGAGAAACTGACATACTCTCTGATCTTGTATGAATTTGTTATGAATCTCTATATCCTCTGGACATTTCATTGGGTTCGTCTGTTTTTGGTCGATTGAAATCCAGATCTCTCCCAACCGGCTCCATATTTCTTCTAATGAACTGCTTCCTTGTCTCAGTGTGGTTGCTTTGAACTGAAGATCATACACCTGGATTTTATCTCTTCCGCTCCCATATGTGACGGCCAACGCATCCCATATATGCTTTGCCGTCGGATGTTGTGAAACTCGACTGACCAGTTGAGGCTCAATGTTTTGTATTAACCAAGTGATCACACGGTGATCGGCTTGTTCCCATTGTATGAAGGTAGGATCGGTTCGCGGTGGGGAAGGAGGCACTCCGGTGACGTGAGATACCATTCCCCGACCGCTTATTGTCGTCTTCATCAATACGGACCAAAGGGCGTAATTTTCTCCATTCAACTTATTCCCACCAATGTGGAGGGGCTGCGTGTCAGTTCTGAATGGCATGGCAGCTGTTTCTGGTGGATTTGGTTGGTTCATCGCAAAACTATTGCGCATAAAGTTGGCAAATTGCCGGGCAAATTCATCTGCCATAGATGAATCTGAGGTTTCAGTTACTATATAGTTGTCATTTGATATTTTGGCTTATGGTTATAGGTACAGCGGAGAAAGGAAAAACAAAAAAACGGGAAGGGGCCGAGAAAGGTATCAAGGACGATGATGATACCTTATCTAAGTCCAAACCCGCTCTGATACCATGTTAAATGGTATAGACAACATATTTAGAGAAGAAAGCAATGAGAGAAGATTATTGTATTTTGATTGAATGATGAAATGGTACTCAACACCCATATATTTATAGGGATGTTGGTGACTTTTGAGATCCTACAATAAATGTATATTCATTGAACTACACTATTATTCGAACAATGCATGCACATCTTCAATGCTTCTTGGAACTCCATTCTTGGAACTCTATTCTTCTTTAATGCTTATTGATACTTCCCCTTTTCTCAACATATTTGAATAAAGTCTGGCAATGATTTGGCGATATGTCACTGACAACATGGGATGTTCGACGAACTTCATAAGAAATCTGCTAGCTAGAGAGATACTACTATAAATAGTACTATGATATAATTATTAATCAAAGGTATTATAATATGAATGCAGACTCCTAGAAATTACACTAGTGACTATATCTACATTTCCTTATTCTGTCTCCAATAACATTTTCCTTTTATTTTCTTTGCACAAACAAAGATTTTTAGTTGGCATCATAAATATAATACCAAAATCCCTCCCCATTGGCCACATGTGTGTTAGATCTTAACACATAAGTTATACGAGAGATTGACCAAATCCTAACACAGTTTCATTCCAAAATTAATTGGTGATTAAGGGAATGACTCACCGTATGTAGGACAATTCACTTATAAATATCTCAATATTTTTAGTCATATGCGAGGAAACATGATCACTTATGCCTTTGTTAGACCAAATCCCTCCCCATTGTCCACATGTGTGTTAGATCTTAACGCATAAGTTATACGAGAGACTGACCAAATCCTAACACATTTTCATTCCAAAATTAATTGCTGATAAAGGGAATGACTCACTATATGTAGACAGTTCACTTGTAAATATCTCAATATGTTTAGTCATATGCGAGGAAACATGATCACTTATGCCTTGTCACCTCCGACGATACATTAGGCTTAGCATGATGCTACTCTGATATCATGTTAACGGGTGTTTCTAAGTCCATACATGGAAGGAAATTTGTTACAAAAAATAAATGAAATTTGATTTTGCTAATTTTAGCTCATTCTTCTAAGACTTGTTCAAATTGAAAAGGAAAGGGCATATGAATCGTAGTGGGTCATACTACTAAGTGTTTTGTCCAATATTATCCAACATGCATAAAATTACAAAATTCCTAGTTTTGTTTTTTAATTTTAACAAGTGTGAAATTGTAAATTCACAACATACATTTTAAAAAATCCCAAAATGGCATCGTTGAAGTCTTCTTCAAAGAAATTATGCAGATCGAGAGGACGACCATGACATTTTTTATAGTAAACATTAGGCCCTTATGGCGGTGACAATAAATCATCAAAGCTAGTAATAATGAGTCACGAAATGGGCCCCCCTTTGAGGGAATAAATTTCCAAGTCAATCGATGTGATAACTTGAAGAATATGTGATTTGCATCAATTCCTTATACCATTATCATAACTACGCGTTTTATTGAGTACAATTTTCCTCATTTGGTTAGCTCTCTCTCTCTCTCTAAAATATGTTTGCAATTCATACTTTCATAGATTGATTATAGTAGATGATAGTGATTTGTCATTTGAGAAGTCTCTAGTGTGAAAAGTAATTTAGAGTCCACTATATAGTGGGATTTCCTACGATGACCAATTCAAAATCCCATTAGTTGGAATAAAAAAATCACTTAAGGAAACTTCATTGTAAGATTTTAAGGTTCCATTACTCAATTATTTTGATTAGACTATACCTGATATTATAGGTACTCAAAGCCTTAATGTTTTGATTGAAACTTGAAAGTGAAAAGTCTTACTCGCTTAATAAGTACTTTTCAATGAATCTGATTATACATAGTCTATGTATAATCTAACATAATATCAAAGGACTCCATACTTAGGCCAAATATGTTTCAATGAATAAAAGCGTACTAAACCCCTGTAAAGTTTAAGGATATCATAGCAAGCCCTATTCTCGAGCCAAATGTGTTGTCGAGTGTGATCAGAAGTATAGTTCAATAATAAGATCGTATCTAACCCTCGTAAAATCTACCATGGTATCAGAATAGCCTCCGAACTTCAGCCGTCCCACCTCAAGTGATTCAAATTCATTTTTGGATCATCCCAACCAAAGTGATGCATTTTTTTTGGCAAAACCAACACTATTTATCGCTCATACTTTATTTTCTCTTTTAGCTTTTTATTTCTCCTACTTTATTTTTTCTCTTAACTATTACACAATACTCCCTCCGTCTGCGAATATGATCCCTTTTTTCATTTTAGTCCGTCCGCGAATAGGAGTCCCGTTTTTTCATTTTAGTCCGTCCGCGAATAGGAGTCCCAGTTCACTTTTACCATAAATGGTAATAGGGTCTCACCTTTCACTAACTCATTCCACTCACATTTCTTTTAAAACTAATATATACAAGTGGGACCCCTATTCGATAACTTTTTCCACCCACTTTTCTTAACATTTCTTAAAATCGTGTCGCCAAAAAAGGAGACTCCTAATAGCAGACGGAGGGAGTACTTTCTAAAATCTCATGCCTAAAAGAGCGTCTCAATTAAGGCGGGACCGAGGGAATACTGTTATATGGACCCATATGAGAAAGTGAATGGAAGAAGGCTTCAACACAAAAAAAACCGCGTGGTAGGAAGTCAAGGTAGCAATTCTTTCTCAAACAGATTGCCCTTCTTCTCAAACAATACCACTAAACACACACACACACAAACACACTTTTAGACAGCACCATCATGGTCACATCCACTGTCTATAAATATAATCCCCAAATGTACCATGTTTCCACACACTCACAACATATTGTGTCTGAAGTTATTACAGCATCAAGAAAACACACTATAATCCGAGCTGCCTTCATCATTAAATTAATCCATGGACGAATCACCGCCACCATCGTCATCACCATCCTCGTCTCACGAAGTCGATCTCCCCGGATTCCGCTTCCACCCCACCGAGGAGGAGCTTCTCAACTTCTACCTCCGGAGAATGCTCTCCGGCCACAAACTCCACGGCGACGTCATCGGCTTTCTCAACATCTACAAGCATCATCCTAGAGAATTGCCAGGTAAATTTATCCGGTGGCGGACACAGGATTAAGCCACGGGGCTCGAGCCCCCCCTAAAAATAGAAAAATGACCAAATAAATCACAAAAGATATTTAATCAAATTCTGATATGTCGTGCAATTTTAAAAACTAAAGTACTATAAATTCAGATAAAATGTGAGAGCATAATAAATTGAATAAAGCTATGTGGCCACATTATGGCCAGCCATAAATTAAGTAAATAACAAAAAAAATTGATTTTTTTTTCAAATTTTTGGTTTAGTACTATTTGATTTTACTTTTATATCATCTTCATTATATGTTGCTCAACATGTTAGTGTTGTTCTTTCGTAGTTTTTGCTCAACTTATTACTACTGTCATTTCTTGATTGTTGCTCAACGTATACAGAAATTCGTGATATTAATGTGTTTTACGTAATGGAATTCAAAGATAAGTATCAACTCACAAGTCCATTCACACACATATAAGTTTATATCGGTAATTCTAATTTTTTTATACATGTAAACGGACTAAATTAACTTTTTATGGCCGGCCACATTATGGCCATTTAGCATCATTCTAATAAATTATGCATTAATGAAACAGGTCTGGCAAGAATCAATGGAGAGAGAGAGTGGTACTTTTTCGTGCCTCGGGAAAGGAAGCATGGCAGCGGAGGCAGGCCTAACCGGACCACAGAAAACGGCTTCTGGAAGGCGACCGGCTCTGATAGAAAAATCCTGAGCTCGTCGGATCCGAGGAAGGTGTCGGGAGTGAAGAAAACACTTGTTTTCTACGAGGGGAGGGCGCCACGAGGGAGAAAGACTGATTGGGTGATGAACGAGTTCCGTTTGCCAGATGCGTGCACCTTACCGCAGGTAATAAGCACTAAATACGTCCCAACTTTCTCAAAATTCTGATTTTGCACCTAAAATATTTAAATAAGTTAAATGGAAAAAAGCGAAAAAATTATTGGTAGAAGCTCGTGTCGAGATTTTCCTCCATATTAATAATAAAATAAACCCTAAAATGTCATCGATTGTTGATATATATACTAATCAATGTCATCATGTGCCTATGTCCAGAGGCAGAGCCAGGAAATTATCCCGTGAAGGCAAATAAATTTTATACTAATATGTTATGCTACTACTATATTTATAGTGAATAATCGAAAGTTCATGTATTAGAAATCACTTTGTTAATTTTGTTGGTTGCAAATGCAGGAGATGGTGTTGTGCAAGATATACCGGAAGGCAACGCCGTTGAAGGTACTGGAGCAGAGGGCCGCCATGGAGGAGGAGAGCAAGACCGACACTTCCCCAACCCCGTCATCGGATTTTTCCATGTTCTCCGATTCCGAGGATGTGAAGTTTGAAGGGTGGAGCTGCAACACCGCCTTGAACATGGACTGGAGCCTCAGCCAAGACAATTTGTGGCCACTCGACATTCTCACACCCAATTTCATGCCACTCTGTTGAATCTATTCCTACAATTGTTCTATATATTTATTAAATTAATGCACCAAGTATTGTTTCTATTCGATTTTAGATACTATTGTAAATTAAAATGTAAAGGGAAAACCATTGCAAGCGCCACAAAAAGGTCGAAGTTCGATTGAAGGCCGGGCTAACTATAACAGGATCGGACCTAACTCAGGCTCGTGAACAAACAAGGACCCCAAACATTAGGTGTTGCGTGCCCATGCTGCTCTGTCAAGCCAGCATGTCACTGAACACAGCTGCATTGCAGCCATGAACCACAGGCCTCCCCACAATTACGGGCCTGAGCCCGATCAAATCAAAGCTCAGGGAACAGATACGACTGCCCCGACTCTCCTTAAATCCAACCCAGAGAGTACAGACTAACCAAAGTAGATTTCTCGATGAGAGATCTCCATCACAGGGGCCAAGGTTGGGCACGAGCCCGGTTAGATCAATCCCCTCGTTATGTTAGCAACGGCAACGTCAACCTTCTATCCCGCCTTAATGCCCCTGCTTAGGTCACAGGCTCGCGCAACCGAGCCCGGCAATTTCTCTACTTCGTTTTTTCATTTATAAACAAGCTTGGACTTCTCCCTGTTTTCGATGTGGGACAAGTTGGTGTATACAATTTGGGTACATTAAAATTGAAAATATTAAGAAAAATCATGGGTTAAAATGGGCATGTATAAATTATAATGTATGATTATGTTGACTTGGGTTTTTATCTATTCAAAACTCAATCTTAATACAAAAACGCAGAACCAAGCACATAGAGGTCATATTTAGGTCGTTGTTAGTTTATTTTTAAGTCATTATAGTAAGGATGGCCTATAATGATCACATGACTTCAAACCCAAATTTTATAATATGATCTAAAATTGCTTAATCATGATCCTCCGTATTTTTGGTATATTATTGACCATTAGATTAACAAATCACATGGTTAGGATTTGGTTTGGATTTTGTATTGAGATGAATGGACATGGTTGTATTGATATTTTCCTGTTGACTATAGTTCTATAATTTGTAACCGTTCGATTAGTAAGATTAAAGCTCATAATTTTAATTGTTTACCACATAATCTAGGATATGTCGTCCACATGATTAATCATCCTAGCCATCTAGCTCCAACAAAATTCGTCATGGTTCTTATTAGACTTTAATACTCCATTTATTATTAGTACTTTTATCACCTACATAATATTATTATTTTACCAATTTTTAATATTTGAATATTTTTAGCTAAACATTTGAATTTTAAATTCCCTTCTTCTCCCTAGCTCCAATAGAATCAACATGTAACAACATACGATCGTCGTGCGACACCAACAAGACGTTTGCCACCAATGCGGAACGCCCGCAACCCGGGACGTGAGAAATCCTTCCACTTTAGAAAAGGCCCTCACACAACGAACCTTGTCACACTTCAATTTCACTCTCATCGACTTAGTTAAACCAACCCCAAGTCAAAACTAGCTAATTAAATTGGAAAGGAATGAATGTTATATTACCTTCATTCATAGAAATAGTCTCATTTTTACAATTTAGCCCGTGCACTAAAATGAGTCGTTTTTATGTGTATAAATTTTCTCATCACTTTTTCCTATCATATTTCACTATTTTTTTTATTTATATCTCTTATGCTCATGACATCCACAAATGAAATAATTTTTGTGAATAGATGTAGTATTCGATTAATAAGAATATAACCCATTATTTAAATTCCTTATATACTAAATACATCAGCTCCAAAAGCCTAGATTAGTTTGGGCCTTCAGTTTTATTATTGGGCTTTTCACAATTTGACTAAGTCATAATACAGCCCATTAAAATTTACCAAAAATGATAAAATCCAGATGCCACGTGGCCTTGGACTGCTCCCTCTCTCTCTCTCTCATGATTTGCATTTGCAGATTGCGGCTGTGTGAATAACAATCGATAATTCACACACACCAACGCGTGTTTTTGCAGCAGAAGGAGGAGAGGATGAATAAGCTGAACACATCGAGCTCCGAATTGGATTTGGATCGCCCTAACATCGAGGACTATCTCCCCTCCGGATCCATCCAAGAGCCCCATGGCGAGCTCCGCTTGTAATTCCTTTCTCTCTCCTCTCTCGATTTCATGCCTGCATGTGATAATATGAATATAAGCGTATCCCAAACGCGTCTGAGGCGTTCAATTTCATCGAATTCAGGCGCGATTTGCTCGATATTTCGCCAACTCTGACCGAGGCAGCTGGCGCCATTGTCGACGTAAGCTTCTCTTCACTGGCGGAATGCTAATCTGTTGAATTAGGTCTAATGATTTTATTTCCCAATTAATTGATCATTTTTTCAGTTTTTTTTATGCTGCTCTTCAATTTTTGTCAATTGCCCTCTTTTAATATTTGAACTCGAAGCTTTAAGAATCTGAGGGTATAACTTGAATCCGGAATGTGGGGTTATAATTGTGCTATTTAAATGTTTACGATTTTCATTTGGTGCTTACAAGTTACAAGCCTCGGTATTGTCGCCCATTTTTGGTAAGTGTTGGTTATGTTGTGGTGGTATAACCTCTGAAGAAACATGACATCAATTCTTTATTGTTTCTACTATTACTGTGGCTTATCATTAATTGCTGCACTACAGGATTCTTTCACGAGATGTTTCAAGTCGAATCCCCCGGAACCATGGAACTGGAATATATACTTGTTTCCTTTGTGGTGCTTGGGAGTTGTTGTCAGATATATGATTCTGTTCCCATTAAGGTGAATGTTTTGCCTATGCATATGTGCCTTTTTATGATTGTCTTGAAAAGATTACCAGTGACTGATCCTACTCTTCTGTTATACGGAGTATTGAAAGATTATAAATTTTCCATCTGACAATCTTGCTTTATATACCGTGGTGTATTTCCTTACATGATCTATCATGTATTATTAGTAGTCAAGAAAAAATAGTCTTTTTTCTTCTTACGTGATTTATTGTAATGTGCTTTTTTTGTCTTTCATGCACATCTTGATTCATGTCATTTCAATGCAGGGTAATGGTGTTGATGCTAGGATGGATTGTATTCCTCTCTTGCTATTTTCCTGTGCATTTCCTGTTAACAGGGCAGGAGAAGTTGAGAAAAAGATTAGAGGTATGATTGGTTAAATTTCTTTGAGACAATATAGGCCTGACTGCTTTATTATTCTTTTCTCTTGCTGTGTTAATACTTCTATGACTTGGGTACAGTATTACTTTGTAGTAGCTTGGTAGAACTTTGAGTTCCACACACACACAGAGGTGGAAAGAGGAAAGGGGATTATAATGCTGTTTGGGAAACATAACTAGTTAATTATGAGTACTATGACTGATCTGGTATTTTGTCACAAAGATAAGAAAACTGCCCCAGTGACTTTACTTAAGTCTCAACTGTTTTTGTCTTTTTGCTTATGCTTCAGAGAGGTCTTGTGGAGCTGATTTGCAGTTTCTTTGTGGCATCATGGACTGGAGTTGTCAAGTACCATGGTCCACGTCCTAGTATGCGGCCTAAGCAGGTGGACTGTGCATAGGGGTTTTAGATCGTCTGAATATTTCTGTGTAGTTAACTAAGATTTTTGTCATATCTAGTATATCTAATTTAAATTGTTATTTTGCAGGTTTTTGTTGCTAATCACACATCCATGATTGACTTCATTGTTTTGGAACAAATGACTGCATTTGCAGTGATTATGCAGAAGCATCCTGGGTGGGTCGGTAAGTTTCTTCTGGTGGTGCATGAATCGTGAGCAGTATGTGCCTATCATTTTAAATGCTAGACCTTCTAAATTATTACTTATTTGGAATGTTTAAATGTGCATTCTCTAAAGGTTCTTATTTTCTATAGTCTACATTAGATCAATTGATGCGATCAGATGAAGGCTAACCTTAATATTGTTCATTTATCATTTTGTGTTGTCCCACACAAGGACTATTGCAGAGCACTATTCTGGAAAGTCTAGGATGTATCTGGTTTAACCGCTCAGAGGCCAAGGATCGTGAAATTGTTGCAAGAAAGTATGTTTTCCTACAAAGAGATTACTTATTTTGAGTTGTATTATTTTCCTTTTTTGTGCATCTTATTCTTTACATTCTTTTCTTTTTTTTGAATCAGGCTAAGAGAACATGTTCATGGTGCTGATAATAATCCTCTTCTTATATTCCCAGAAGGAACTTGTGTTAATAATCACTACACTGTGATGTTTAAGAAGGTTTCACTTATTCAAATGCCTACTACAGTTTTTAAATTGAGTTTGCTGTCTAACAATTGAAGTCCCTCCCTTTGGTGGTGCATATGCTTATTGTACCATATCATAGCATCCCGTCCTCTATAAACATATCTTACTTTAATATGAGCTTTCCAAGTAAAGTTATTTTATAACACTTGAAGATGATAAGGTGTTGCTACATACATTAGAGAGTAGCTTGTGGAGATGTATGCATGATGATTGCCTAATTATTTTTGTTATGTTAATCATTATTTTATCTATCATTTTCTTATGGGTTAGGGCGCATTTGAACTTGGCTGCACTGTCTGTCCAATCGCAGTCAAGTATAACAAGATTTTTGTGGATGCCTTCTGGAACAGCCGGAAGTAAGTTTTGTTATGGTGCTGTTGGTTATTGCAATTGCACTTTGTCAAATGTCACATCTGATATTATACGAGTTCTCTCATCCTGGGGTGTCCCGAACCATCGTTGTTGCTGAACTTGCTCCTGTGAAATGCTCTAATTTAATATGGCAGAGCTTGCTTTTAATGAAATCCTGATGATAATTTGTTGCTTCTTGATGATAATGATACTTCTTACAAGCTTGATGCCCAGATGTTATTTTTTGTTGGTTGAAACACCTATTGAAAACATAATTGATCTTGTTTGCAGACAGTCCTTCACTACACACTTGTTACAGCTTATGACTTCCTGGGCTGTTGTTTGTGATGTATGGTACCTGGAGCCTCAAAACCTGAAACCAGGGGAAACAGCTATTGAATTTGCTGAAAGGTTTGTATTCGTTTTCTAATTTATACCCTACTTGGTCTTTCTAGTTTCCCAATCAATGGTACAAACAAAAGATAAGAAATGTAATGAGTATTATGTTTCTTCCAGGGTGAGGGACATTATTTCTGTTCGAGCAGGCCTTAAAAAGGTGCCATGGGATGGATATTTGAAATATTCCCGCCCAAGCCCCAAGCATCGTGAGCAAAAGTAAGCTTTTTGCGTGCGATTAATATCTTTATGAGTTTGCAATATTGCGTGTTGATGTTGGAAGATTGAATATTCACATAAGAATGTTTTTATATGGAAACTGCGAGCAACTGGCGGTTTAACCAATTGGCTCATCATGGACTGTGTGATGATCTAGCATTGAATTGTTTACTACTCACCACCAAGAAATCAAGTTAAAAAAATGCCCATGCTCATTGTTTCCCTTCTGGGCCAGGGTTGTTCACTAACTATGAACATGGACATTTTTAAAAGGAGTTTACGTTCATTTGTCATTACGTAACTGCCCCTTTTAGATCACCTGCACGCATCATTTGTTATCGTTGACTACATTTCCCATGAAGTTGTACACCTAGTCATCTAATTGAACATGGACTCTTGCTGATCCCTACACTCCTTACATTTGCAGGCAGCAAAGCTTCGCTGAGTCCATTCTCCGTCGTTTGGAGGAGAAATGAATTGCAAAATATGATTGTGTTGTTTATTTATTGTCTCTATTTGGATGCAGGTTGTTGTCAACTGTTTTAAAAATAATGTCTTGCTGTAATGGTGCTTCATGAACTGAAATAGTGAAATATTTTTTATTATTTATAGGTTGTTGAACACAAGATAAATGGAGGGAAATTTATAGTATGTTAAAAAAACGTTGCAGTAGTGTCTTGTTTGCACGGATTTAGATATCATGTTGTGCAATCAGTCATGGGGATGCTGTTACACACAACACCATAATTTTATATAAAAAAAGATTAGTATTTTATTGTTATAATTAATAAATATAATATTGGTGTGTTTGTAACACCAGGGGATCCAAACCCTATTTTCACACACTTCTCTCAACCTTTCCTTTTTAACTCTGTCCGCTGTCATATGCTCTGTTAGCAAATAATTGCCTTATTTTGACAAAACTTGGGTTGTAAAAAATGTAAAAGATGTGAGTGGAAAAAAGTTTTAATTTTATGTTTTTCCACAAATTTTGAATTTGATTTATAATATTAAGCATTTAAGTAATTATATAATTTTTTCCGAAGCGGATCTCCTACTCCAACACTCACAACAAAATAAAATAATCCCACTATCACTTACATGTTTATAAAATTATTTTGTTGTGAGTGTTGGAGTAGGAATGGTGCACCATTGTTGGAGTAGGAGAATTTTTCCTATTAGTGATGAAATCCAACTATATTAAATGCTACGTTTAAATGAGATGAATAATTGTAAACCCTAATAACCATATATAACTTGACTTTGTAATCACGTCACTATCATTTTTTAGTGGTAACCATATCTTAAGTGATGCAATAACAAATAAAATGTAGTTGGATTTTATCGCTGGTTGAAAAAATTAAACTGTTTAAGTTTGTGATATTATATATTAGGCTTAAAGTTTGTTGGGAAAAATAAATTTTTTAAAAAGTTAGAGAAATTACAATAATAAAAATCAAATAAAACAACTAATCCGTATTATTCATGGATGGTCAGAAAATAAAACTAGCTTTTCCCCAACTAACAAATGAGTTGTGTTGGTTGAAGATGAAAAAAAAGATCGGTGAGAAAGTAACACTCCAAATTATTTATATAGTTTACTCTTAAAAGAAAAAAATAATATTCATCATTTTGCACAAAATCAAGAAATTATAAAAAAAATTAACCGCACAAAAATGTAAACATCGAACTTCAATGCTCACATTTGCTTCTTTCTTCGTGGTAATCCGCAATCATTATTTCGCTCGGTCTTTTCTTGGAGCTATATAAATCAATTATATTAAAATATAAAATGATCATTACAAGAAGAGATAGACTTCATTGTTTCTAGGTTGTCAGTGAATTAATGGAATTGTAAGTGTCTTAGGGCACCCGCAACGCGTGCCGCCGGCGTTCCGCGTGCCGTTCCGCCGGAACGGTTTCGCCGCGGAACGCGTTGCGGCGCACCGTTCCGCTCCCATTCCGTTCCCATTCCGTTCCGCGTGCCGACAGCACGGAACGCGGCACGGCTTGTGCCGCCACGCGCTCGGGCGACGTGGCGCTCCCCGCTTCGTGCGTGCTTCCCACTCGCCGGCCCGCGAGTGGGACACGTCAGCGATGACGCAATAATTAATTTTTTTTTAAATATATTTTTATAATTTTTTTTAAACGGTCATATTACCGTTTTTTTAACTTTTTTTAAATTTTTTTTATTTTTATTTTTATTTTCTTATTCTATAAATACACATAATTTATTACATTTCACGCACACCTACACATCTACTCTTCCTAAACCAACATCAATTCCTCTCCAATTTTCTATTTCAATCTCCTTCACAAAATGTCCGGGGACGAGAATTACGGCGGTGGTGGCTCCGGTGGGTGGGATCTCAACGCGTTCGGCGATTGGGAGACCATGTACAACACACTAGGTGGTTCCGGGTTGTCGACGCCGGGCACCCAGGGGTCGGCGACCCCGGGTGGGTACCAACCACCCACTTTCGATGTGGATGCCTACGCTCGACCACCCGGCTCGCGGCTTTCTCAGGGTTTGTCCCAGATTCGGGAGGATATCCCCGTAGAACCCACCCAGGGAGGAAGCCGAGGCGGTAGAAGCTCTAGGGCTGCGTCTGAGGCACCCGAGGAGGAGGAGGAGGAGGAGGATCTGGGCCGGCATCCGTACAACAACGAAGAAACTAAGGCGGTGTACACCGCCTGGCTCACCGTCTCGTACGATCCCATCGTCGGGAACCAACAAGCCGTCAAGTGCTTCTGGGAAAAGGTCCGTGATGTCTACCACCAGACTAAGCCGAAAGGGGCCCGGAAGCGCAAATATACAATGCTCCATGCTCACTTTGGCCGAGTCGACGCACAGGTCAAAAAATTTTGCGGCATCTACTCGGCCGAAGCGGCGAACTACCAAAGCGGAGCTGCGGGCGCCGACATTCTGAGGGCGGCTTTGCGCGTCTTCTACCAGGACACTGGTCTACAGTTCAAATATGTTGATATTTGGCAGCTCGTCAAGGACGAGGAAAGGTGGGCCGGCGGTGTCCGCTCGAGCTCGGGCTCAACCTCAAAGCGCACGAAGCACACGGCGAGCGGCCACTACTCGTCTGGTGACACCGGTGAGGCCAGCGAGGGTACACCGCAGGTGTTTGGGGGTACTGGGGATCCAACGCCCGACGAATACGGGGGATCCAGCCGTGGGCGCCGTCGGCCGCAAGGGACGAAGGCGGCGAAGACGGCTAGAGCGAGGAAGGGCCGAGGCGAATCAAGCCAGTCGGCCTCGGGATCGGGCTCGCGGGGAGGCTCGGACACACTTACGGTGGCGTACATGACCGCCACAATGGCGGACACTTCCCGCTTCTCGTACGCCCAATTCACGGCCTGGTGGAACGAAATTGTGTATATGGCAACACAACTTGGCCTTCCGACTCCCCCTCAACCTCGACCGCCTCCGGAGGATGATTCGCCGGCGGAGTAGTTTTTTTATTTTCCCACGTTTAATTGTGTGTTTTTTATTTTGTGTTTTTTATGTTTTTAGGATTTTAATTGTGTGCTTTTTTATTTTTTTAAGTTTAAGTTTAATTTTTTTTAATGTTGTGTGTTTTTTAATAAAGTGTGTTTGTTTTTTATTAAAGTGTGTTTATTTAAATTGAATTGGGTTGGAAATAAAAAAAATGAAATTGAATGAATAGTAATTTAAGGAAACGGTTAAGGAACGATTAAGGAACGAAGGGTTGCAGGTTCCGTTCCTTAGTTAAGGAATGAAGTAAAAAAGTACAGTGGGGCCCTCAAATAGTGGTTTAAGGAACGGTATAAGAACGGTATAGGAACAGCGTTGTGGATGGCCTTAGCATCATGGCTGAAGAAAGAAGCAATGCAATGAGCATATTTATAGACTTTTGCTCTAGCATTTTCTCGTTTCCTACATACATGCACCGTTCAATTAACTTTACGAAAACTAATTTAATTTTTTTAATTCTACGACTTGAGTGGGACCGCGGGAGTATCACTTTATCATTACTTAAATTTGAAATCTAAAAACTAAGCTTGCAATTGGCATATTTATAGACTACACGTATATTTGTTTTGAAGTTTTCATCCTAATTTTTTCCTCTTCTAGAATTTTCTACTTTTTTTTTTCATATATACTATTGTATTTATTCCTAGATATTTTTAATTATAAATTATCTTCAATTTTTTATTACAAAATCAGGCTTAATTGATCCCCTTTTTTTTGAAAAAAAAAAATTTGTTGATAAAGTAGGTTCCAAAAGAATAAATATTTAAGAAGGTTTCCTCTCACATATATTCTGCCTCTTCAATGTTATAAAACATATGCTTCAAATATAATAACAAAAGCTCTTTCAAAACTGTCTTTTTATATTATTATAGATTATAGATCATAGAGATGGTACCAAAAATACTAAATTATAAATAAACAATTATTCATGGACAGATGAAGTATATATTGAATTAGCTTCTCCACTAATAAATAGCTAGAGTGTTGGGAGAGAAAAAAAAATAGGAGAGATAAGTGTAAGGAAGAAGATAGACAAGAATAAGACAAAAAGGACATTTTCAACCAAAATAAGCTAAAAACAGACTTGAAACAATATTATGCCTCATGTCCACTAATAAGTATAGCATATGCAGAAGTAAAACATCATATAAAAATTCCACAACTAAGGGGTATGAAGAACAACAATAAAACCCCAATGCTCATATTTTCTTCTTTCTTCGTGAGATGACACACGATCATTATTTTGCTCTGTCTTCTTTGGAGAGCAGAAAAAATAAATATATGCAAATGTAAAAGATCATTACAAGAAGCTTCCTGCGAAGTTGTAAATTAAGTCCAACAATCGAGGTTAGAGGAGTTCATTCGAGATTTGCGATGACAGCATCCACAACTTCCTGGGTGGTGCTGACGCCGCCAAGATCCTTTGTCCGGTATTTACCTTCTAATATGACACGCTTCACTGCAGTTTCTAGCCGGTCAGCGAATGAAGGGAATTGCAAATGTCTTAGCATCATTGCTGAAGAAAGCAGCAATGCTACCGGGTTTGCCTTCTTTTGCTCTAGCAATTTCTCATTTCCCACATTTCCCGCAGAAGCACCTTGCTCGAAAATGGCATGATCAGCTCCTACATTCCCTAATAGAATCACAACACCACCTATTATCACCCGTGCTCTATTTCACACAGTGCATGATCAACGGTAAACATAAGACGTAAGTGAAGTGCCCACGAGCACCATCAATATGTCAAATCAGATTCATAAGTTCTGAAAATGCCCTCCCTAATTGCAACATGTCTCTCATTCCCATACATAATTTTCAGCATTCGATGGGAGAAAATTCAAAATTTACTGATAATGCGTACCTCCAGGCATGACACCAGTACCACCAGCAATACCAGCAGCTACATTGGAGACCAAGTTCCCGTAGAGATTTGGAGTCACCTACAATTAAAAATGCAGATTAAGAAGCTGCAGCCAGAAGACCTTAATGCAAGTGAAGGATAGATTGGGATTATGCATATACAAAAAAAATTCAAGACGAAAATATAACACGTTGATCATAAACCATACATTTGAATTTTGAAGGGTACATTTTGACCCCACAACCCTAAATCTTATTTCTAAACAAAGAACCATGGAAAGTAAGATTGAGTTTCAAGATTCCTTCCAACTTAGTTACATGAAACAAAAGCAGAAACAAAAATGAAAGATAAATAATAGAAACACAAAATTCCTGCACGGCTCTCTTTGAGAGAAGCTTGGGTGAAAAGAACTAAGGATAAAGGCTTATAAATTACTCCCTCCGTCCCAAGGTAAATGTCACACTTTCCTTTTTGCTTTGTCCCACAAAAGATGTCACATTTCTTCTTTTAGAAAAAGTTCCCTCTCAGATCAATTATAAAATTATATTTTCTCTCACCACTTAACACACAAAATAACATCTTCTAAAATCACGTGTCATCTCCCAAGTGTGACATCTACCTTGGGACGGAGGGGGTACTATAGAGGGTCCAAGTTGTATGCACTACCGTCTTATTAAATGTCTCCTTTAAGATACACCTTCATGGGAAAGTGAAACCAAGCATCTCGACTTCAAGTTCATATTTCAAATGGAAATTATTACCTAATCTTGCAAGAAAAAAAGGGCATCTCATCTTTGTAAATGTTGAAATGAAAATTTCATGCTTCATATTTGAACCAGGAAAAATATGAATCCACACAGCTTATGCGACTCACGTTGCAATTCAAGTACCATATGAGCCGAAGTGATTGTCCAAGAAACTGAAAAACAGAAAACTTTAGTTCCTTACCATAACGTCAAACTGCTCTGGCTTGGAAACGAGTTGCATGGAGCAGTTATCCACAATCATCTCATTGTACTGGATACTAGGGTACTTGCTAGCAATCTCGCGACAGGATTCCAAAAACAAACCATCTGCAAGTTTCATGATATTTGCTTTATGCACAGCAGTCACCTTCTTGCGGTTGTTCAGATACGCATACTCAAACGCATACTTTGCAATTCGCTCAGAACAGAACTTTGTTATCACCTATCATTTTGAGATAAATCAGAACGATAGATTTTTTTTCCAGTGATCATCTTAAGCATGCACATTCATAAAAAGGTTGCAAACGCAACAAAAAAAGTGGCTAGAAAAAGGATTTTAAAGTCGTATATTCCAAACGAACGGCCAAAAATGCTAACACGTGGGGCAAATTTTACAATCTGAGATGATACTGGACATAAAAAAATGAAACATTACTTGCATCAGCAAAAATATGCAGACCACCAACTCTTAGTTTATACGACCATCATCTGAGCTCGGAACTAGATTCTAACTATCCAGAAAATAAGTGTTACTTGTGTAAGAACTACTAAGTAGCACAACATTGATTCTAACACTATGTGAACAAAATTCAATTTCTACATTCACTTAAGGGAACATATATTAGAAAATTATCCATACGATCATAAAATCCAATCCGATCTGTCTTCTACCAAGTAAAAAAAATGGACATTTCAAAGCTATTTCCTAAATTCAGCAAATTGCATCAACAAAAGAAATGAACATAACAAAAAATTCAATAAAAAAACACCTTCAAGCTCTCAACGACTCCAGGAACAACCTCGTGCTCGAGGCCGGCATACTCTCCCTCCGTGTTCTCCCGGATCACAACAATATCCACATTCTGGTGGCGCGTGGGGAGCCCCTTGAGGTTAAAGCAGTGCACCAGCGAAGCGTAGAGATCGAGCTCCTTCCTCAGCATCACATTCAGCGAGCTCACGCCTCCACCGACCGGCGTCTTCAGCCCGCCCTTGAGGCACACCTTGTTCTTCTTAATCGACTCGATCAGCTCCGGCGGCACCGTCTTCATGTCGCCGTGGACGTCGTATTTCTCGAAGTAGACCGGCGCGTGCATAGCCTCCATCACCCGCTCCACGGCGCCGGTGACGAGCGGGCCGACGCCGTCGCCGGGGATCAGCGTGACGGGGCGCGGGGTTCCGTCGCCGGGTCGGGGCATGTACGTCACGGATCGGGTGGATCCGGCGCCGGAGAGGAGGTTTTTGAAGATTGGAAGAGTTCGCCTAGACATCTTCAGTGATGGAGAGATTCAAATCTGTGTAATTAGGGTTTGAACTGGGGGAATTGGGGGTGACTGCGGTGACGAAGGTTCGTCAAGTCAATCAAGCTGGAGAAAAAGAGGAGAGGAGAGGAGAGAAGGAGGAGAGAGAATTTTCCCTTTTTAGCTCTGAAGCTAAGGTAATTTTAATTAAGTTAATTAATAAATTAATGACAACTTTCCTTTAAAAGATGTACTGTATAACTTTTTGTTAAAATTTTAAAATAATGAGATAAAATAAAATGGAGAATATTCAATAGGTTAGGCCTTTGTCATATCATAGTGACTCTATTATTAAATACTAGTTATTCTTTGTTATTAATAATGCAAGAGAGAGATCTTAGGCCATCCACAACGCTGTTCCTATACCGTTCCTATACCGTTCCTTAAACCACTATTTGAGGGCCCCACTGTACTTTTTTACTCCATTCCTTAACTAAGGAACGGAACCTGCAACCCTCCGTTCCTTAACCGTTCCTTAACCGTTCCTTAAATTACTATTCATTCTATTTCAATTTTATTTTTATTTCCAACTAAATTAAATTAAATAAACACACTTTATTAAAAAACAAACATACTTTATTAAAAAACAAACATACTTTATTAAAAAACACACAATATTAAAAAAAATTACAACTTAAACTTAAAAAAATTAAAAAAAACACACAATTCAAATCCTAAAAAAATAAAAAACACACAATAAAAAACACACAATTAAACGTGGGAAAATAAAAAAACTACTCCGCCGGCGAATCATCCTCCGGAGGCGGTCGAGGTTTAGGGGGAGGGGGAAGACCAAGTAGTCCTGCCATATGCACAATTCCGTTCCACCAGGCCGTGTATTGGGCGTACGAGAAGCGGGAAGTGACCAAGTAGACATCACGGACCTTTTCCCAGAAGCACTTGGCGGCTTGTTGGTTGCCGACGATGGGATCATATGAGACGGTGAGCCAGGCGGTGTACACCGCCTTTGTTTCTTCGTTGGTGTAGGGATGCCGGCCCAGATCCTCCGGCTCCTCCTCCTCATCCTCCTCGGGTGCCTCAGACGCAGCCCTGTAGCTTCCACCGCCTCGGCCTCCTCCCTGAGTGGGTTCAACGGGGATATCCTCCCGAATCTGGGACAAACCCTGGGAAAGCCGCGAGCCGGAGCCTCGAGCGTAGGCATCCACATCGAAAGTGGGTGGTTGGTACCCACCCGGCGTCGCCGACCCCTGCGTGCCCGGCGTCGATGACCCAGAACCACCAAGTGTGTTGTACATGGTCTCCCAATCGCCGAACGCGTTGAGATCCCACCCTCCGGCGCCGCCACCACCGTAATTGCCGTCGCCGGACATTTTTTGAAGAGATAGAATATGAAAATTGGAGAGAAATTGATGTTGATGTAGGAAGAATAGATATGTAGTTGTGTATAAAATGAATGAATTAGGTGTATTTATAGAATAAGAAAATAAAAATAAAAATTAAAAAAATTAAGAAAAAGTTAAAAAAAACGGTAATGTTACCGTTTAAAAAAATTTTTTTTTTTTTTAAAATTCGATTTTTATAAAAAAAAAATAATTATTGCGTCATTGCTGACGTGTCCCACTCGCGGGCCGGCGAGTGGGAAGCACGCACGCACGGGGATCGGCCACGTCGCCCAGGCGCGTGGCGGCTTGTTCCGTGCCGCGTTACGTGCCGTCGGCACCCGGCACGGAATGGGAACGGGACGGGAGCGGAATGCAGCGCCGCAACGCGTTCCGCGGCGAAACCGTTCCGGCGGAACGGCACGCGGAACGGTTTCGGCACGCGTTGCGGGTGCTCTTATATACCCTGCGATTAATTATCTTTAATTTTCCTTAATTTAATTTTTAATACATTAATTTTATTATATCTCATGCTCAAAAGAAATATACATCAACTATAATGAAACACTGAAGAGTATAATAAATGGAAAAATTGTTGACAAAATTCAAATTAAATCAAATTTTTGTGTGTGTCATAATTTTAATCAACTGAAAAGACCATGATCGCATTATTCCACACACTTTTATTTGAGCAAAATTGGACTCCCTCCGTTCCCGAAAAGTATGAACTATTTTCTTTTTAATATGTCCCTGAAAAGTATGAATTTTCTAATTTTGAAAACTCATTTATCTTACTCCCATTTTTTACTATTACTAATATTTTAGAAACTTTTTCTTTCCATCACTGTTTTACTTTTTCAATTATGCATTAAAATTTATACCAAACTAAATGTTCATATTTTTCAAGAATGAAATGAGTATATACTCTTACCGTCAAACTTTGGGTTTATATTTTTGTCAAAACATTTAAATATAGAATATAATCAATTTGACAATACATTTAACATTTATTCAGTCACATAGTCAATTTGAGATACATATGTGTCACATCAACAATAACTAACGCAGGTGAGCGGAATATTTCTGGCATGGGATATTACGGGCAATCCATGCAAGTCAGAGTAACTACGCACGTGGGAGTGGATAGGTGCGTTTCGCCTCCTTCACCTCCCGCCCGATTGATTTTGTTGTTGCTACAGTTGTGGCATGAGGATATCATCCGCCTGATAACTAGAGTGCACCCGAGGCTGTCTAGGCCGCTCCCTCGCCATCTCGATCTCTTCGAGTGTCTCGAAAATCTCCTGTTTTTTGACTCAATCTCCATCAAACACCATGCCAAATCCACATTTAGATGCCCTGTGGCAACACATTCCGGAGCAGCATAGCCCGTACCTTCCTATCACCTTGTGGCAACATACTCCAGAGCAGCATAGCTTGGCGTGGTACAACTGATCAGACAAGAAACATCTGATTATGTTATATGATAAACATGAGAATTCATCTTAAAAAACTAGTCTGTCATGAGCGAGTTATTTTTTGTCTACAAAATTTACATCAATTGTGAAGACAACTGATTTTTTTGCCTAAATACCCGATGGCATGCTTCCTCTCTTGGCATGGACACTCCTCTTCACAGAGTCCTCTCCAACCACCGTATCGCTCCAGAAGTTTCTAGTAGCCGCCCGAAGCTCCGAGAACTTAAAAGATCCTCAAATTAGTGGGAGGGTTCTCATCATCAACAGCCTTACTACCCCAGCAGATTCCCATCTCTCCTGCCTCCATCAAAATGCAATCTTTCATCAATTGTTAATGCACACCTTATTAGAAAGTGGACTTCAATTTTAGTTGGATAAATTAATAAGAGACTACTCTAAATATAAGAAGGATACAATATTTGAAATGCCATCCTATACAAATAATGAATGAGATAAATTATGTTAAGATGGAACAATATTAGGTGGGTCAACAGTGTAATTTCCATGCACACTCTACATTATGATGATTATTTCAATACGACTTATTACGAATATTATTCTAAAATATACATGAAAATAATGCACTCTCTTTATGAAATGTACTTTTATAGCTTTCAAATTCCAAATCATTCAGTCATATATTTTCATATTCACACCAAAACTAATCTACAATCTAATGATTTAATAATTGTGAAGTAATAATGGTCGGCGGTTGAATGCAATTAGTATTTATTTAATTGATAATTATTGTGAATTGGAATTCAATTACTAATTATAATTGAAATATAATTAAGATGAACGTATAATTTAATCAAGCGGATTTTAAACAATATATAAAATAAAAAAAGATATGTTACCGTATATGTGCACAAAAGGAATAGAAATACGTATGTGGAGTCAATGATTTGATACGTAAAATCATAATAACAGTAGTAATTAAGTTGGTAACATACTTCTCAAAACTAATCTAGTCAAATTTAGACTTATGCTGCACTCTCAAAATCACCTGAAAAACCATGAAATTTAACATTGTTAGCAATTATTCCACAAATTCTGATTTGAGTGAAATTGTATTTGACGTGAAAGCTAAAATTTGGGCTTATATCTTCGCTAAAATCTTCGTATTCAAAATATAATCAATTTGACAATACATATAACATTTGCTCATCACACATATCAATTTGATATATATATATATAATATATGTGTCGCATCACTTTGTTGAATAATCAATTTTGTTGCTCATTTGCTAGCTAAATTTTCTTCTACTAATATTTATGATCCGGTTAATTCGATAACAAATTAAGAGCGCTCTCACCACGTGCATAGTTATGCGCGTGGTGGGAGTTGATAGACACGTTTAGATTCCTTCCTCGGTTGATTTTGGTGACGATACTGTTGCAGCACACTCCTATCATCCGCTCGATAACTAGAGTGCACCCGAGGTTGCCTAGGCCGTTCCCTCGCCATCTCGATCTCTTCGAGCGTCTGAACAATCTCCTGCATCGAGGGCCGGTTTTTTTGCTCACTCTCAACACAATTGAGGGCAAGTTGGGCTATCTTTAATGCTGATCTTGAAGGATATCTCCCCTCCAAATGTGAATCCATAACACTCTTCAACTTCCTCCTCTCCTGCAGACTCGGCTTTATCCAATCCACCAGATTGTGTTGCTTAGCCGGGCGGTTGGTGTCGAGAGCACGTAGCCCCGTCAGCATCTCCACCAACACTACGCCAAATCCATAGACGTCGCTTTTCACATATAAATGCCCCGTGGCAACATATTCCGGGGCAGCATAGCCGTACGTCCCCATTACTTGTGTCGAAACATGAGACTTGCTCGCAGTTGGCCCCATTCTTGCCAGCCCGAAATCAGATAGCTTGGCGTGGTACGACTGATCAGACAAGAAACATTTGATTATGTTACAGGTGAAACATGAGAACTCATCCTTAAAAACTAAGTCTGCCATGAGATAGAGTCCATTCAGTCTATAAAATTCACACCAGTTGTGAAGACAACTGATGATGTGGGATATTAGAGTCGGTAACAAAATACCTGGTCGAGCAAGATGTTGGAGGCCTTGAAGTCTCGGTAGATGACCTTTTTATCGGAAGCGTGCAAGAATGCGAGGCCTCTGGCTGCTCCGATCAGTATCTTCAGCCGCGTATCCCACGGCAGCGGCTGGACAGCAGCACCCCCTAAATCATCATATTCATCGACACCACTTTTTCAATTAATTGTTACAATCACAAAGCTACAATAAGTGGAAGGAAGGAATGAATGAATATGAATCTCTTACTTCCAAATAGATGATTTTCAAGGCTGCCTTTCTGCATGAATTCATACACAAGCAGCAGTTCTTTCTCATCCCAACAGTATCCTAACAGCTTAACAAGATTCCGATGCGACAATTTCCCGAGAAAATTAACCTCCGACTGCACACACACATATGTATAGAATCAACACATCATCGCAAATGAAAACAAACAAATATCTACTTAAAAGAGAACTGGAACAACAATATAAATTTCATGACATACTCCACTTATATTGAATTTTCGAAGGAAATGCTTCTATCATTTGACAGTAACTGACCTAAGGCCAAAGCAAAAAATAAAGATTGATCCAACAATATACCTGAGCACAAATATTTCAATCCCTCTCTATCCTATCAAATAAGAACCGGAACCATATAGGCTTCTATCATGATACAAGAGCGGGTCGCGACGATAAACTGAAACTTTAAGTTGCCTAACAAAATATTTTGCTAAAACAAAAAAGAAAATGATGGACCAAACAACAACATATCAAGGCCTAAAAAGTCCAACCCCTCCAAAGCTCGAGAGAACTAAAATAACTATTTAAACGCGATAGCCCACTCCACTTATAATCAACTTTTTAAACGGAATTGATCTAACAATATATCTGAACTGAAACAAAATGAATGACTAACCCAACAGCATATATGAGTTTAAGTACGTACTCGAGTTACGATTTTGACAAATGAAAACAAACTATCCCACATCGATGCAAACAAACCTGCCATTCCTCAAATCCCTGAACGCTCTCAGGATTGAGCTTCTTAACCGCAACGACCGTCGATCCGCTCTTCGAGTCGAGCCACCCTTTGTACACCTTCCCGAACCCGCCCTCCCCGACCACCGTATCGTTCCGGAAGTTTCTAGTAGCCGCCTTAAGCTCCGCGAACGTGAAAATCCTCAAACTATGGTGCGGCAGCATCTGCGGACTCTGGGCCGGGCTCGCCCCCCAGAATCCGCTGCTGCCGCTCCACGCCAACGTCGTGTCCGTCGTCGGCGCCGTTGAAGAGCAGAGCTCCCCTGTGGCGGGAGGGCTCCGATCATCAGAAGGCTTAGAGCTCCAGCAGATTCCCATCAAAATGCAAAATTTGATCAATTCTCAATCAATCCACTTTGTTTAAATTTATTGATCATTGGTCTGTGGCAGAATGTTGGATTTTGGGGTATTTATGAGGTGAGGTCAAAGATTTCGGACTTTGAATATCGCAGCCATTTCTTGAAGGTGTCCCCACCATTGTTGGAGGGAAGCCTAAGGTTGTTAGATTTTGTGAATAAGCCAAAAACAGTTGTAAATCGTTCTCACTTTCAAAAGTCAAAGCTTAGGACAGAATCCACCTTCCGTCCACCACGAATTTGAAAATTTTCAATTTTTTAAAATTTCTATGTTTGATTGGTATAGATTATGGTATCGAACGTGATTATTCTCTATGCTAATTTGTAGATATATCGAGGAATGAGATAGCTGGCTTAAGAATTTAGAAGGTTTAGTTTGTCTTTTTGTAAACAAGGAGAGAATTATTATTTAAATCAAACGGAATTCTTTACCAGTCTCGTAACTTTCACGTTATATGAATTAGATATATCAATTTTATTACAATTTGCAAATTTCCTTTAAAACTATTAATTTATTGGTTGTGGCGTGGACGGTGAATGTTTTGACGAACCCAAATCTTTGGCTCTTCAAAACGTTATGGTCTAAGTAGACATGAAAAGATGTTGTTTACGTCATTCACGTCTGGATTTTAAAACTTCGTTGTTTTGGTTAGCAACTTTAGTTCATGAATGTGGTTCGTTACTCATCTATGCGAGAAAACAAATCATGGTTCACAACTCTCAAATCGCTAATTCAGACTTTTTTATGAGACTGTATATAATCATTATGTTTTAATGTAATTAGGCTGACTACTAAAAATTAGTGACATTTTTCTGTTAAGAAAAAATGAAAATGTAGTTTAAGCATCAAGGGACATTGTGTACTTATAATTTAAGTATGTTTATCTTTATTTTTTTTAAATACGAAATGTTCACATTATGAACTGCATTTAGGGGTGAGATCCATAATGCACTAACTTATTCAACTCACTTTTCTTTACATTTCTTAAAACTCGTGCACACATTAAATGTGACACTTAATGTGGGACGGAGGTAGTAATTAGTAAATAAATTAGCCCAGCTCTTGAAGCTCAAAATGGCTAAACCTAATTTTAAAAATGCTTTAAATAATAAATAGGATATTCGGGTATTATCCGATACCCATTCGGGTTACCCGATACCCGATTTATCTTAAATTTCAATACTCAATCCCATAAAATTGGACATTGAGTATCCAATATCCAACGAATATCGGGTTGTGTACGGGTAAATCCAATACCTGATATCCGTATTCCGACCCCTAATTGCATTTATGATGTATTTTCCAAAATTTATGTGTTTTCGCGTGTAGTTCTCTGATCATCATTGACTTTGCTAGATATATAGACAAGTGTCCACGATCCAATAATCAGCACCAAAAAATAGGCAATATATGTTTCACACTTTAATTTTTCATTCCAAAATAATGTTTAATAATCAGAGGTACATAAGGATCAACTACGTAAATGGGCACCTAGTCCTTTATTAATAATAATAATTTTTAAATATAATAATAATAATAATAACAATAATATTATTATTATGTACTCCACATGTTACAAACTTACAACACCATTACTCATTTCGTACGTGACCAGAAACATGTGATTTGGAAAGTCAAATTACATAAGAAAATTATATTATAGTATATACCTTTATCTATACTGAAACTAATTGTTAATTTTAAGAACTTATAAATTTTAATGCACACTGTATTAGAAAGTGGACTTTAATTTTAACATTGATAAAAATGATTAAGAGAGTACTATAAATATGAGAAGGATCGGATACATTTAAAAAAAAATAATGTCATCCTATTATAATAATGAATGAGATAAATAATATTAAGGTGGAACAATATTAGGTGGGTCTACAGTATAAATTCCACATTCTACATCCTGATGATTAATTCAAAAAATATAAAACAATAATGCACTTTCTTTATTAAATGTACTTAGAGCATGCACAACGGTGAGCAGGACGGCGTCCGTCCGTCCGTCCGTCCGTGCCAGCGGCACGGAGACGCTGTCCGGCGCTGCGCTCGCGCCGCTGGCACAGCGCTGCTCGATGCATCGAGCACGTCCGTGCCAGCGAGCAGGTGATATGGCAGGCGCGGATTGGCCAACGGCTTAGCCGTTGGCAATTTTGATTTTTTTTAAAATCAGTTTTTAATTGAAAAACTGATTAAAAATAAATAAATAAAAAGTATTTTCCCACTTCCCAAAAAAATATATCCATTTTCTACCCACTTTTAAATTTTTTTTCATTTTCTTTCCCCAAAAATACACATTTTCATCTATAAATACCCCACTTTCACACAAAAAAATTCACACCACACTACACAATTCTCATCTACATTCTCTCATTTTCATTCTCATCTACATTCTCTCATCTCCATTCTCAATCTTTCTTCCACTCCTACAACATAACAATGTCCGGTCACGGCGATCACCCCCGGGCTCCCACGGTTGAAACCCCGATTGGTTCGGTTCACAACCATTTCCTAGTCTGGAAACAGAATATCCGGCCCCTCCTCAAACCCAAAGTTCGGTAGTTCTGGGTGACTACCGGCCTTACCCGATCGACGACCAAGATGCCCCCGAAGGGCAATACGGGTGGTCACCAGAGCCTAAAGCGAGGTCCAGCGGCCCCTCCCAAACTCCGACTCCTCCTACTCACGGTGTCCGCACACCGTACACTCCGGGGGAGATGGAGCAATTGTTCAAGGCGTTCTTGTCAATCTCCGAAAATCCGGAGGTTGGCACGAACCAATCCGGCGATCATTATTGGTGGCGCATCTGTCGCCGGTACAATGAAAACCGGCCGGCTGGAATAATCGAGTGCAACGAGAGTATGGTGCGCAATGACATATACAGAGCCAACGAAGAAATCCAAAAGTTCCAGGGGTATTACCTCGAGGAAGAGCGGTCGGCGGGGAGCGGCCGGAGCGAGGTCGACATCATCAGTTCCGCCTTGTCGACCTACCAATCCATGAACTACAAGCCGTTCAAGTACCTCAACATTTGAGAGGCGTAACATCCTCCTCTAGCGGCTCCTCCAAACGGTCAAGGTCGGTAACCTTATCCGACGCCGGCTCCGAAGACGTGGCTAGCCAACTTGCCGGAGCTAACTTGGGTAGCCCCGACGCCGGCCCGAGCGGTTCCCAACGCCGACCGCAAGGAAGGAAGAAAACGGCGGCCAACCGCCGTCGCGCCGCGACTCCATCCGGCGATGCTCCAGAACCCACTCCCGTTCCCTATGCACCACCTACACCCCCCACCAACTCGTTGTGGGCGATTTTGGCCCAACTCAATATGGCCGATAGGTCAACTATGACCCCGCACAACTTCGATCGCATGAGGCCATGATATTGGGTCTCCAAAAATAATTGGGGGTAGTGCCGTCGGATGAATAGTCTTCCACGGGGGTATTTTTAGCCTTTAATTATGTAATTTTTAATTTTTAGGAGTTTAATTATGTAATTTTTAATTTGTAGGAGTTTAAGTATGTAATTTTTAATTTTTAGGATTTTAATTATGTAAATTTTATTTTATTTGTAATTTGTAATATTATTTCGGTTTTTTTAATGAATTTTAATATTATGGAAATGTTTTTATTTAAATTGAATAATAGAATGGTGGGACCCTTGTGCTCGTCCTTGCGGAAGAGCACGGCTGTGGGTGTTGTGCTCTTGCCTAAGAGCAGGCAGAAAAAGTGGGGCCGGGCCTACAACCATGCTTGTTGGCAAGAGCACGGTCGTGGATGCTCTTATAGCTTTCAAATTCTTAATCATTCAGTATATATTTTCCTGATCCGCGTGTTTCGTCGTCTGTTTTGTTGGGATATTGTTGTTTGTATTTTTTTTTATTTGGTTTTTGCAGTTTCACTTTTGGAGAATTTTTGCTCGCCTTGTGTTGGCTTAAGCCTTTTTTCGATTAATAAAAAACAATCTAAAGTTTTGATCATTGTGAATTAATAATGGTTGGCGGCGGAATGCAATTAGGAGTATTTTGATATTTGTGAATTAAAATTCAATACCTATTTATAATTAATTAAAATATAATTAAGATGAATATATAATTTAAATGAATTGGTTATAATTTTTAAAAATATAATAAAATAAAAAAGACATGAGACCGTGCATGTACACAAAAGGAATACAAAAGAACATACTTTGTAGTACAAAAGCAGTTAACTAATAACCGAAAACACAACAAAAAGAACAAGGAAAGGTCATAGAAAAACACATATTCCAGATCATCTGTCAACCGACTCAACCCACAAGAGAGGAGTGGTTCTACAACAACACTAAGAGCAGGCGCAGCGGTGGCGTCCGTCGCCACCGCTGTCCGCGCCGCTGGCACGGACGCCATCCGCCGCCGCTGCGCTCGCGCCGCTGGTAGTGTTGCCCACGGTTCACGAACCGGTGGTTCCGGTTCGGAACCGCCGGTTCCGGTTCGGTCGAAGGCGGAACCGGAACCGAACCGTGAGGCTATTTCACGGTTCCGGTTCCGGTTCCGGTTCGAAAACCGGCGGTTCCGGTTCCGGTTCGGAACTGGCGGTTTCGCGGTTCGGTTGTATTTTTTTTTAATTTGAAATTTGGATTTATACAACAAATTGGAACAAGACAATGTATACTTCAAATAGAAATACGGCGAATAAGGAAGAAATGATATCTATTTTATTGAGTTTGAGTTGTAACGGACAACGATACATTACAATTTACAATATGTATACAAGTATACAACATACAATAATGTAATATAAATTTGAAATTTGGACTTATACAATAAATTGGAACAAGAGTACAAGACAATGGATAATTTAAATTGAAATAAGACGAAGAAGGTGAAAATGATATCAATTTTATTGAATTTGAGTTGTAACGGACAACGATACATTACAATTTACAATACATATACAAGTATACAACATACAATAATGTAATATAAATTTGAAATTTGGACTTATACAATAAATTGGAACAAGACAATGGATAATTTAAATTGAAATAAGACGAATAAGATGAAAATGATATCAATTTTATTGAATTTGTGTTGTAACGGACAACGATACATTACAATTTACAATACATATACAAGTATACAACATACAACAATGTAATATAATTTACAAATAAAAAAACATGAAATGGAGGGAAAAATGGAAGAACTACGGGAACAAGTATAAGTGTATAACAATGCGTAATAAGAGTAGCACTTGAGTAATTAAATGGAAGCACAATAGCACAAATGAGAAATTGGAGACAAAGAGAGAGAATTGGGAGATTGAAGAGAGAAACTCTTATTAACATAAGAGTGTGGTGAATGTAAATGAGAATAGAGGGGGGTATTTATAGATTAAAAACTGAGGGTAAATGGAAGAATTTAATTTCAAATTTATATTACATTATTGTATGTTGTATACTTGTATATGTATTGTAAATTGTAATGTATCGTTGTCCGTTACAACTCAAATTCAATAAAATTGATATCATTTTCACCTTCTTCGTCTTATTTCAATTTAAATTATCCATTGTCTTGTACTCTTGTTCCAATTTATTGTATAAGTCCAAATTTCAAATTTATATTACATTATTGTATGTTGTATACTTGTATATGTATTGTAAATTGTAATGTATCGTTGTCCGTTACAACTCAAATTCAATAAAATTGATATCATTTTCATCATATTCGTCTTATTTCAATTTAAATTATCCATTATCTTGTTCCAATTTATTGTATAAGTCCAAATTTCAAATTTATATTACATTATTGTATGTTGTATACTTGTATACATATTGTAAATTGTAATGTATCGTTGTCCGTTACAACTTACAACTCAAACTCAATAAAATAGATATCATTTCTTCCTTATTCGCCGTATTTCTATTTGAATTATACATTGTCTTGTTCCAATTTGTTGTATAAATCCAAATTTCAAATTAAAAAAAAATACAACCGAACCGCGAAACCGCCGGTTCCGAACCGGAACCGCCTAAACCGCCGGAAAATCCGGCGGTTTTGGCGGAAAACCGCCGGAACCGCCGGTTTTCATGGTTAACCGCCGGTTTCCGGTCCAAAAACCGCCGGAACCGGCCGGTTTTGCCGCTGAAAAGCTGCCGCCGTCAGCCCCATCCCTGACGCCTTGATTTACGCGCCCGAACCGGCGGTTCCGAACCGTCCCGAACCGCCGGTTCGGTGACGGTTCCGGTTCGAAAAATCATGAACCTGAACCGGACCGCGACCCGAATTGCGACGGTTCCGGTTCGGAAAAATTACGACGGTTCCGGTTCGGAACCGGAACCGGTGGGCATCTCTAGCCGCTGGCACGGCGCTGCTCGATGTATCGAGCACGTCCGTGCCAGCGGACGCACACGTGGCGCGCTCCCATTCGTCAACGGCGTAGCCGTTGCATTTAAACGTTTTTTATTTTTTTAAAAAAAATTGGTTTTTTATTAAAAAAAAACCGATAAAAAAAAATTCAATTCCCCAAAAAAATATATCCGTTTATAACCGTTTTTTTACACCTTTTTAATTTTTTTTTCATTTTTTTTACCCCAAAAATACACACTTTCATCTATAAATACCCTCAATTTCACCCAAAAAATTCACATCAAACTACACAACTCTCATCATCATTCTCCAATATCCATTCTCATCTCCATTCTCTCATATCCATTTTCATCTTCATTCTCTCATACCCTACAACATCACTATGTCCGGCCAAGACGATAACCCTTCGGGCTCCCACGGTTGGAACCCCGAATGGTTCGGTTCACAACCGTTTCCTAGTCCGGAAACGGAATATTCGGCCCCTCCTCAAACCCAAGATTCGGCCGTTCCGGGTGGCTACCGTCCATACCCAATCGACGACCAAGGTGCCTCCGAAGGGCGCTACGGGTGGACACCGGAGCGTAGGCCTCGCGCCCTTTCCCAAATGCCGACTCGTCCATCTCGCGCCGGTGTCCGCACACAGTACTCACCGGCGGAGATGGAAAGATTGTTCAAGGCGTACTTGGAAATCTCCGAAGATGCGGTGGTTGGAACGAACCAATCCGGCGATCACTTTTGGTGGCGCGTCTCTAGCCGGTACAATGCAAACCGGGCGTCGGGAACGATCGAGCGCAACGAGAGTATGGTGCGCAACTGCATCGGCCGAGCCAACGAAGAAATTGGCAAGTTCAACGGCTATTTCATCCAGGAGTCCCGGAATGTCGGGAGTGGTCGAAGCGAGGTCGACATCATCACCGCCGCGCTGAGCACCTACCAATCCATGAACGGTAAATCGTTTAAATATCTTAACGTTTGGCAGGAGACGCGGACGCACCCGAAGTATAAGGGAGGCATAACATCCTCCTCTAGCGGCTCCTCCAAACGATCAAGGTCGGTAGCCTTATCCGACTCCGGCTCGGAAGAAGTGGCTAGCCAACTCGCCGGAGCTAACTTGGGTAGCCCCGACGCCGGACCGAACGGTTCCCAACGCCGCCCCCAAGGAAGGAAGAAGGCGGCGGCCAACCGTCGTCGCGGCTCGACTCCCGAAGCCACTCCCGAAGCCGCTCCCGCTCCCTATGTGCCACCTCCACCCCCGAACAACTCACTGTGGATGCTCTTAAGCCAACTCAATATGGCCGATAGGTCATCTATGACCCCCACGCAACTTGAAACACACGAGACCATGATAAAAGGTCTCCAAAAACAATTGGGGTTGATCCCGCCGGATGCGTAGTCTTATTAGGAGTTTAATTATGTAATTTTTAATTTTTAGGATTTTAATTATGTAATTTTTAATTTTAAGGAGTTTAATTATGTAATTTTTAATTTTTAGGATTTTAATTATGTATTTTTTCATTTTATTTGTAATTTGTAATATTTATTGTGGTTTTTAAATGGATTTTAATATTATGGAAATGTTTTGTTTAATTGAATTTTATATTAATTGTGCTCGTCCTTGCGGAAGAGCACAGTTGTGGGTGTTGTGCTCTTGCCAGAGAGCAGGCATGAATAGTACCGCCCGGGCCCACAATCGTGCCGCTGGCAAGAGCACGGTTGTGGATGCTCTAAGTCGTAAGACAAGTCCCAAGCAACTAAAACATAAGAGCATCCACGTCCGTGCTCTTACCAGCAAGCACGGATATGGGCCCGGCCCCACTTTTTCTAACTGCTCTTAGGCAAGAGCACAACACCCACATCTGTGCTCTTCCGCAAGGACGAGCACAAGGGTCCCACCATTCTATTATTCAATTTAAATAAAAACATTTCCACAAAATTAAAATTCATTAAAAATACCCGGAATAATATTACATATTACAATAAAACTAAAAAATACATAATTAAATTCCTAAAAAATAAAAATTGCATAATTAAAATCCTAAAAATTAAAAATTACATAATTAAAATCCTAAAAAATGAAAATTACATAATTAAACTTCTAAAAAATAAAAATTACACAATTTAAGCGTAAAAATTACATCCGGGTAAGACTAGTCATCATCCGGTAACACCCCCAACGTTCTTTGGAGACCTCGTATCATCGCCACATGCGATCGAAGTTGCTTGGGGGTCATATTTGACCTATCGGCCAAATTGAGTTGGGCCAAAACCCCCACAACGAGTTGGTGGAGGGTTGAGGTGGCACATAGGGAGCGGGAACGGGAACGGGTTCGGGATCGGGGGCGGATGGAGTCGCGGCGCGACGGCGGTTGGCCGCCGCCTTCTTCCTTCCTTGCGGTCGGCGTTGGGAACCGCTCGGGCCGGCGTCGGGGCTACTCAAGTTAGCTCCGGCAAGTTGGCTATCCACGTCTTCGGAGCCGGCGTCGGATAGGGATACCGACCTTGACCGTTTGGAGGAGCCGCTAGAGGAGAATGTTACGCCTCCCCTATACTTCGGATGCGACCGCGTCTCCTGCCAAATGTTGAGGTACTTGAACGGCTTGTAGTTCATGGATTGGTAGGTCGACAAGGCGGAACTGATGATGTCGACCTCGCTCCGACCGCTCCCCGTCGGCCGACCGCTCTTCCTGGAGGTAATACCCCTGGAACTTTTGGATTTCTTCGTTGGCTCTGTATATGGCGTTGCGCACCATACTCTCGTTGCGCTCGATTGTTCCAGCCGGCCGGTTTTCATTGTACTGGCGACAGATGCGCCACCAATAATGATCGCCAGATTGGTTCGTGCCAACCTCCGGATCTTCGGAGATTGACAAAAACGCTTTGAACTATTGCTCCATCTCCGCCGGAGTGTACGGTGTGCGGACACCTCGAGTAGGAGGAGTCGGAGTTTGGGAGGGGCCGCTCGACCTCGCTCTAGGCTCGGGTGTCCACCCGTATTGCCCTTCGGGGGCATCTTGGTCGGCGATCGGCTAAGGCCGGTAGCCACTCGGGGGTTCCAACCGTGGGAGCCGGGGGGTGATCGCCGTGGCCGGACATTGTTATGTTGTATGAGTGGAAGAAAGATTGAGAATTGAGAATGGAAATGAGAGAATGTAGATGAGAATTGTGTGGTGTGGTGTAAATTTTGGGGTGTGAAAGTGGGGGTATTTATAGATGAAAATGTGTATTTTTGGAGGGAAAGAATTGAAAAATAAATTAAAAGTGGGTAGAAAACGGATATCATTTTTTGGGAAGTGGGAAAATATTTTTTTTATTTTTAATGGGATTTTTTAATTAAAATCCGATTTAAAAAAAATTAGTCGTTGGCCAATCACCGCCTGCCACGTATGCTGCTCGCTGGCATGGACGTGCTCGATGCATCGAGCAGCGCCGTGCCAGCGGCAAGAGCGCAGCGGCGGACAGCGGTGCCGCGCCGCTGGCAAGGATGGACGGACGAGCTGCTGCTCGCCGATGTGGATGCTCTAACATACGACAAATGTATACAACTATCGAGAATTTAAATGTGTCCTATTCTACCCTGCTCGTTAGTGGATGCTCTAACATACGATAAATATATACAGTTATCGAGAATTTAAATGTGTCATATTCTACCCTAGTCGTTAGCTACTAGGAAATTTTGAAATGATGGGTATTTAGTTAATTTAAAAACTCGAATCCAATTTTTGAAAATGATTAGCATATAATGTGATGAAAGTGTCAAATAATCATAGTTTAAATTCAAGTCCATTTGATGAGACCGTCGTGCCGTCGCCCGTCGTACCCCTTGGAACGCACGGTTGCGCTATCTTATTTATTTTCATCAGCATTAATAATAGTAATATTTTTAAACTTCAAAATTTTGACTAAACAATTTTTTTCTGTTCCGTTAGGAGAATGACTTAACAAATTATATTCTCCTATATAGATTATTTTATTAGATTCTAGTCTCTAGACATCAAGGTTTGACTTATCCTCATAATGATCAATTATCATATAAGTCTCCCTTTTTATGTTAGAACATTTTTTTGGTCTATAACTAAAATAAATTTCATCAATGACAGATTCAGCAAACAAATTCAAGAGATCGGTCAAGAAAGTCGTCGCTGGCTGGCATTGGAAGACAAAAGCTATTTGACGATCATAGTTGAATATCTGTATAGTTGAGGCAAAGCCAATCAGCCGAATTTATAAATTTATTTATTGTTACTCATATTCATATGTGGAGAAAATTCACAACTTACAAGTATGGAAACATGGTATTGAAAGTTTTAGCTATAGTCAATAAATGCGAGGTAAACATTTTTGCGCATTTTCAAAAACAAAAAGTGACAAAAAAATAACTTTCTTGATATGTGATAATCATGTATTTATGTAACATTCTCCTAGTCCCGACTAAAGTAATGCATTTTGTTTTGGAAAGGAAATCGTGCATTGCAATGTTCTATCTCATGCATCACAAATCAACTTATGAAATGTAAAAAATATAAATTTTTAGTTATTGTTACTAATGTTTTGTACCGATGGATCTTTTGTTAGACCAATGGTGTTTAGCTAATGGGATAGTATTAAGCAAAATCTGAATCCTAATTTTTATAGTTGCAACCCCAAATTTATACAAATACGTTCATAGTTGTTTTTATAATGCAACCCCTATATTTTGTACTGGTGGATTTTAGCCATGTCTGACGACGTATACACGAGTTCCATTTTTCGAATCTATCATTTGCGGTTCACGATGGAGCCCTCCGGCCCTTCCCCCTCTTGCGCATGCAAGCCGTCCCACCGTGGCACCTATTCATCCGTCTTACAAGATCTTGGTCCATTTAGATTGTTTGTACCTTGTCTTAGGTATTAAAAATATCTATACATAGAGGCAAACCCAACATTAGTTTTTTGGGGCCTAACAAACCAACCTATGGTCTTATCATGATCGGCTGCATGTGCAATTTAATTTTTAGACTTAATTACAACTACTTTCCTATGTTGAATCATACAAGATATTTTTCTACATAGTACTATTAAAGAAAATAGTATAAGATCATATTTTGCTTTTGAATGTCTTCGGTGGTCGATCTTTTTGTACCCCACCGAAACGCAATAAAAAAAATGGATTGAGTTAACAATATACTGCTCCCTCCGTCCCATAGTAATTGTCACTCTTATTATGGGCATGTAGCCTAAGAAACGAAAAACTCAGTAAACCCATTCAGCTAAAATATCGGTATTAAATCCGAAACTCCCAGCATATGGCATGTAGCCTAAGAAACGAAAAACTCAGTTACATTAATTATAATCACTATGTCCCACTCAAGATGGCCACATTCTTGAGTGACACGAGATTTTAGAAATTGTTGTTAGTTGGAATAAAGTAGAGAGTAAAAAGATAGTTGAGAATATTTTAATGAAAAAGATGAAGTTATTTTCAAAATTAGAAAGTTGTCATCTTGATTGGAATAAAAAAAAAAAAAAAGGTGGTTATCTTGAATAGGACGGGGAGCATAATCTCCATTTATAAAGACTAAATATTAATAAGAGTTCTTTTCTTAACTTTATCCCTCTTTGTCTTTTGCGAAATTATAAGGTGTAACTTACTAATTATAAAGATGTAAGGATTCCAACAAAATGATTCTTGGGATAGCAACATAGCATACGTTAAATAAGACCAATTGAGTAATTAACAACCAAAAGTTGTGTTTGATCATACAGCAAAAATTGACAAAAACTATAGTTTTTTTAAACAAAAGGGTTAATCAATAGCATTGGGGCCCACACAAGCTTTGAGAACTGGGCTCCAAACCCACTGCACCAAAAACTTCCTCCCATTCCGGCCGTTCAAATTGAACGTCCGGCCACCGGAATCCCTCATCACCTCCCCCATATACCCTCCGCCGCCTCCGCTCCCGTACAGCCCCTCGCAGAGGTCCCCGATCTCCGTGGGCGCCGTGGGGTCCTCCCCCGCGTACCACGCGTTCACGAGCGGGTTCGAGGCCAGCTCGGCCAGCTCGTGCGCGATCACGCTGATCATCCCGTCCACCCCCGGGTCCCCGTTGGGGGGCCGCAGCGCCCCCGGCCCCCCTCCGGCCATGTACCCGGGGACGGCGAACGGGTAAGCGCAGACCTCGGGGCACTGGGCCCCAGAGTTCCCGACCCACGCGTACGGGAGCGTGTAACCGACCTCGGATGGGAACGTGAAGTAGTGGAACCCGCAGACCGCGCGGCAGAAGTCCTGCATCGCGACGTCGGAGGCCGTGAGGACGAGGAAGACGCCGCTCCGGTGGTCGACGGCGAAGCCTCCGGCACCACCACCGGCGGCGGCGATGATGGATTGGATGGAGAGGCGGGTGAGGGATTTTCCGTGGGAGTAGCGGTGGTCGGAGAATTCGCCGGAGATGAGGAGGCGGGAGGAGATGTTGGCGGAGGTTTGGTCGGAGTAGAGGGAGAGGGTGCGCCACCACTGGGAGACGGAGGGGGAGGGGGAGGAGGGGTGAGAGATGGAGAGGAGGAAGTCTTTGATGAGGAGGCGGTGGGAGGGGGACCAGCGGCCGTACCAGATGAGGTAGAGGTTGATCGGAGAGGAGAGGATGGGGCCCATGTGGTACCGGAGATTCACGAGGTTGGAGGAGCCTTCGAATCTTTTGGAGGCGGAGATTCCGCGGGGGGGAATCTTGGGGTTGAAGGAGTTTAAGTTGAGGGGCTGTTTTGTGGCATTGTGGGAGTGGGCGGCGGCGATTAGTGAGGTGAGGAAGAGTAAGTGTATGAGCATGGCGGAGGAATTGGGGCGGTGGCGGTGGCGGTGGCGGTGGCTGATAAAGTGGGTAGTGAGCGAGCGAATTTGAGTTTTTGAAAGAGAAAAGGTATTCAATATTCAGCTGGTGACAGCTAATGTGCAGCTGCGGTGGTGGGGCACATCGGTAAGGCCATCCACGATAGGAATAGCCCAGCAATTGCCCAGCCATAATCTAGCCACTGCCACATCATCAGCACTAAAAATCCACCTGTCACATCATAAATAGCCCAGCCATAGCCTAGCCACATCATAAATAGCCCAACCACATCAATAGCCACATCACTAATAACAATTATATAAAATGACATAATTAACAATCACACAATATACGGAATTTAATTTACGAGACATAT